>NC_090022.1:301535175-301835175 GCF_037176765.1 Anolis sagrei
ACACATTTCTGTATCTTTTTGAAACCCACAAAATGGAATCAAACAAACAAACAAACCCAAGACTGAACTCTTCCTTCTCCAAGTCAATGGCTGGAAGTGGACCCGACTCCAGCCAGGGCGGGGGGGGGGGGGGGGGTGCTGCTTCCATGTCTTTTTCCGGGAAAGGGCTGGAGGCATTTCCTGGAAATTTCCCCTAAAGGTGCCCCTCCCTCCCTCCTTCCCTCCCCACACCAAGGGGTCCCTCTCCCCCTCAAGGGGGGGGGGTCCACTCACCGTTGGAGAGGGTCGGGGCTTCCACGCCTAGCAAGCCAGCCAGGAGATGCCCATCGGGGTCTTCTTTGGCTCGGGGTCCGCCAGGCGAGGAGTGGGTCGGGGGCAAAGCCTGGCCGAGGGAGGGGAGGGGAGGGCGCCTGCTTGCCTCAGTGGGTAGGTGGGCTGCCCTCTTTCCCTCCTTTCCCGGAAGGAAGCGCCGGGTCGGGATGCAGGATGCTGAGGCGCGGCTGGTACCCGAGTGGAGAGGAGGATGCGGCGCTGCAAAGAGGAGGAGGAGGAGGAGGAGGCACCAAGGAGGGAGGGAGGGAGGGAGAGGCAAAAAGAGGGAGGGACCCAATCCGAGGAGGAGGAGGAGGAGGACGAAGCCGGTGAACCAGTGACACGAGCGGGCGGGCGTTCACACGCAGACACGCACCGACACGGGTCTAGGAGGAGGGAGGGGGGTCAGGCAGAGGGGGTCCACAGCTGCGCCCTCTCCTCGGGCATCCTTCCTTCCTTCCTTCCTTCCTTCCTTCATCCCTCCCTCCCTTCCTTCCTTCTTTCCTCCCTCCCTCCCTCCCTTCCTTTCTCTCTTCCTTCTTTCCTTCCTTCCTCCCCTCCCTCCTCTCTTCCTTCCTTCCTTCCCTTCCTTCCTTCCTTCATCC
The DNA here is from genome assembly GCF_037176765.1 of Anolis sagrei. Lineage (NCBI taxonomy): Eukaryota > Metazoa > Chordata > Lepidosauria > Squamata > Anolidae > Anolis > Anolis sagrei. The sequence goes on from NC_090022.1 coordinate 301,536,093, forward strand.
CTCCCTCCCTTCCTTCTTTCCTTCTTTCCTCCCTCCCTCCCTTCTTTCCTCCCTTCTTTCCTCCCTTCCTTTCTCTCTTCCTTCTTTCCTTCCTTCCTCCCCTCCCTCCTCTCTTCCTTCCTTCCTTCCTTCCTTCCCTCCTTCCTTCCTTCATCCCTCCCTCCCTTCCTTCTTTCCTCCCTCCCTTCTTTCCTCCCTTCCCTCCTCCCTTCCTTTCTCTCTTCCTTCTTTCCTTCCTTCCTTCCCTCCCTCCTCTCTTCCTTCCTTCCTTCCTTTCCTCCCTCCCTCCCTCCCTCCCTCCCTTCCTTCCTTCTTTCCTCCCTCCCTTCTTTCCTCCCTCCCTCCTTTCTTTCCTCCCTTCCCTTCTCCCTTCCTCCCTTCTTTCCTCCCTCCCTCCCTCCCTTCCTTCTTTCCTCCCTTCCCTCCTCCTTTCCTCCCTCCCTTCTTTCCTCCCTCCCCCTCCCTTCTTTCCTTTTTTCCTTCTTTCCTTCCTTCCTTCCTTCCTTCCTTCCTCCCTCCCTCCCTCCCTCCCTCCCTCCCTCCCTTCTTTCCCCCCTCCCTCCCTTCCTAGCCCCTTTTATGAGCCAACCATGACAAGCACCATAAGGAGAGGGAAGGGGCCACTGCGGAGAAGCCTGGCCTCACCCTTATCTTTTGCAGCCAGGATTCTGGGAGATGCAGTCTCCCAAAAAGAACTACTTCCCTTCCTCCCAAGACCTGTGTGCCCAATAACAACAACAGCAACAACAATAATAATGTAAGCCTCACAACCTCTGAGAATGCTTGCCATATAATCTAGTTCAAAGCAGATAATCTGGGTTTTATATGCCAGTGTAGAAGGGGCCTCAGAAGCACCCTCTTAGGAAGTTGCCTTTCCCTGAGGCCAGTGCTGCCAACTGTGGTAGCTTTCCATGGTTTCCATTCCAACCGCAGACTTTCTCATCTGGCTGCTTGCTGCTGACTTTGCCTTTCCTGGATCCAAATTGCAGGGAAAGAGACTCCACTTCAATATTAGAGAGAACTTCCTGATGGTAAGAGCTGTTCAACAGAGGAACAGGGAGCAGCGACGTTTCTTCCCTTTGAGGTTTTAACGGAGAGACTGAATGGCCATCTGTCGGGAGGGTTTGGATTGGATTTTCCTGCCTGGAACGGCCCCTAGTAGTCTCCTCCAACTCTATGAGTCTATGATTGTAACACATGATGAATATGTCAACAGTGTGACATCTGTAGACAGTCCACATCTCACAGGCGTATAGCAGGGTTGAGAGGACAATGGCTTTATAAACAAGCCCCTTGGTCTCCATACAGATGTCCCGATCCTCAAACACTCTCTGCTTCATTTGGAAGAATGCTGCACTCGCAGAGCTCAGGTGGTGTTGTATTTCGGTGTCAATGTTTTATATTAAATGTAATATTACTAATCATATTACAGTATAATCTTATAGTACAATGTAATATATAATATTAAGATTGTGCTATGGTAATAATAATAAATAATAATAATAAATAATAATAAATTGTGGCAAGTTCTTGGTGGGATGAGCATCCCAAGCCCCCTTCCCTCTCTCCTGAGGAATCTGGACAAGGACCAAGTAGCCACAGTCAGAACTGACCACAGAACAACAGACTGGTTCAAGATTGGGAAAGGCGTCCGGCAAGGCTGCATCCTCTCACCCAACCTTTTCAACTTGTATGCAGAACACATCATGCGAGGATGTGCGGGGCTGGAGGAATGCAAGGCTGGGGTGAAAATGGCTGGAAGAAACATGAACAACCTCAGATATGCAGATGACACCACTCTGATGGCTGAAAGCGAGGAGGAGCTGAGGAGCCTTCTCATCAAGGTGAAAGAAGAAAGCGCAAAAGCCGGGTTGCAGCTAAACGTCAAAAAAACCAAGATTATGGCAACAAGAATGATTGACAACTGGAAAATAGAGGGAGAAACCGTGGAGGCTGTGACAGACTTTGTATTTTTAGGTGCAAAGATGAGTGCAGATGCAGACTGAGGCCAGGAAATCAGAAGACGCTTCCTTCTTGGGAGGAGAGCAATGTCCAGTCTCGATAAAATAATAAAGAGTAGAGACATCAGACTGGCAACCAAGATCCATTGCCTAGTCCAAGCCATGGTCTTCCCTGTAGTCACCTACGGATGTGAGAGCTGGACCTTAGGGAAGGCTGAGCCAAGGAAGAGAGATGCTTTTGAGCTGTGGTGTTGGAGGAAAGTGCTGAGAGTGCCTTGGACTGCGAGAAGATCCAACCAGTCCATCCTCCAGGAAAGAAAGCCCGACTGCTCACTGGAGGGAAGGAGACTAGAGACAAAGTTGAAGTACTCTGGCCACATCATGAGGAGACAGCAAAGCCTAGAGAAGGGAATGATGCTGGGGAAAGTGGAAGGCAAAAGGAAGAGGGGCCGACCAAGGGCAAGATGGATGGATGGCATCCTTGAAGTGACTGGACTGACCTTGAAGGAGCTGGGGGTGGTGACGGCCGACAGGGAGCTCTGGCGTGGGCTGGTCCATGAGGTCACGAAGAGTCGGAGACGACTGAATGAATGAACAACAACATGGTAATAATAATAATAATAATAATAATAATAATAATAATTGGGTTGTTGTAGGTTTTTCCGGGTTATATGGCCATGCTCTAGAGGCATTTTCTCCTGACTTTTTTGCCTGCATCTATGGCAAGCACGAGGCCTTTGAGATCTTCCGGGGAGGCCCTGCTCTCGATCCCGCCTGCGTCACAGGCACGGCTGGTGGGGACGAGGGATAGGGCCCTCTCAGTGGTGGCTCCTCGGCTGTGGAACACCCTTCCCGTAGACATCAGGCTAGCCCCCTCCCTGTTGATATTCCGCAGGAAGTTAAAGACCTGGTTGTTTGAGAAGGCATTTGAATAGAAGTGCAATGACGGGTAACTCGACCATAGGAATGGAACAACGGAAATGATATTGGATTGTGAACTTGACGATGAGACGACTCGGAATGGCTTGTAGTTATATTGATATTTTTGATGAGATGTTTTGATAATGATGTACTGTGTATTATGTTTTTGTATGTTGTATTTTTGCACCTGTTTTTCCATGTTGTACACCGCAATGAGTCGCCATTAGGCTGAGAATTGCGGTATATAAGCGAAGTAATAAATAAATAAATAATTAAGCATCTTCAGAGGTAGTGAGGTGCTTGCCATAGATGCAGGCGAAATGTCAGGAGAAAATGCCTCTAGAACATGGCCATATAACCCGGGAAAACCTGCAACAACCCAGTGATTCCAACCATGAAAGCCTTTGACAATACAATAATAATAGTAATAACGGTGCTCCATGCAGTCATGCCGACCACATGACCTTGGAGGTGTCTATGGACAACGCCGGCTCCTCGGATTAGAAATGGAGATGAGCACCACACCCCAGAGTCAGACATGACTGGACTTAATGTCAGGGGACAACCTTTACCTTTACCTTATGGTAATAATATAATATATTGTAAGGGAGCGGAAATGGTCATTTTCTAATGTTACACCATTAAGCTGTATTTCTGGCATTCGAGAGGGATTGGCCCGTGACTGCTGGAAGAGCACTTTGGTTTTCTCGATGTTCAGTGACAGGCCAAGCTTCTCGTCTGCTTCTGCGAAGGTGTTTAGAGTGGCTTGTAGGTCTTCTTCTGAATGTGCACAGATGACCTTGTCATCAGCATATTAGAGTTCTATAACAGAGGTTGTTGTGACCTTATTTATGTATTTATGTATTTATTTCATATACTTGCACCCTGGGACTGTGGCGCAGCTGGCTGAGTGTCAGTTGCATTAAGATCACTTCTGACCAAAAGGTCATGAGTTCGAAGCTGGTCCAGGTCGGAGTGAGCTTTCGACCAATTGTGTAGCTTGTTGTCGACCTTTGTCAGCTGCATTAAGATCACTTCTGACCAAAAGGTCATGAGTTCGAAGCCGGCCCAGGTCGGAGTGAGCTTCCGACCAATTGTGTAGCTTTTTGTTGACCTTTGCAACCTGAAAGACAGTTGCATCTGTCAAGTAGGAAAATTAGGTACCACCTATGTGTGGGGAGGCTAATTTAACTAATTTACGAGGCCATAAAAAAGACACTAGCAAAGCATGCGGAGACTTGTGAAAAAGATCTTGAACCCAGGAATACTCTCATGCTGCGAACCTGCATCATTTCTATCCAACATTTGGCAGCTAATCTAGAAAAACTGAATCCAGAAGCAGTCCTTGTGGATAGCAAGTTAAACATGAGCCCACAATGTGATGTGGCGGCAAAAAAAGCCAATGGGATTTTGGCCTGCATCAAGAGGAGCATAGTGTCTAGATCTAGGGAAGTCATGTTCCCCATGCTCTATTCCACTTTGGTTAGACCACACCTGGAATATTGTGTCCAATTCTGGGCACCACAATTCAAGAGAGATATTGACAAGCTGGAATGTGTCCAGAGAAGAGTGACTAAAATGATCAAGGGTCTGGAGAACAAGCCCTATGAGGAGCGGCTTAAGGAGCTGGGCACGTTTAGCCTGAAAAAGAGAAGGCTGAGAGGTGATATGATAGCCATGTATAAATATGTGAGAGGAAGCCACAGGGAGGAGGGAGCAAGCTTCCTTTCTGCTTTCCTGGAGACTAGGACGCAATGGAACAATGGCTTCAAACTACAAGAAAGGAGATTCCGTCTGAACATGAGGAAGAACTTCCTGACTGTGAGAGCCATTCAGCAGTGGAACTCTCTGCCCCGGAGTGTGGTGGAGGCTCCTTCTTTGGAAGATTTTAAACAGAGGCTGGATGGCCATCTGTCAGGGGTGCTTTGAATGCAATATTCCTGCTTTTTGGCAAAATGGGGTTGGACTGGATGGCCCATGAGGTCTCTTCCAACTCTTTGATTCTACGATTCTATGAATGAGGAAGAACTTCATCAGTGTATTGTCGAAGGCTTTCATGGCTGGAATCACTAGGTTCTTGTGGGTTTTTTCGGGCTATAGAGCCATGTTCTAGAGGCATTTCTCCTGACGTTTCGCCTGCATCTATGGCAAGCATCCTCAGAGGTTGAGAAGGTCTGTTGGAAGTAGGAAAAATGGGTTTATATATCTGTGGAATGGCTGGGGTGGGGCAAGGAGCTCTTCCTACTCTTCCTACTTCCAACAGACCTTCTCAACCTCTGAGGATGCTTGCCATAGATGCAGGCAAAACGTCAGGAGAAATGCCTCTAGAACATGGCTCTATAGCCCGAAAAAACCCACAAGAACCTAACTTCATCAGTGTCGCAGATGGACAATGAAAGCAACAGCTCCCCTGGTGGCCAGAAAAGTTAAATAGCCTCTGACTGTCTGTCTCTATCTGTTGTGTGTCTTTGGCATTGAATGTTTGCCATATATGTGTACATTGTAATCCACCCTGAGTCCCCTGAGGGGTGAGGAGAAGGACGGATTGTAAATACTGTCAATAAATAAATAATACCCCACCCTTTTCACCCCCGAGGGGGGACTCAGGGCGGCCTCACAACAAACACCATTCAGTGTCATCATAACGATAAGAACAATCAACAAATTCATTAAAACAAAACATTAAATAAACAGTTGTTAAAACACGCTAATTAAAATCCAGGTCTGGGTCAATCCATTGTCACTTTAAAATTGCTCATGTCTTCTTCATACAATGGTCAAATGCAAGGTCCCACAGCCAAGCCTTGACTTTCCTTCTAAAGGACAACATCAAAAGCCTTGGTTTCGGCTTTCAGTCTGCTGAGGTTAAATAGCTCGCCATCTGTCCGATTCCAGTGGGAAGCTTCCCGTCAACAAGATGTCTACAGACATCACATGCAACTCCTGGAACGATTCCATCAGCGCTGCCTCCGAAAAATCCTGCAAATCTCTTGGGAAGACAGGCAGGGAAATGTCAGCGTGCTGGAAGAAGAAGCAAAGACCACCAGCATTCATAGAATCATAGACTCAAAGAGTTGGAAGAGATCTCATGGGCCATCATCCAGTCCAACCCCATTCTGCCAAGAAGCAGGAATATTGCATCCAAATCACCCCTGACAGATGGCCATCCAGCCTCTGTTTCAAAGCTTCCAAAGAAGGAGCCTCCACCACACCCCGGGGCAGAGAGTTCCACTGCTGAACGGCTCTCACAGTCAGGAAGTTCTTCCTCATGTTCAGATGGAATCTCCTCTCTTGTAGTTTGAAGCCATTGTTCCGCGTCCTAGTCTGCAAGGAAGCAGAAAGGAAGCTTGCTCCCTCCTCCTCCCTGTGGCTTCCTCTCACATATTTATACATGGCTATCATGCCTCCTCTCGGCCTTCTTTTCTTCAGGCTAAACATGCCCAGCTCCTTAAGCCGCTCCTCATAGGGCTTGTTCTCCAGACCCTTGATCATTTTAGTCGCCCTCCTCTGGACACATTTCAGCTTCTCAATATCTCTCTTGAATTGTGGTGCCCAGAATTGGACACAATATTCCAGGTGTGGTCTAACCAAAGCGGAATAGAGGGGTGATGCTCCTCCGCCATCAACTCCGCTGCACTGGCCATGTTGTCCGAATGCCTAAAATCAACATCTCCAAAAGCAGATACTCTACTCTGTACTCAAGAACGAGAAACGGAATGTTGGAGGACAGGAAAAGAGATTGAAAGGTGGACTTAAAGCCAAACTCAAAAACTACGGCATAGACACTGAGAACTGGGAAGCCTTGGCCCTTGAGTGCTCTAACTGGAAGTCAGCTGTGACCAGCAGTGCTGCAGAATTTGAAGAGGCACCAATGGAAGACAAAAGAAAGAAACGTGCCAAGAGGAATGCACGTCAAGCCAACCCTGACCAGGACCACCGTCTGCCTGGAAACCAATGTCCTCTCTGTGGGAGAAGATGCTCCCATAGAGAGCTCCACAGCCACCCACGGACCCACCACTAAGACACCACATCTGGAAGACCATCATCGTCAAGCTATGAGGAATCATCTAAGTAAAGTAAAAAGGCCAGTGCAGTTGTGTCTTCCTGGCTGGCTGGTGTGGGTTAGACTAGATGGCCTCTGGGAACTCCCTTCAAACATATTAATTACTTAGATGAAGGGGTCGTAGGCAGGATCATCAAGTTTGCAGACGACACCAAATTAGGAGGGAGAGCCAATACTCCCGAGGACAGGAGCAGGATTCAAAACGATCTTGACAGATTAGAGAGATGATGGGCCAAAACTAACAAAATGAAGTTCAACAGTGACAAATGCAAGGGACTCCACTTTGGCAGGAAAAACGAAATGCAAAGATACAGAATGGGGGACGATGAGGCCTGGCTCGAGAGCAGGATGTGTGAAAAAGATCTTGGAGTCCTCGTGGACAACAAGTTAAACATGAGCCAGGGATGTGATGTTGCGGCAAAAAAAGCGAATGGGATGTTGGCCTGCATCAATAGGAGCATAGTGTCTAGATCTAGGGAAGTCATGCTCCCCATGCTCTATTCCGCTTTGGTTAGACAACACCTGGAATCACATTGTGTCCAGTTCTGGGCACCACCACTGAAGAGAGATGTTGACTCTAAGCTGGAATGTGTCCAGAGAAAGAAGGAGACTACAATGATCAAGGGTCTGGAGAACAAGCCCTATGAGGAGCGGCTTAAGAAGCTGGGCATGTTTAGCCTGAAGAAGAGAAGGCTGAGAGGAGATATGATAGCCATGTATACATATGTGAGAGGAAGCCACAGGGAGGAGGGAGCAAGCTTCCTTTCTGCTTCCATGGAGATTAGGACAAGAAACAATGTCTTCAAACTACAAGAGAGGAGATTCCATCTGAACATGAGGAAGAACTTCCTGACTGTGAGAGCAGTTCAGCAGTGGAACTCTCTGCCCCGGAGTGTGATGGAGGCTCCTTCTTTGGAGGCTTTCAAACAGGGACTGGATGGCCATCTGTCAGGGGTGATTTGAATGCAATATTCCTGCTTCTTGGCAGAATGGGGTTGGACTGGATGGCCCATGGGGGTCTCTTCCAACTCTTTGATTCTATGATTCTATGATTCTAATCTAATTCCTTACATTGTGGTGACCCCCAACCACAGCATTATTTTCGTTGCTACTTCATAACTGTAATTTTACTATTGTTATGAATCGTCATGTAAATATCTGATATGCAGGATGTATTTTCATTCACTGGACCAAATTGGGCACAAATGTCCAATACACCCAAATTTGAATACTGGTGGGGTTGTGGGAGATTGATTTTGTCATTTGGGAGTAGTAGTTGCTGGGATTCATAGTTCACCTATCATAAAATGGCATTCTGAACTCCACCAATGATGGAATTACACCAAACTTGGCACACAGAACTCCAAAGACCAACAGAACATACTGGAAGGGTTTGGTGGGCATTGACCTTGAGCTTGGGAGTTGTAGTTCACCTACATCCAGAGAGCACTGTGGACTCAAACAATGATGGATCTGGACCAAACTTGGCATGGATACTCAATATGCCCAAATAGGAACACTGGTGTGGAGTTTGGGGAAAATAGACCTTGACATTTGGGAGTTGTAGTTGGTGAGATTTATAGTACACCTACAATCAAAGAGCATTCTGAACCCCACCAAGGATGGAATTGGGCCAAACTTCCCAGACAGAATCCTCATGACCAACAGAAATTGCTGTATTTTCTGATGATCTTTGGAAACCCCTCTGACACCCCTTTGCAACTCCCCCCCCCCCCAGGGGTCCCGACCCCCAGGTTGAGAAACACTGATCTAAGTAAAGTAAAAAGGCCAGTGCAGTTGTGTCTTCCTGGGTGGCAGGTGGGGGTTAGACTAGATGGCCTCTAGGGTCATCATGTCAACAGTGTGTTGCAGCCTCTAAAAATGCCAATGCAGTTGCATCTTCCTGGGTGGCAGAAGTGGGTTAGACTGGATGGCCTATGATCCCTAGCAGTGCTAAGAAGAACTGGCTTTAGTTTGCACAATTTAGCTTCCCTTATGCGCAGCATGGATTGCTTAAGCTTTGTGTGCCGTTGTTGCACTGTGTTTACTTCCGTAATGCTTGACTGGCCCAGCCAGAGGCAACCTTGGCTCAGGATCTTATGCAACCTCTTTTTCTTCCTGCATTTGGTGCATTTGGTCCCGGGATTCCTTTTGCATCACCTCAGCTGATGGAGCAGCAGGAGGAGAAAGCATTTTCGGAACTAAGTGTGCACATACTTTTTGTGTGTGTGGAGTGGCTTTGTTTCCTCCTTCCTGAGCCAGGCAGCCTCGGTGAAGTAATGGGAGGCGCATTGTGTGCATTTATGCACCAAGCAGGACAGAGCTTCATGTCCATCACGTACAGCCTGGCAGCATTTGGGGTCACGGATGCCCCATTGGGCCTGGTATTCAACACAACAATTGGCCTTTCTAGCCTTCCATTAAGATCATGTGGAAGATGAGGATGTGTGGGATTTTTGTTGTCCTTTGCCACTTTGCAAGTACCTACTTACTTACTTAGGTGATCCCTCGTCGTCCGAGTAGGATAATCCTCTAGGGTGGGTCCGTAGGTGACTGTGGAGCCGGATTCTTGATCTGCATTTAGGGCATTGGTTTCCAGGTGGGAGGTGGTCACAGTCGGGGTAGGCTTGACGTTGTTGCAACTCAGAGTACGCTTCACCTTGCTTCCAAACACCACCACACAAAAGCTGTAGTTTTATAGTTATTGAAGAAAAAAATCCAAGTCAAAATAAAGCATTGCAAAGTTCCAAAGATTAAGGTTAAAAGCAGAATATAGTTCCAAAGATATTCAGGTAAAAACAGGAAACACAATCCTATTGGCCAAGTTCAAACCAGAGTCCCAGGTTTGAACTTGGCCAATTGCCCCATGAAACACAATGCAAGAAATCCCAAGCGTACTGCTTTCCAGGCTAAGGTTATTCCATGAAGCTTTCAGGCTAGTAAGCTACGTTGAACTGACACTTTCTCAGGGTTTGCAAAAGGCCTAAATACCCTTCTAACATGAAAACATTAGGCTCTCATAATCATAAAAGCATTGCGATGACCTTTCGCCAAGCTGGCTTCTCGTCTGCTGGCCAGACAAGAACTCCGCCTGACCCGGAGATCAAGACGAGCTTACCGGGTCAAGTCACTAGCTACACTTTCGGTATCAGCGTGGAAAGGCACCTGCTCGCTATCTCCTTCGTTAAAATTCCTTTCTCGTGGTGGAAATGGCTGTGTTGACACTTCACTGTCTGTGGGAGCCTCAGAAGCAGACCCAGGGATTTGAGGCACAGAGAAAGAGCCAGGAAGCTGAATCCCAGCAGGAATCTGAATCACATCATCCTCATCATCAGAAAATAGCTTAGGCACAACAGACGTGCCTTCCTCTTGGCATGTTTCTCTCTTTCACCTTCGTTTCTCTCTTCAAATTGTGCAGCACTGCTGGTCACAGCTGACCTCCAGCTGGAGCGCTCACAGGCCAGGGCTTCCCAGTTCTCAGTGTCTATGCCAGAGTTTTTAAGGCTGGCTTTGAGCCCATCTTTCAATCTCTTTTCCTGTCCTCCAGCATTCCGTTTTCCATTCTTGAGTTCGGAGTAGAGCAACTGCTTTGGGAGACGGTGGTCGGGCATCTGCACAACGTGGCCGGTCCAGCGGAGTTGACGGCAGAGGACCATCACTTCAATGCTGGTGGTCTTTGCTTCTTCCAGCACGCTGACGTTTGTCCGCTTGTCTTCCCAGGAGATTTGCAGGATTTTCCGGAGGCAGCGCTGATGGAATCGTTCCAGGAGTTGCATGTGACGTCTGTAGACAGTCCACGTCTCACAGGCGTATAGAAGGGTTGGGAGGACAATAGCTTTATAAACAAGCAGCTTGGTCTCCCTACGGATGTCCCAATCCTCAAACACTCTCTGCTTCATTTGGAAAAAAGCTGCACTCGCAGAGTTCAGGCAGTGTTGTCTTTCAGTGTCAGTGTTGACTTTGGTGGAGAGGTGGCTGCCAAGGGAGTGGAAAGGGTCCACATTTTCTAATGTTACACCATTAAGCTGTATTTCTGGCATTAGGGAGGGATTGGCCGGTGACTGCTGGAAAAGCATTATGTGATGGCTATCTGTTGGGAGGACTTTGGTGGTGCCTTCCTGGAAGAAAGGGGCTCGACTGCATGGATTTTGAGGTCTCTTCCTACTGTAAGATTTTTTTGATTCTATGATGTGATGTTTATCTGTTGGGAGAGCTTCAGTGGTGCCTTCCTGCCTGCCAGAATGGGATTGAACTAGAAGGCCTTGAGGTCTCTTCCAACTCTAGGATTCTGTGATTCTATGATGTGTAATTTGAACAGAGGCTAGATGGTCATCTGTTGGGAGTGCTTTGGTTGTGTCTGCCTGGCTGGCAGAATGTGATTGAACTGGATGGCCCAGAGGTCTCATCCAACTCTAGGATTCTGTGATCCTATGATGTGTAATTTTAACACCATAGATGGTCATCTGCTGGGAGTGCTTTGGTTGTGCCTTCATGCCTGGCAGAACTGGGATGGACTGAATGTCCTTTGAGGTCTCTTCCAACACTAGGATTCTGTGATTCTATTTTGTGATGATTATCTGTTGGGAGGGCTTTGGTGGTGCCTTCCTGGCAGAATGGGGCTGGATTGGATGGACCTTGAGGTCTCTTCAACTTCTAGGATTCTGTGATTCTGTGATGTGACGGTTATCTGTTGGGAGTGCTTTGGTGGTACCTTCCTCTGCTGGCAGATTGGGGCTGGATTGGACAGCCCTTGAGGTCTTTACCAACACTAGGATTCTGTGATTCTGTGATGTGACGGTTATCTGTTGGGAGGGCTTTGGTGGTGCCTTCCTGGCTGGCAGAAAGGGGCTGGGCTGGATGTCCCTTGACGTCTCTTCCAACTCTAGGATTCTGTAATTCTATGATGTGACGGTTATCTGTTGGGAGTGCTTTGGTGGTACCTTCCTCTGCTGGCAGATTGGGGCTGGATTGGACAGCCCTTGAGGTCTTTACCAACACTAGGATTCTGTGATTCTGTGATGTGACGGTTATCTGTTGGGAGGGCTTTGGTGGTGCCTTCCTGGCTGGCAGAAAGGGGCTGGGCTGGATGTCCCTTGAGGTCTCTTCCAACACTAGGATTCTGTAATTCTATGATGTGACGGTTATCTGTTGGGAGTGCTTTGGTGGTACCTTCCTCTGCTGGCAGATTGGGGCTGGATTGGACAGCCCTTGAGGTCTTTACCAACACTAGGATTCTGTGATTCTGTGATGTGACGGTTATCTGTTGGGAGGGCTTTGGTGGTGCCTTCCTGCCTGCCCGAATGGGGCTGGAGTGGATGGACCTTGAAGTCTCTTCCAACCCTAGGATTCTGTGATTCCATGATGTGATGGTTATCTGTTGAAAGGGCTTTGGTGGTGCCTTCCTGCCTGGCCAAATGGACTGGATGTCCCTTGAGGTCTCTCAAACACTAGGATTCTGTGATTCTATGATGTGATGGTTATCTGTTGAAAGGGCTTTGGTAGTGCCTTCCTGGATGGCGGAATGGGGCTGGACTGGATGTCCCTTGAGGTCTCTTCCAACACTGGGATTGTATGATTCCATGAGATTTCAAGGAGTCGTCTAAGGTGCCGAACCTATTTGCTGCGGGGGTGGGATGCAGAGTTTGGAAGAACTCCTTTCAAGTTGGAGCTTCAATGAGATGACTCAGAAACACTGAGTTCTTTGAGAGTTCAGACCACTGCCTCTGCCTTGACATCAGAACCGCAAACTGATTCCCAAACATTGCGGCCTTTTGCAAAAGATGAGTTGTTTTGGAGGGGGAAAACCATCTCTTCCCTCTGTTCGGCAGGCCTGTCTTCTCTTCCTCGCGCGGCCGCCTTGTTCCCGGGAGATCTTCATTATCGTCCTTCCCCTTGAAACCGTTTTGCTCTCTTTCGTCCAGAAAATGCGCCCGTCTTCTGGCTCTTTTGGCCATTTAATTAAGCTGATGGTGGGGAGGCCGCTCCGTCTCTGCCTGGCACCGCTGTCGCCGGCGATGTCTGCGGCTTCATTTGCAGAGCCTGGCGGTCCGGCTTCAAAGAGAAGTCCTGGGCAAAGCGGGGGCAGCCAAGCAGAAGGAGATGCGCCACCGGACTGATGCGCACTCCCTCTGGGAGCCCTCCAGACAGGGATGAAGGGGCCTATTAATTAGTTGGCTTTATCGCGCAAAGCCCGGCAGGTTATGACTCACAGCTCTGGCCAAATGACACACTCGGCAAAGGGGCATCATCGCGTGGGCAACTCGTCCTGCAAAAGGCAGGATGCGGAGAAGAGTGCGGACACAATTGCCCCACCTGGGCTGCAAAAAAGTGATCCCCATATTGCAGAAGCAGCAAATCATGGACCATTAGTAGGATGGATGACACCTAGACTGAAAGCAGTGAAAAAGATCTTGGAGTCCTCGTGGACAACAAGTTAAACATGAGCCAACAATGTGATGTGGCGGCAAAAAAAGCCAATGGGATTTTGGCCTGCATCATGAGGAGCCTAGTGTCTAGATCTAGGGAAGTCATGCTCCCCATGCTCTATTCTTCTCTGGTTAGACCACACCTGGAATATTGTGTCCAATTCTGGGCACCACAATTCAAGAGAGAGATTGACAAGCTGGAATGTGTCCAGAGGAGGGCGACTCAAATGATCAAGGGTCTGGAGAACAAGCCCTATGAGTAGCGGCTTAAGGAGCTGGGCATGTTTAGCCTGAAGAAGAGAAGGCTGAGAGGAGACATGATAGCCATGTATAAATATGTGAGAGGAAGCCACAGGGAGGAGGAGGGAGCAAGCTTCCTTTCTGCTTCCCTGGAGACTAGGACGCAAGGGAACAATGGCTTCAAACTACAAGAGAGGAGATTCCATCTGAACATGAGGAAGAACTTCCTGACTGTGAGAGCCGTTCAGCAGTGGAACTCTCTGCCCCAGAGTGTGGTGCAGGCTCCTTCTTTGGAAGCTTTGAAACAGAGGCTGGATGGCCATCTGTCAGGGGTGATTTGAATGCAGTATTCCTGCTTCTTGGCGGAATGGGGTTGGACTGGATGGCCCAGGAGGTCTCTTCCAACTCTTTGATTCTATGATTCTATGGTCCACTGGCTTTGTGAACTGTTTCTTTTCTTTAAGAGGAAAACCCTTTTTAACCCCTCCTTGGGCGATTTACTTCCTAAACTTGGCTGGTGGGAGCTCTACTCCTGGCTCCAAACTGCTTCTTGGGTCCCGAGTAGACCTACCAGTCAAGGCTTTGTAGATTCTCCAGCTGGAGTCCTTTGGAACTGTTTTCCCTCGGAATTTCTGCTGAAATAAAGCTTCTCTACAGGTGGAGCTGATTCACGTCCTGTAACTAAGCGTTCAACTGTAAGACTGAGCTAAAATGGCTCCCTTTCCTTCCTGAACCCTGGGGAAAGGGGCAGAACTAAAAAACCCAACAATGATAGGCAGGTGGCTGCAAACCAAGGGAAGCCACCTTATTGCAAAATGCATGGAACTTTGGAATACATGCAAACACTCAAAGAAAGAAAAGGAAGTTGGAGCTCCTGGTACAGTCGTACCAGCACAAACATCACTCATAGAATCATAGAATCAAAGAGTTGGAAGAGACCTCATGGGCCATCCAGTCCAACTCCCTGCCAAGAAGAAGGAATGTTGCATTCAAATCACCCCTGACAGATGGCCATCCAGCCTCTGTTTAAAAGCTTCCAAAGAAGGAGCCTCCACCACACTCCGGGGCAGAGAGTTCCACTGCTGAACGGCTCTCACAGTCAGGAAGTTCTTCCTTATGTTCAGATGGAATCTCCTCTCTTGTAGTTTGAAGCCATTGTTCCATTGCGTCCTAGTCTCCAGGGAAGCAGAAAACAAGCTTGCTCCCTCCTCCCTGTGGCTTCCTCTCACATATTTATACATGGCTCCTCTCAGCCTTCTCTACTTCAGGCTAAACATGCCCAGCTCCTTAAGCCGCTCCTCATAGGGCTTGTTCTCCAAACCCTTGATCTGCTCCCTCCTCCCTGTGGCTTCCTCTCACATATTTATACATGGCTATCATATCTCCTCTCAGCCTTCTCTTCTTCAGGCTAAACATGCCCAGCTCCTTAAGCCGCTCCTCATAGGGCTTGTTCTCCAGACCCTTGATCATTTTAGTCGCTCTCCTCTGGACACATTCCAGCTTGTCAATATCTCTCTTTAATTGTGGTGCCCAATATCTCTCTTGAATTTGGTTAAATTAGCCTCCCCACACATAGGTGGTACCTAATTTTCCTACTTGACAGATGCAACTATCTTTCGAGTTGCAAAGGTGGACAACAAGCTACACAATTGGTTGGAAGCTCACTCCGACCTGGGCTGGCTTCGAACTCATGACCTTGTGGTCAGAAGTGATCTTAATGAAGTTGACACTCAGCCAGCTGTGCCGTAGTCCTGGTGTACACACACACACACACACACACACACACACACACTACAATGCATGTGCTAAACATATATACACACACAAAACACATATCCACAGACTGGGCCACAGCAACATGTGACAGGGGGTGGCTAGTACCTAATAAATAACTACATAAAATCAGGATAAGACTCAGATGGTATTCTGTCAAATGCTAGAAAGGTACGATGGATGGAGTCCGATCAAATCTGAGAGTCCAGAAGAGTAACTTTTCCAAGCTCCCACTTTGCAGGACTCCCTCCAAAGACATGGTCATTGCCATCCTTTCCCTTTAGAATCCAGGCAAATGCCATTATATTATTAGTAGTGATCCTTAATACCCTCTTCTTTGATCTTGGCAGAAGTTCTCCATGTTATCCTGCTCTTTTCAGTACTGCTTCTCTTCCTGTTGCTTTGCGGAAGGCAATTCTATGGGGCCGTTATTCAAAGCTGTTCAGAGAGAGGCAGTGAGTCTGTTTTGGCATTACAAAGGCATAAAGGAATCAAGTAGCTGCTTTGAAGCCAGGAAGAGGAAAATTCAAATAAAACTTCCATTTGATTCACCTGCAAAAGTGCTGCTGGATTCCTTTATGCCTTCTAATATGGGAAAAAAGAGCAATGGGATGGACTCCCAGGTACGTTAGTAAGGCATTGCATCCTTGCTGCATTTAATTGAATCTTTTGCAAACCAGTTTGGAGTATTGTGTTTTGTAACCACTTTGAGTCTCATTCAAGAGAGGAAAGTGGACTACACATACATATTCCAATAACGTATGGATGTGTGTGTATATGCATGTGTGGGTGTATAATTATTTATATACTAGCCGTCCCCTGCCCTGCGTTGCTGTGGCCCACATGGGGGTTTGCATGCTGGTCGCTTCTGTGGTGAGAGAATCAGCCGTCTACAAAGACGTTACCCAGGGGATGCCCGGATGTCTTGCAATCCTGTGAGGAGGCTTCTCTCTTGTCCCCCACAACCTGGGGATCACAACCAGACACAGTGAAGACATCTGCCCTTGCGCTGTGCTACTCTGCTGCTGAGTATGCATGCCCAGTGTGGAACACATCTCACCACACTAAAACAGTGGATGTGGCTCTTAATGAGACATGCCGCATTATCACAGGGTGTCTGCGCCCTACACCACTGGAGGAATTACACTGCTTAGCCGGTATTGCACCACCTGACATCCGCCGGGAAGTTGCAGCCAATAGTGAAAGGACCAAGGCAGAGACATCTCCAGCTCATCCCCTGTTTGGGTATCAGCCAGCACGTCAACGACTTAAATCTAGAAATAGTTTTCTAAGATCTACAGAGACAGTCGCTGGAACACCTCAGCAAGTGAGAGTCCAAAAGTGACAGGCTCAAACCCAGAACCTCAATCCATGGCTGATACCAAATGAGAGACTCCCCCCTGGGCACACAGAAGACGGGGCGACTTGGAAGGCGCTGAACAGACTGCAATCTGGCCCCACGAGATGCAGAGCCAACCGCAAGAAATGGAGCCACACAGTGGAATCCTCAACATGCGAGTGTGGAGAAGAGCCAACCACTGACCACCTGCTGCAATGCAGCCTGAGTCCTGTCACATGCACAAGGGAGGACCTCCTTGCAGCAACACCAGAGGCACTCCAAGTGGCCAGATACTGGTCAAAGGACATTTACTCAACTACCAAACTCGCAAATTTTGTATTTTGTCTGTTTGTTTGCTTTGTTCTGTTAGAAATGTAATATAATTTGACTGGTCGTCCTGACATGACAAATAAATAAACATGAGGGTTCTGTGTGGGAGGTTTGGCCCAATTCTATCATTGATGGGGTTCAGAATGCTCAGTGATTGTAGGTGAACTATAAATCCCAGCAACTACAACTCCCAAATATCAAGATTCTATTTTCCCCAAATTCCACCTGTGTTCACATTTGGGCATATTGAATATTCGTGTAGAGTTTGGTTCTAGATCCATCATTGTTTGAGTCCACAGTGATCTCTGGATGTAGGTGAACTACAACTCTAAAACCAAATCCAACTCTGCCCACCAAACCCTTCCAGTAAGCTGATTCAGGGCGGCTTACAAAGGCACAATTCGATGCCAACATTGCATAACAGTGGTAAAACAAAACAACATCAATCAAACAGTTGAAACAGTTAAACAACAATTCCTGCATTACAGCCCTAAAACCAATAAAACAATACAAACCTAATTACTCCTCATAGACGGTCAGCGTTCGCTATCTCATAGTCCAAATTCCAATTCCACATTGTCAGTCCTGTCAGTCCTAGTCGTTTGATTGTCCTTATCTAGTTGTCAGATTGCCCGAAGGCCTGGTCCCACAACCACGTCTTTACTTTCCTCCTGAGGGAGAGGAGGGATGTTGATGCCCTAATTTCTCCCGGGAGTGAGTTCCACAGGTGAGGGGCCACCACCGAGAAGGCCCTGCTCCTCGTCCACCCCAACCTCACTTGTGATAGTAGTGGGGTCGAGAGCAGGGCCCCTCCAGATGATCTCAGACTCCGGGGTGGGACATAGAGGGAGATACGTTCGGACAGATACACTAGTAATATAATAAACTCACAGCAACCCATTGTAATAATGGTTCACATCAAGCTATGTCTTCTGCGAACTACATAGTAAGAAAACAATTGCAATCATGTCCATGCAAGTTTACTATATTGTTTCATATTGTATTTTAATATTTGTCCTATGTATTTTAATATATGTATTTTATGGCAATGGGTAATCCCACTGGAGCATTGCAATGCACCCAAATACCTGGGAGTCACTCTGGACCATGCTCTGACCTACAAGAAGCACTGCCTGAACATCAAGCAAAAAGTAAGCGCTAGGAACAATATCATACGAAAGCTGACTGGGACAACCTGGGGATCACAACCAGACACAGTGAAGGCATCTGCCCTTGTGCTATGCTACTCTGCTGCTGAGTATGCATGCCCAGTATGGATCACATCTCACCACACTACAACAGTGGATGTGGCTCTTAATGAGACATGCCGCATTATCACGGGGTGCCTGCGCCCTACACCACTGGAGAAATTACACTGCTTAGCCGGTATTTCACCACCTGACATCCACCGGGAAGTAGCAGCTAATAGTGAAAGGACCAAGGCAGTGACATCTCCAGCTCATCCCCTGTTTGGGTATCAGCCAGCACGTCAACGACTTAAATCTAGAAATAGTTTTCTAAGATCTACAGAGACACTCGCTGGAACGGCTCAGCAAGCGAGAGTCCAAAAGTGGCAGGCTCAAACCCAGAACCTCAATCCATGGCTGATACCAAATGAGAGACTCCCCCCCCCCCCCCCCCCGGGCACACAGAAGACGGGGCGACTTGGAAGGCGCTGAACAGACTGCGCTCCGGCACCACGAGATGCAGAGCCAACCTTCAGAAATGGGGTCACAAAGTGGAATCCCTGACATGCGAGTGTGGAGAAGAGCAAAGCACTGACCACCTGCTGCAATGCACCCTGAGCCCTGCCACATGCACAAGGGAAGACCTTCTCACAGCCACACCAGAGGCACTCCAAGTGGTCAGATACTGGTCAAAGGACATCTAATCAACTAGCAAGCTTGCAAACTTTGTGTTTTGTCTGTCTGTTTGTTTGTTTTGTTCTGTTAGAAATGACTTAAATCTAGAAATAGTTTTCTAAGATCTACAGAGACACTCGCTGGAACGGCTCAGCAAGCGAGAGTCCAAAAGTGGCAGGCTCAAACCCAGAACCTCAATCCATGGCTGATACCAAATGAGAGACTCCCCCCTGGGCACACAGAAGACGGGGAGACTTGGAAGGCGCTGAACAGACTGCACTCTGGCACCACGAGATGCAGAGACAACCTCAAGAAATGGAGCCACAAAGTGGAATCCTCAACATGCGAGTGCCGAGAAGAGCCAACCACTGACCACCTGCTGCAATGCAGCCTGAGTCCTGTCACATGCACAATGGAAGACCTTCTCGCAGCAACACCAGAAGCACTCCAAGTGGCCAGATACTGGTCAAAGGACATTTAATCAACTACCAAACTCGCAAATTTTGTATTTTGTCTGTTTGTTTGCTTTGTTCAGTTAGAAACGTAATATAATTTGACTGGTCGTCCTGACACAACAAATAAATAAACATGAGGGTTCTGTGTGGGAGGTTTGGCCCAATTCTATCATTGATGGGTTTCAGAATGCTCAGTGATTGTAGGTGAACTATAAATCCCAGCAACTACAACTCCCAAATATCAAGATTCTATTTTCCCCAAATTCCACCTGTGTTCACATTTGGGCATATTGAATATTCGTGTAGAGTTTGGTTCTAGATCCATCATTGTTTGAGTCCACAGTGCTGTCTGGATGTAGGTGAACTACAACTCTAAAACCAAATCCAACTCTGCCCACCAAACCCTTCAAGTAAGCCGACTCAGGGCGGCTTACAAAGGCACAATTCGATGCCAACATTGCATAACAGTGGTAAAACAAAACAACATCAATCAAACAGTTGAAACAGTTAAACAACAATTCCTGCATTACAGCCCTAAAACCAATAAAACAATACAAACCTAATTACTCCTCATAGACGGTCAGCGTTCGCTATCTCATAGTCCAAATTCCAATTCCACATTGTCAGTCCTGTCAGTCCTAGTCGTTTGATTGTCCTTACCTAGTTGTCAGATTGCCCGAAGGCCTGGTCCCACAACCACGTCTTTACTTTCCTCCTGAGGGAGAGGAGGGATGTTGATGCCCTAATTTCCCCCGGGAGTGAGTTCCACAGGTGAGGGGCCACCACCGAGAAGGCCCTGCTCCTCGTCCCCCCCAACCTCACTTGTGATAGTAGTGGGGTCGAGAGCAGGGCCCCTCCAGATGATCTCAGACTCCAGGGTGGGACATAGAGGGAGATACGTTCGGACAATTACACTAGTAATATAATAAACTCACAGCAACCCATTGTAATAATGGTTCACATCAAGCTATGTCTTCTGCGAACTACATAGTAAGAAAACAATTGCAATTATGTCCATGCAAGTTTACTATATTGTTTCATATTGTATTTTAATATTTGTCCTATGTATTTTAATATATGTATTTTATGGCAATGGGTAATCCCACTGGAGCATTGCAATGCACCCAAATACCTGGGAGTCACTCTGGACCATGCTCTGACCTACAAGAAGCACTGCCTGAACATCAAGCAAAAAGTAAGCGCTAGGAACAATATCATACGAAAGCTGACTGGGACAACCTGGGGATCACAACCAGACACAGTGAAGGCATCTGCCCTTGTGCTATGCTACTCTGCTGCTGAGTATGCATGCCCAGTATGGATCACATCTCACCACACTACAACAGTGGATGTGGCTCTTAATGAGACATGCCGCATTATCACGGGGTGACTGTGCCCTACACCACTGGAGAAATTACACTGCTTAGCCGGTATTTCACCACCTGACATCTGCCGGGAAGTAGCAGCTAATAGTGAAAGGACCAAGGCAGTGACATCTCCAGCTCATCCCCTGTTTGGGTATCAGCCAGCACGTCAACGACTTAAATCTAGAAATAGTTTTCTAAGATCTACAGAGACACTCGCTGGAACGGCTCAGCAAGCGAGAGTCCAAAAGTGGCAGGCTCAAACCCAGAACCTCAATCCATGGCTGATACCAAATGAGAGACTCCCCCCTGGGCACACAGAAGACGGGGAGACTTGGAAGGCGCTGAACAGACTGCGCTCTGGCACCACGAGATGCAGAGCCAACCTTCAGAAATGGGGTCACAAAGTGGAATCCCTGACATGCGAGTGTGGAGAAGAGCAAACCACTGACCACCTGCTGCAATGCACCCTGAGCCCTGCCACATGCACAAGGGAAGACCTTCTCACGGCAACACCAGAGGCACTCCAAGTGGTCAGATACTGGTCAAAGGACATCTAATCAACTAGCAAGCTTGCAAACTTTGTGTTTTGTCTGTCTGTTTGTTTGTTTTGTTCTGTTAGAAATGACTTAAATCTAGAAATAGTTTTCTAAGATCTACAGAGACACTTGCTGGAACGGCTCAGCAAGCGAGAGTCCAAAAGTGGCAGGCTCAAACCCAGAACCTCAATCCATGGCTGATACCAAATGAGAGACTCCCCCCTGGGCACACAGAAGACGGGGAGACTTGGAAGGCGCTGAACAGACTGCGCTCTGGCACCACGAGATGCAGAGCCAACCGCAAGAAATGGGACCACAAAGTGGAATCCTCAACATGCGAGTGCCGAGAAGAGCCAACCACTGACCACCTGCTGCAATGCAGCCTGAGTCCTGTCACATGCACAAGGGAGGACCTCCTTGCGGCAACACCGGAAGCACTCCAAGGGGACAGATACTGGTCAAAGGACATTTACTCAACTACCAAACTCGCAAATTTTGTATTTTGTCTGTTTGTTTGCTTGTTCTGTTAGAAATGTAATATAATTTGACTGGTTGTCCTGACACGACAAATAAATAAACATGAGGGTTCTGTGTGGGAGGTTTGGCCCAATTCTATCATTGATGGGGTTCAGAATGCTCAGTGATTGTAGGTGAACTATAAATCCCAGCAACTACAACTCCCAAATATCAAGATTCTATTTTCCCCAAATTCCACCTGTGTTCACATTTGGGCATATTGAATATTCGTGTAGAGTTTGGTTCTAGATCCATCATTGTTTGAGTCCACAGTGATCTCTGGATGTAGGTGAACTACAACTCTAAAACCAAATCCAACTCTGCCCACCAAACCCTTCCAGTAAGCTGATTCAGGGCGGCTTACAAAGGCACAATTCGATGCCAACATTGCATAACAGTGGTAAAACAAAACAACATCAATCAAACAGTTGAAACAGTTAAACAACAATTCCTGCATTACAGCCCTAAAACCAATAAAACAATACAAACCTAATTACTCCTCATAGACGGTCAGCGTTCGCTATCTCATAGTCCAAATTCCAATTCCACATTGTCAGTCCTGTCAGTCCTAGTCGTTTGATTGTCCTTATCTAGTTGTCAGATTGCCCGAAGGCCTGGTCCCACAACCACGTCTTTACTTTCCTCCTGAGGGAGAGGAGGGATGTTGATGCCCTAATTTCTCCCGGGAGTGAGTTCCACAGGTGAGGGGCCACCACCGAGAAGGCCCTGCTCCTCGTCCACCCCAACCTCACTTGTGATAGTAGTGGGGTCGAGAGCAGGGCCCCTCCAGATGATCTCAGACTCCGGGGTGGGACATAGAGGGAGATACGTTCGGACAGATACACTAGTAATATAATAAACTCACAGCAACCCATTGTAATAATGGTTCACATCAAGCTATGTCTTCTGCGAACTACATAGTAAGAAAACAATAGCAATCATGTCCATGCAAGTTTACTATATTGTTTCATATTGTATTTTAATATTTGTCCTATGTATTTTAATATATGTATTTTATGGCAATGGGTAATCCCACTGGAGCATTGCAATGCACCCAAATACCTGGGAGTCACTCTGGACCATGCTCTGACCTACAAGAAGCACTGCCTGAACATCAAGCAAAAAGTAAGCGCTAGGAACAATATCATACGAAAGCTGACTGGGACAACCTGGGCATCACAACCAGACACAGTGAAGGCATCTGCCCTTGTGCTATGCTACTCTGCTGCTGAGTATGCATGCCCAGTATGGATCACATCTCACCACACTACAACAGTGGATGTGGCTCTTAATGAGACATGCCGCATTATCACGGGGTGACTGTGCCCTACACCACTGGAGAAATTACACTGCTTAGCCGGTATTTCACCACCTGACATCTGCCGGGAAGTAGCAGCTAATAGTGAAAGGACCAAGGCAGTGACATCTCCAGCTCATCCCCTGTTTGGGTATCAGCCAGCACGTCAACGACTTAAATCAAGAAATAGTTTTCTAAGATCTACAGAGACACTCGCTGGAACGGCTCAGCAAGCGAGAGTCCAAAAGTGGCAGGCTCAAACCCAGAACCTCAATCCATGGGTGATACCAGATGAGAGACTCCCCCCCGGGCACACAGAAGACTGGGCAACTTGGAAGGCGCTGAACAGACTGTGCTCTGGCACCACAAGATGCAGAGCCAACCTTCAGAAATGGGGTCACAAAGTGGAATCCTCAACTTGCGAGTGTGGAGAAGAGCCAACCACTGACCACCTGCTGCAATGCAGCCTGAGTCCTGTCACATGCACAATGGAGGACCTTCTTGCAGCAACACCAGAAGCACTCCAAGTGGCCAGATACTGGTCAAAGGACATTTACTCAACTACCAAACTCGCAAATTTTGTATTTTGTCTGTTTGTTTGCTTTGTTCAGTTAGAAATGTAATATAATTTGACTGGTTGTCCTGACACGACAAATAAATAAACATGAGGGTTCTGTGTGGGAGGTTTGGCCCAATTCTATCATTGATGGGTTTCAGAATGCTCAGTGATTGTAGGTGAACTATAAATCCCAGCAACTACAACTCCCAAATATCAAGATTCTATTTTCCCCAAATTCCACCTGTGTTCACATTTGGGCATATTGAATATTCGTGTAGAGTTTGGTTCTAGATCCATCATTGTTTGAGTCCACAGTGATCTCTGGATGTAGGTGAACTACAACTCTAAAACCAAATCCAACTATGCCCACCAAACCCTTCCAGTAAGCCAACTCAGGGCGGCTTACAAAGGCACAATTCGATGCCAACATCGCATAACAGTGGTAAAACAAAACAACATCAATCAAACAGTTGAAACAGTTAAACAACAATTCCTGCATTACAGCCCTAAAACCAATAAAACAATACAAACCTAATTACTCCTCATAGACGGTCAGCGTTCGCTATCTCATAGTCCAAATTCCAATTCCACATTGTCAGTCCTGTCAGTCCTAGTCGTTTGATTGTCCTTATCTAGTTGTCAGATTGCCCGAAGGCCTGGTCCCACAACCACGTCTTTACTTTCCTCCTGAGGGAGAGGAGGGATGTTGATGCCCTAATTTCTCCCGGGAGTGAGTTCCACAGGTGAGGGGCCACCACCGAGAAGGCCCTGCTCCTCGTCCCCCCCAACCTCACTTGTGATAGTAGTGGGGTCAAGAGCAGGGCCCCTCCAGATGATCTCAGACTCCGGGGTGGGACATAGAGGGAGATACGTTCGGACAGATACACTAGTAATATAATAAACTCACAGCAACCCATTGTAATAATGGTTCACATCAAGCTATGTCTTCTGCGAACTACATAGTAAGAAAACAATTGCAATGATGTCCATGCAAGTTTACTATATTGTTTCATATTGTATTTTAATATTTGTCCTATGTATTTTAATATATGTATTTTATGGCAATGGGTAATCCCACTGGAGCATTGCAATGCACCCAAATACCTGGGAGTCACTCTGGACCATGCTCTGACCTACAAGAAGCACTGCCTGAACATCAAGCAAAAAGTAAGCGCTAGGAACAATATCATACGAAAGCTGACTGGGACAACCTGGGGATCACAACCAGACACAGTGAAGGCATCTGCCCTTGTGCTATGCTACTCTGCTGCTGAGTATGCATGCCCAGTATGGATCACATCTCACCACACTACAACAGTGGATGTGGCTCTTAATGAGACATGCCGCATTATCACGGGGTGACTGTGCCCTACACCACTGGAGAAATTACACTGCTTAGCCGGTATTTCACCACCTGACATCTGCCGGGAAGTAGCAGCTAATAGTGAAAGGACCAAGGCAGTGACATCTCCAGCTCATCCCCTGTTTGGGTATCAGCCAGCACGTCAACGACTTAAATCTAGAAATAGTTTTCTAAGATCTACAGAGACACTCGCTGGAACGGCTCAGCAAGCGAGAGTCCAAAAGTGGCAGGCTCAAACCCAGAACCTCAATCCATGGGTGATACCAGATGAGAGACTCCCCCCCGGGCACACAGAAGACTGGGCAACTTGGAAGGCGCTGAACAGACTGTGCTCTGGCACCACAAGATGCAGAGCCAACCTTCAGAAATGGGGTCACAAAGTGGAATCCTCAACTTGCGAGTGTGGAGAAGAGCCAACCACTGACCACCTGCTGCAATGCAGCCTGAGTCCTGTCACATGCACAATGGAGGACCTTCTTGCAGCAACACCAGAAGCACTCCAAGTGGCCAGATACTGGTCAAAGGACATTTACTCAACTACCAAACTCGCAAATTTTGTATTTTGTCTGTTTGTTTGCTTTGTTCAGTTAGAAATGTAATATAATTTGACTGGTTGTCCTGACACGACAAATAAATAAACATGAGGGTTCTGTGTGGGAGGTTTGGCCCAATTCTATCATTGATGAGGTTCAGAATGCTCAGTGATTGTAGGTGAACTATAAATCCCAGCAACTACAACTCCCAAATATCAAGATTCTATTTTCCCCAAATTCCACCTGTGTTCACATTTGGGCATATTGAATATTCGTGTAGAGTTTGGTTCTAGATCCATCATTGTTTGAGTCCACAGTGATCTCTGGATGTAGGTGAACTACAACTCTAAAACCAAATCCAACTCTGCCCACCAAACCCTTCCAGTAAGCTGATTCAGGGCGGCTTACAAAGGCACAATTCGATGCCAACATTGCATAACAGTGGTAAAACAAAACAACATCAATCAAACAGTTGAAACAGTTAAACAACAATTCCTGCATTACAGCCCTAAAACCAATAAAACAATACAAACCTAATTACTCCTCATAGACGGTCAGCGTTCGCTATCTCATAGTCCAAATTTCAATTCCACATTGTCAGTCCTGTCAGTCCTAGTCGTTTGATTGTCCTTATCTAGTTGTCAGATTGCCCGAAGGCCTGGTCCCACAACCACGTCTTTACTTTCCTCCTGAGGGAGAGGAGGGATGTTGATGCCCTAATTTCTCCCGGGAGTGAGTTCCACAGGTGAGGGGCCACCACCGAGAAGGCCCTGCTCCTCGTCCCCCCCAACCTCACTTGTGATAGTAGTGGGGTCAAGAGCAGGGCCCCTCCAGATGATCTCAGACTCCGGGGTGGGACATAGAGGGAGATGCGTTCGGACAGATACACTAGTAATATAATAAACTCACAGCAACCCATTGTAATAATGGTTCACATCAAGCTATGTCTTCTGCGAACTACATAGTAAGAAAACAATTGCAATGATGTCCATGCAAGTTTACTATATTGTTTCATATTGTATTTTAATATTTGTCCTATGTATTTTAATATATGTATTTTATGGCAATGGGTAATCCCACTGGAGCATTGCAATGCACCCAAATACCTGGGAGTCACTCTGGACCATGCTCTGACCTACAAGAAGCACTGCCTGAACATCAAGCAAAAAGTAAGCGCTAGAAACAATATCATACGAAAGCTGACTGGGACAACCTGGGGATCACAACCAGACACAGTGAAGGCATCTGCCCTTGTGCTATGCTACTCTACTGCTGAGTATGCATGCCCAGTGTGGATCACATCTCACCACGCTCAAACAGTAGATGTGGCTCTTAATGAGACATGCCGCATTATCACAGGGTGTCTGCGCCCCACACCACTGGAGAAATTACACTGCTTAGCCGGTATTGCACCACCTGACATCCGCCGGGAAGTAGCAGCCAATAGTGAAAGGACCAAGGCAGAGATATCCCCAGCTCATCCCTTGTTTGGGTATCAGCCAGCACGTCAACGACTTAAATGAAGAAATAGTTTTCTAAGATCTACAGAGACAGTTGCTGGAACATCTCAGCAAGCGAGAGTCCAAAAGTGGCAGGCTCAAACCCAGAACCTCAATCCATGGGTGATACCAGATGAGAGACTCCCCCCTGGGCACACAGAAGACTGGGCAACTTGGAAGGCGCTGAACAGACTGCGCTCTGGCACCACGAGGTGCAGAGCCAACCTTCAGAAATGGGGTCACAAAGTGGAATCCCTGACATGTGAGTGTGGAGAAGAGCAAACCACTGACCACCTGCTGCAATGCAACCTGAGCCCTGCCACATGCACAAGGGAGGACCTCCTTGCGGCAACACCAGAGGCACTCCAAGGGGCCAGAGACTGGTCAAAGGACATCTAATCAACTAGCAAGCTTGCAACATTTGTGCTTTGTCTGTTTGTTTGTTTGTTTTGTTCTGTTAGAAATGTAATACAATTGACTGGTTGCCCTGACACGACAAATTAAAAACAATGGTAATGGGTCTTAAGATATGTGTTTTATGGCAATATGTGTTCATTATGTTGCACTCCGCCTCAAGCCAGAGGAAGAGGCAGGCAGCACATCATCATCCTCATTATTTCAGACTTCCTTACCCACCTCTTGGTGCTACTATACTTCAGAGACTAAATGTGCATCGTCTTCACTGTAGAATAAATGCTGTGGAATGAATTCTTAGTGGAATGATTCATCCTAATATTTTGTGGGGGAGAAAAACCCACATGTTTTCTTGCCCCACAAACGGTTTTCTGAGCAAAACTCTGTCCCGACGCACACGGAGGAGAGATTTCTGCAGAGGAAACCTATTTTTGCCATGCAAAAAGTATGTTTGTGTGTGGGTTCATTAGCGTGTGCTTTTCTGCAGAAGGATTCTTCCTCTACATTTCAAGAAGTCAACTATGAGGAGAAAATTGCACAGACTGTTATGATTTTTCCTGACTTTCCAGGAAAGTCATTTTTGAAGCTAGAAATAAATAATAGCTGATGTTCTTTCCAGCTGTAAACAGAAAATGGAAGGAAACAGGAGTCCTGTAGCACCTTCAAGCCAAGCAGGTTAATTTATAGAATCCTAGAGCTGGAAGGGGTCCCCAGAGGCCATCCAGTCCAACCCCCTTCTGGCTTAAGCCTTTTTAGCTGCTGCATCCCACTGTTGTCTCATGCCCAGCTGGTGGGAGCACCCAAGAACCCTGGATTCTGAACATGAGGAACTTCCTGACTGTGAAAGCCATTCAGCAGTGGAACTCTCTGCCCCAGAGTGTGGTGGAGGCTCCTTCTTTGGAAGCTTTTAAACAGAGGCTGGATGACCATCTGTCAGGGGTGATTTGAATGCAATGTTCCTGCTTCTTGGCAGAATGGGGTTGGACTGGATGGCCCATGAGGTCTCTTCCAACTCTTTGATTCTATGATTCTATGATTCTAGAGGCCCCCAACGGTCATACAGTCCAACCTCCTATTGGCAGGAAGGATGACACCATCAAAGACCTCCAGACGGATGGCCATCCAGCTTGTTTCAAAAAATTTGGAGAAGCGGATTCTGTCACACTTTGCTGCATTGAAGCTCATTGTCAAACATTTCTTACCATCAGGGATGTTTTCATCGAATCATAGAATTTTTTTTGTCGTGTCAGGAGCGACTTGAGAAACTGCAAGTCGTTTCTGGTGTGAGAGAATTGGCCATCTGCAAGGACGTTGCCCAGGGGATGCCTGGATGTTTTGATGTTTTTACCATCCTTGTGGGAGGCTTCTCTCATGTCCCCGCATGATTGTGTCCAATTCTGGGCACCACAATTCAAGAGAGATATTGACAAGCTGGAATGTGTCCAGAGGAGGGCGACTAAAATGATCAAGGGTCTGGAGAACAAGCCCTATGAGGAGCGGCTTAAGGAGCTGGGCATGTTTAGCCTGAAGAAGAGAAGGCTGAGAGGAGATATGATAGCCATGTATAAATATGTGAGAGGAAGCCACAGGGAGGAGGGAGCAGATCAAGGGTCTGGAGAACAAGCCCTATGAGGAGCGGCTTAAGGAGCTGGGCATGTTTAGCCTGAAGAAGAGAAGGCTGAGAGGAGATATGATAGCCATGTATAAATATGTGAGAGGAAGCCACAGGGAGGAGGGAGAAGATCAAGGGTCTGGAGAACAAGCCCTATGAGGAGCGGCTTAAGGAGCTGGGCATGTTTAGCCTGAAGAAGAGAAGGCTGAGAGGAGATATGATAGCCATGTATAAATATGTGAGAGGAAGCCACAGGGAGGAGGGAGCAGATCAAGGGTCTGGAGAACAAGCCCTATGAGGAGCGGCTTAAGGAGCTGGGCATGTTTAGCCTGAAGAAGAGAAGGCTGAGAGGAGATATGATAGCCATGTATCAATATGTGAGAGGAAGCCACAGGGAGCAAGCTTGTTTTCTGCTTCCTTGGAAACTAGGACGCAATGGAACGATGGCTTCAAAGTACAAGAGAGGAGATTCCATCTGAACACAAGGAAGAACTTCCTGACTGTGAGAGCCGTTCAGCAGTGGAACTCTCTGCCCCAGAGTGTGGTGGAGGCTCCTTCTTTGGAAGCCTTTAAACAGAGGCTGGGTGGCCATCTGTCAGGGGTGCTTCGAATGCAATATTCCTGCTTCTTTCAGGGGGTTGGACGGGATGGCCCATGAGGTCTCTTCCAACTCTTTGATTCTATGATTCTATGATTCTATGAGGAGCTGGAGCTGACAGAGGGAGCTCATCCAACCTCTCCCTGGATTCGAACCTGCAACCTGTCGGTCTTCAGTCCTGCCGGCACAGGGGTTTAACCCACTGCGCCACCAGGATAGAATAATAGAGTTGGAAGAGACCACATGGGCCAACTTGTCCAACACCCACTTAAACGTTTCCCTAATGTTTAGATGCAATTTATGATTATGGTGATGATGATGATGCTTATTGTCATGTGGGGGGAAAGCAAATGGGGAACGATGCCTGGCTTGACAGCAGGGTGTGTGGAAAAACATCTTGGAGTCCTCGTGGACAGGAAGGGGAACATGAGCCAGGAATGTGACGTGGCAGGTAAAAAAGCCAATGGGATTTTGGCTTGCATCAATAGGAGCCTAGTGCCTAGATCCAGGGAAGTCCTGCTACTCCTCTCTTCTATTCTGCCTTGGTCAGAACATACATGGAATCACACGGTATGCAATTTTGGGCAGCACAGTTGAAGGGAGATGTTGACTCTAAGCTGGAATGTCTCCAGAGGAAGAAGGAGACTCAAAGGATCCAGGGTCTGGAGAACAAGCCCTATGAGGACAGAGCAGATGAAAGAACTGGGCATGTTTAGCCTGAAGAAGAGAAAGCTGAGAGGAGACATGATGAGGGCCATGGATCAAGAGTGGAGGGGAAGCTGTCAGAGCAGACTTCCTTTCTGCTGCCCTGGAGACTAGGACGCAATGGAAACATGGCTTCAAATGACAGGAAAGGAGATTCCACCTAGAATCCTAGAATCAAAGAGTTGGAAGGGACCTCTTGGGCCATCCAGTCCAACCCCATTCTGCCAAGAAGCAGGAATATTGCATTCAAATCACCCCGGACAGATGGCCATCCAGACTCTGTTTAAAAGGAGCCTCCACCACGCTCCGGGGCAGAGAGTTCCACTGCTGAACGGCTCTCACAGTCAGGAAGTTCTTCCTCATGTTCAGATGGAATCTCCTCTCTTGTAGTTTGAAGCCATTGTTCCATTGCGTCCTAGTCTCCAGGGAAGCAGAAAGGAAGCTTGCTCCCTCCTCCTCCCTGTGGCTTCCTCTCACATATTTATACATGGCTGTCATATCTCCTCTCAGCCTTCTCTTCTTCAGGCTAAACATGTCCAGCTCCTTAAGCCGCTCCTCATAGGGCTTGTTCTCCAGACCCTTGATCATTTTAGTGGCCCTCCTCTGGACACATTCCAGCTTGTCAATATCTCTCTTGAATTGTGGTGCCCAGAATTGGACACCTTATTCCAGGTGTGGTCTAACCAAAGCGGAATAGAGCATGGGGAGCATGACTTCCCTAGATCTAGACACTAGGCTCCTCTTGGAGAGAATGGTTCAGTGGAGACTAGGCCTGGGTAACAACGGAAAAAATTGTTTCTAAAATCGATTTGTATTTGGGAGGTTTTTTTGTTTCGATATTTAAAATAATTACAAAATTTTCCTTTTAAAAAGTTCGATATTTACGAAATTTCGTAAATGGTAAAAAATTAACGAATCGATTTCCGAAACAATAACGAATCGATTCGTTAATGGCGGACGCGACCGCGAAATACGCTAAAAAACCTCCAAAACCTTCTGAAGCTTCCCTCTCCCTCTGTTCTTGACTGTTGGTGTGATATTATAATTTTTTTTCACTAATTAAACCATAAAACTGGCCCAGACATGCGGAAATAATAACGAAACGACCTCAAAACAATAATGAAACGAATACAATATCGAAATACGAAGCATTTACAAAACGTTTTTGAAAATTCGTTTTTTTAAATAATTGCTCCAGAATGGTTCGTTATCGTTTTGTAATTGAAAAAATTAACGAATTATTAACGAATTACGAATTAACGAAACGAAACTGCCCAGCCCTAGTGGAGACCCCTTTTCTCCCTGATGTTAACTCTTCCAGGAGTAGATTTCCCTTCCTTCTGAGAGGCAGATCTTTCTCCCTTCCTGTTGTCTCATCCCCGTTCCTAACTAGGAGTCATTTGTAAGTTGGATGTTTGTAACTCAGGAACGGTCTCTGCATAACAAATTCATGGTTGGAGACGATGGCCATGGGAGCAGATGGCTCAGACCTGCCACCTTGCTCATGTTTCCATCTGGTTCCTTTCCTTGTCGCATCCACGGGGCCATGCTCGGAAATCTTTTTCCATGTCGAAAAGCTTCCTGCCAGCTGCCTGCAACGATGTTCTGCGGCCGCGGAGTGAATGTCGAATGAGCCTCAGAGCTTGCTGGCTCAGCAGGACCTCGGAGCCTGCAATTTCTCCCTCTTTTCCTCCCTGCAAGCTGCAAAATGCACACAGGCAGCACTCCACATCGACTCCATGGAAAAGACACAATTTATTTATTTATTTATCGTGTCATCAGCAACCATACCATTGTGTTACAATTCTAACAGAACAAAACAAATACACAGATTAAAAAGAAAAGAAAAAAAAAAGAAAAAAAACACACAGATTTTGCAAACTTGGTAGTTGGTTAAATGTCCTTTGGCCAGTCTCTGGCCCCTTGGAGTGCCTCTGGTGTTGCTGCAAGAAGGTCCTCCCTTGTGCATCATGTGGCAGGGCTCAGGGTGCATTGCAGCAGGTGGTCAGTGGTTTGCTCTTCTCCGCACTCGCATGCCGTGGATTCCACTTTGTGGCCCCATTTCTTAAGATTGGCTCTGCATCTCGTGGTGCCAGAGCGCAGTCTGTTCAGCACCTTCCAAGTCGCCCCGTCTTCTGTGTGCCCAGGGTGGAGTCTCTCATCTGGTATCACCCATGGATTGAGGTGCTGGGTTTGGGCCTGCCACTTTTAGACTCTCGCTTGCTGAGGTGTTCCAGCGAGTGTCTCTGTAGATCTAAGAAAACCATGTCTTGATTTAAGTCGACGTGCTGGCTGATACCCAAACAGGGGATGAGCTGGAGATGTCTCTGCCTTGGTCCTTTCACAATTGGCTGCTCCTTCCCGGAGGATGTCAGGTGGTCCAATACCGGCTAAGCAGTGTAATTTCTCCAGTGGTGTGGGGCGCAGACACCCTGTGATAATGCGGCATGTCTCATTAAGAGCCACATCCACTTTTTCAGCATGGTGAGATGTGTTCCACACTGGGCATGCATACTCAGCAGCAGAGTAGCACAGCACAAGGGCGGATGTCTTCACTGTGTCTGGTTGTGATCCCCAGGTTGTGCCAGTCAGCTTTCATATGATGTTTCTAGTGCCCACTTTTTGCTTGATGTTCAGGCAGTGCTTCTTGTAGGTCAGAGCACAGTCCAAAGTGACTCCCAGGTATTTGGGTGTGTTGCAATGCTCCAGTGGGATTCCTTCCCAGGTAATAATCCTCAGAGCTCGGGATGCTTGCCTGTTCTTAAGGTGAAAGGTGCATGTCTGTGTTTTAGATGGATTAGGGATCAGTTGGTTTTCCCTGTAATAGGCAGTAAGAGCACCTAGAGCTTTGGAGAGCTTCTTTTCTACCATCTCAAAGCTCCCTGCTTGAGCGGTGATGGCACGATCATCAGCATAGATGAAACTCTCTGTCCCTTCTGGCAGTGGCTGGTCATTTGTGTAGATGTTGAACATGGATGGAGCAAGCACGCTCCCCTGAGGCAGGCACAATGAAGAGAGGGTTATTTTGGGAAGAAAGGGGTGCAAAACCGAGACATGGAGCACTCAAGAATGTTGAAACAGGGAAGGCCAGGAAAGCAATGACGAATGGTGCGGGACAGAGATGCATACAATTTTAAAAGGCTGAGATCTCCTAGCTTTTAACATTTCAGAGATGAAACACAGAGACAAGCAACATCAAAGGGTGCATCTACTACAAGGTAGCATGAGTGCAGTTTGACACCACTCAGGCAGCCTGGGCTCAAGGCTATGGAATCGTGGGAGGTATAGTTTGGTGAGGCAACAGCTATTTTTAACATAGAGGGTTAAAGCCTTTGTAAAACTACATGCATTGAGCTAAATGCACCGGGATTGTGGCACAGCTGACTGTGTGTCAGCTGCATTAAGATCACTCTGACCAAAAGATCATGAGTTCGTAGCCAGCCCGGGTTGAAGTGGGTTTCCAACCAATTGTGTGTAGCCTGTTGTTGACCTTTGCAACCCGAAAGACAGTTGCATCTGTCAAGTAGGAAAATTAGGTACCACCTTAAAGTGTGGGGAGGCTAAATTAACTGATTTATGAGGCCATAAAGAAGACTCCAGCAAAGCATTCCAGCGGGGAAGCATGCGGGGAATGCGGAAGTGCTTCATCAGCGTCGCAGATGGACAATGAAAGTGAGAGCTCCCCTGGCAGCCAGAAAAATGTTAAATAGCCTCTGTCTATGTCTGTATATGTTTGTATGTCAAAAATTGACATTGAATGTTTGCCATATATGTGTACACTGTAATCCGCCCTGAGTCCCCTGCAGGGTGAGGAGAAGGGCCGAATAGAAAAGCTGTAAATAATAAATAAATAAATAAATAAATAAATAAAGCTTTGCAAGAATGTATAAAAATAAAAATGTAATGTTCATTTGTGGGATTAACATAACTCAAACACCACTGGACCAATTGACACCAAATTTGGACAGAATATGCCTAACAACCATCACTCAAAAAAAATTGTCATTTGGGAGTTGTAGTTGCTGGGATTTACAGTTCACCTCCAATCAAAGAGCATTCTGAACTCCACCAATGATGGAATTGAACCAAACGTGGGACACAGGACTCCCATGACCAACAGAAAACACTAGAAGGGTTTGTTGGGAATTGACCTTGAGTTTGGGAGTTGTAGTTCACCTACATCCAAAGAGCACTGTGGACTCAAACAATGATGGATCAGGACCAAACTTGGCACGAATCCTCAATATGCCCAAATGTGAACATTAGTGGAGTTTGGGGAAGATAGACCTTGACATTTGGGAGTTGTAGTTGCTGGGATTTATAGTTCAGCTACAATCAAATAGCATTCTGAACCCCACCAATAAGAAGCAAACTTCCCATACAGAACCATCAGAAAATACTCAAGGCCATCCAGTCCAACTCCCTTCACCAGGGCAAGAAAATGTAATCAAAGCCCTCCTGACAAAGAGCCATCCAGCCATAGATATAGGTAGATACATATGATTCACACACAGCGAGATATAGTATTCTAGATTTGAAAGAAGGACCATTTTATGTTGCATGTTCCAGAGAAGGCAAACCAGACAATCTCCACATCAACAGTGACAAAGAAACAACAAGAAATACTGTTTACCCACAAACATAAAGAAATTACATATATTAGAAACCAACACTTTCTCATTACTTTATTTTTCAGACCACCAGACTGGCCACAGCAAAGCGTGGCAGGGGACGGCTAGTATACAATAAAAGCATTCCAGATAGATGCCCATCCACCATTAGATCCTGGGCAAAATTTCACTTCTTATGCAAAGTTCAACAAAGGGTCTTTTTTGCGTTTGGAGTCACAGTTTTGGCCCAGCTGTCCAGGATGCAGCTTGGTTTGTCTTTAGGGACAGGAGCTGCAAGAGTAATTCCCTGTGCATTTAAGCTTGGGAACGTTGAGCACCATGGATAGCTCCATGAATCACAAAATCCTAGATTTGCAAGAGACCCCCAAAAGTGCCATCTGGTCCAAGACCTTTCTGCAGTGCAAGAAAAGCACCCATCATGATCCAGCTCAAAATACTGTCATGGATGGGGAGAAGACTGATAGAGAATGATGGGAACTGTAGCTCATCCGTACTTGGAGAGCCATGTGAAGCTCATCCACAATGGATCAGGACCAACTCCCATCAAATCTGGGGCTGAAGGGAGCTGCAAGTTGTCCCTGGGTTATAAATGTCATTCCCTAATTGGGTCTATCATAAAACATGGGGAAATTGTATTAAACTGCAAACACTTTGTTTTTGCAAGACATCCTGCAGCACATTTGGTCACAGTTTTTCAATGAATATCTCACTAAGTCTCAGCCAATTCAACCTAGTTTGTGGCAGCCACAAAAACAACAAGGTTTCTATAGTAGAATAACTAAGTAAGGACTGCATAATTAAACTGCATGGAATAACGCTTTCAAACCAGACATAGAAAATGTTTCAAATTTTGTTACACAGTGTTGTATTATTATTATTATTATTATTATTATTATTATTATTATTATTTGAAACACAACAAGATGAGTCCACAGCAGACACTCTGCTGCCTGTTTTATTGGATCACATGTCAGACCCTCCCAAGTGTCTAGGACTGTGTGATGTATCGGCAAATAATGCGTGCAGATGCCAGTAAGGTGGCCTTTTGCAGCTGGAAGATGGTTATATTGTCAGTACCGATTGTGTTTAAGTGCAGGCCAAGGTCTTAAGGGACTGCACCCAGTGTGCCAATCACCACTGGGACCCCCTTAGAATCATAGAATCCTAGAGATGGAAGAGACCTCTTGGGCCATCCAGTCCAACCCCATTCTGCCAAGAAGCAGGAATATTGCATTCAAAGCACCCCTGACAGATGGCCATCCAGCCCCTGTTTAAAAGCTTCCAAAGAAGGAGCCTCCACCACACTCTGGGGCAGAGAGTTCCACCGCTGAACGGCTCTCACAGTCAGGAAGTTCTTCCTCATGTTCAGATGGAATCTCCTTTCTTGTAGTTTGAAACCATTGTTCCATTGCATCCCAGTCTCCAGGGAAGCAGAAAACAAGCTTGCTCCTTCCTCCTCCCTGTGGCATCCTCTCACATATTTATACATGGCTATAATGTCTCCTCTCAGCCTTCTCTTCTTCAGGCTAAACATGCCCAGCTCCTTAAGCCGCTCCTCATAGGGCTTGTTCTCCAGACCCTTGATCATTTGAGTCGCCCTCCTCTGGACACATTCCAGCTTAGAGTCAATATCTCTCTTGAATTGTGGTGCCCAGAATTGGACACAATATTCCAGGTGTGGTCTAACCAAAGCGGAAGAGAGCATGGGGAGCATGGCTTCCCTAGATCTAGACACTAGGCTCCTCTTGATGCAGGCCAGAATCCCATTGGCTTTTTTTGCTGCCACATCACATCCACAAGGACTCCAAGAACTTTTTCACACGTACTGCTCTCGAGCCAGGCATTGCCTTCCATTCTGTATCTTTGCATTGTCCCGACCCCCAGGTTGAGAAATGCTGATCTAAGTCATTAATAAAGACCCCAATTAGCCCTGAAATGCCCAGGACTGAACCCTCTTTACTGTTGGTCTTGTGACGGTGGTGGGAGCGAGAGGAGGGCCTCCCCGGAAGATCTTGAAGTTCGCATCAGTTCATAGAGGGAGATGCAATCGTGAAGATAGGCGGGGCCTGAATCGTTTAGGGCTTTATAGGTCATAAAGCCCTAAACGGTTCAGGAATTTGGCTTGGCAACTTTTCCGCAGTCAGTGAAGCTGTTTTAAAAGGGGTGTTGTATGCTCCCTATAATTTGCTCCAGTAAGGAGTCTGGCTGCCTCCCGCTGTACCAGTTGGAGCTTCCGGGCCGTCTTCAAGGGCAGCCCCATGTAGAGCGCATTGCAGTAGTCCAGTCTGGATGTAACCAAGGCGTGGACCACCCTGGCCAAGTCAGACTTCACGAGGTATAGTCGCAGCTAGCGCATGAGTTTAAGTTGTGCAAAGGCATAGCTCTTTTAAATTTCAGACTAAAACCCGGAGCGGAGTAAAGGAACTCTTGGGGTCAACAGAAGCTGGTGCTTGAAGCCCCATGAGAGGTGCAGCCAGCCCAAATCTCTTGCAAAGCTGGTGGAAAGGGCTGTTTCTGCTTGTCGCATCAGCGTCAACCGGGCCAGACGGGAAGCCTGCCATCCAATCTCCTCTAATGCGTCTAATGCATCCAAAGCCACAAGGTTCCTGGTGGTCAGCAGCTGGGGAAGAAAGGCCCCAGATCTCAGCAGAAAATCCCCCAACAAGAAATATCCCATTAGGCTGAAAGCATTGAGAGGAGAGGCTGGAAGCCAGACCAGGGCCAGAGGAAAAAGGCAATCCTTTGGGGAGAAAGAACATGCAGGGAGGAAACACAGAGTAGTGTTTCTCAACCTTCCTAATGCTGCAACCCCTGAATACAGTTCCTCATGTGGGGTGGCCCCCAACCATAACATTATCTCCACCAAAGTCAACATCGACACAGAAATACAACACCGCCTGAGCTCTGCGAGTGCAGCATTTTTCCAAATGAAGCAGAGAGTGTTTGAGGACCGGGACATCCGTAGGGAGACCAAGGGGCTTGTCTATAGGGCTATTGTCCTCCCAACCTTGCTCTATGCCTGCGAAACGTGGACTGTCTATAGACGTCACATGCAACTCCTGGAACGATTCCATCAGCACAGTTCCTCATGTGGGGTGGCCCCCAACCATAACATTATTTACGTTGCTACTTCATAACTGTCATTTTGCTCCTGTTATGAATCATCATATAAATATCTGATATGCAGGATGTGTTTTCAGTCACTGGACCAAATTGGACACACATACCTGATACGCCCAAATTTGAATACTGGTGGGGTAGGGATTGGTTGATTTTACCATTTGGGAGTTGTAGTTGCTGGGATTTATAGTTCGTCTACAATCAAAGAGCATTCTGAACTCCACCAGCGATGGAATTGAACCAAACTTGGCACACAGGACTCCCATGACCAACAGAAAATACTGGAAGGGTTTGGTGGGCATTGACCTTGAGTTTGGGAGTTGTAGTTCACCTACATCCAGAGAGCACCGTGGACTCAAACAATGATGAGTCTGGGCCAAACTTGGCACAAATACTCAATATGGCCAAATGTGAATACTGGTGGAATTTGGGGAAAATAGACCTTGACATTTGGGAGTTGTAGTTACTGGGATTTATAGTTCGCCTACAATCAAAGAGCATCCTCAACTCCACCAATGATGAAATTGAACCAAACTTGGCACACAGGACTCCCATGACCAACAGAAAATACTGGAAGGGTTTGATGGGCATTGACCTTGAGTTTGGGAGTTGTAGTTCACCTACATCCAGAGAGCACCGTGGACTCAAACAATGATGAGTCTGGGACAAACTTTGCACAGATACTCAATGTGAACACTGGTAGAAATTGGGGGAAATAGACCTTGACATTTGGGAGTTGTAGTTGCTGGAATTTATAGTTCACCTACAATCAAAGAGCATTCTGAACTCCACCAGCGATGGAATTGAACCAAACTTGGCACACAGGACTCCCATGACCAACAGAAAATACTGAAAGGGTTTGTGGGCATTGAACTTGAGTTTGGGAGTTGTAGTTCACCTACATCCCGAGAGCACTGTGGACTCAAACAATGATGAGTCTGGGCCAAACTCGGCACAAATACTCAATATGGCCAAATTTGAGCACTGGTGGAAGTTAGGGAAAATAGACCTTGACATTTGGGAGTTGTAGTTGCTGGAATTTATAGTTCACCTACAATCAAAGAGCATTCTGAACTCCACCAAGGATGGAATTGAACCAAACTTGGCTCACAAAACTCCCAAGACCAACAGAAAACACTGAAAGGGTTTGGTGGGCATTGAACTTGAGTTTGGGAGTTGTAGTTCATCTACATTCCGAGAGCACTGTGGAGTCAAACAATGATGCGTCTGGGACAAACTTTGCACAGATACTCAATGTGAACACTGGTGGAAATTGGGGGAAATAGACCTTGACATTTGGGAGTTGTAGTTGCTGGAATGTATAGTTCGCCTACAATCAAAGAGCATTCTGAACTCCACCAATGATAGAATTGAACCAAACTTGGCACACAGGACTCCCATGGCCAACAGAAAACACTGAAAGGGTTTGGTGGGCATTGAACTTGATTTTGGGAGTTGTAGTTCACCTACATCCAGAGAGCACCGAGGACTCAATGATGGATCCAGACCAAACTTGGCAGGGATACTGAATATGCTCAAATGTGAACATTGGTGGAGTTTGGGGAAAGTATACCTTGGCATTTGGGAGTTGTAGTTGCTGGGATTTATAGTTCACCTCCAATCAAAGAGCATTCTGAACCCCAGCAATGATAGAATTGAATCAAACTTCCCACACAGAACCCCCAAGACCAACAGAAAATACTGTTTTCTGATGGTCTTTGGCGACCCCTCTGACACCCAGGCCTTGAAGCTGCAAGGCCATTAATCAAGGTGGTCAATTGCAATATTCACATGTGCCTCAAGCAGACAACAATTCTTTCTCCCACCCTGGACATTCCACAGATACATAAACCCCACTTGCCTAGTTTCCAACAGACCTCACAACCTCTGAGGATGACTGCCATGGATGCAGGCAAAACGTCAGGAGAGAATGCTTCCAGAACATGGCCGGACAGCCTTGAAAACTCACAGCAACCCAATTAAGTACCAGCCAACACCTCCCAAACAGAGGATGCCTTCAGGCAACTGAGGCCAGGCTACCTCTATGCAAATACCATCACCTATTGATTTTGCATTTCATTGACAAATGAGTCCATAAGCAAACCAATAATAATAGTTTACACCTTCCAAACAGAGGGTGGCTCCAGGCAACAGAGCCCAAGCTGCCTCTATGCAGATACCCTCACTGATTGACTTTGCAGCTTATTGGTTATGCAATGCTACTCAAGCTTGCTAACTGCAACATTCACACATGCTTCAAACAGACAAGGCTTCTTTCTCCCACCCTGGATATAATTCTGGATATAATATATATAAAACACTCACCTGACCTCCAACAAACCTCGGAAGATCCTAGCCACAGGTGCAGACGAAACATCAGGAGAGGAATGGAACTCTCTGCCCCAGAGTGTCATGGAGACTCTTTCTTTGGAGGCTTTTAAACAGAGGCTGGATGGCCATCTGTCGGGGGTGCTTTGAATGCAATCTTCCTGCTTCTTGGCAGAATGGTGTTGGACTGGATGGCCCATGACTTAGATGAAGGGCTAGAAGGCATGATCATCAAGTTTGCAGATGACACCAAATTGGGAGGGAGAGCCAATATTCCAGAGGACAGGAGCAGGATTCAAAACGATCTTGACAGATTAGAGAGATGAATGGCCAAAACTAACAAAATGAAGTTCAACAGGGACAAATGCAAGAGACTCCACTTTGGCAGAAAAAACGAAATGCAAAGAGACAGAATGGGGGACAATGCCTGGCTTGAGAGCAGTACGTGTGAAAAAGATCTTGGAGTCCTCATGGACAACAAGTTAAACATGAGCCAACAATGTGATGTGGCGGCAAAAAAAGCCAATGGGATTTTGGCCTGCATCAATAGGAGCATAGTGTCTAGATCTAGGGAAGTCATGCTCCCCATGCTCTATTCTGCTTTGGCTAGACCACACCTGGAATATTGTGTCCAATTCTGGGTACCACACTTGAAGAGAGATAATGACAAGCTGGAATGTGTCCAGAGGAGGGCGACTAAAATGATCAAGGGTTTGGAGAACAAGCCCTATGAGGAGCGGCTTAAGGAGCTGGGCATGTTTAGCCTGAAGAAGAGAAGGCGGAGAGGAGATATGATAGCCATGTATAAATATGTGAGAGGAAGCCACAGGGAGGAGGAGGGAGCAAGCTTGTTTTCTGCTTCCTTGGAGACTAGGACGCAAGGGAACAATGGCTTCAAACTACAAGAAAGGAGATTCCATCTGAACATGAGGAAGAACTTCCTGACTGTGAGAGCTGTTCAGCAGTGGAACTCTCTGTGTGGTGGAGGCTCCTTCTTTGGAAGCTTTGAAACAGAGGCTGGATGGCCATCTGTCAGGGGTGCTTTGAATGCAATATTCCTGCTTCTTGGCAGAATGGGGTTGGACTGGATGGCCCATGAGGTCTCTTCCAACTCTTTGATTCTATTATTCTATGATTCTATCAAAGGAAAATAAAAATGAAAGCCTTCTCTTGAAGCTTTTAAGCAGAAGCTGGATGGCCGGCCATCTGCTGGGAGGGCTTAGATGTTGCTTTTCCTGAATGGCAGAAGGAGGTTGGACTAGATGACCCTTGGAAGGTGTCTTCCAACTCTGTGATTGTATGAACTCTTGAGCACAGTGATAAACCAAAAGAGAGAGAAAATGCAGCTGTGTCTAGGAAATAGACTCCGCCGATGCCAAAAATTCCGATGTCAGATATATTTAGAGAACTCATTGAAAGTGAGTGGTCAGCATTAGTGAATACCGAATGATACTTCGGAAATTGCCAAAAATTATATGCATTTAAAGGGGCCTCAAATGGAGTTCTTAAGGTCCCACCTGTCGATGGCCCAATAGCAGCTCTTGCATAGAAACTGTATTGGAAGGGGATATAACGTTATGAGAAGCTGATGAAAAGTGTGTGGCCATGGCAATGAGGATTAGCAGCGAGGAATTCAATTTTGCTTTGCAAGAGGAGCGCTTTTATGAGTGCGGGAAACAATGGAATCTGAGAACTTGAAATATAATAATTTATACCATTGTAGATAGGATTACAAACGTTTTGCATTCTATGGCAGATGATGCCAGCAAGATCAATCAATGACGTGAAGGGGACGAAGCCAGAGCAGAACCAAGGGGGGGGGGGGGGGGGAGACAAAGGATCACACGACTAATTAGAAAAGCAAGAGGAGGAAATTAAGCAAGAGGAGGGAGGAAACAGGACACAAATGTGCGAGGCAGAGAGGGAGAAAGCTAAGCTGACCAGATACGGTCATTGGGTCAAGAAATCTTCAAAATCGAGTTATGTTTACAAACAGAGTTATGTTTACAACCAGATTAATACTTCCATTAATCAATATGATTGGGGTTGATTAATGAAAGTATTAATGAATGGATTAATGGCGTGGGTGGACAAGCACTCCGTGATAGGTTTTTGGCAGCAAGGCTGCTATTCGCTCAGAAATGGAAGAACCAGGAGATACTCAAAATGGTGTAACATTAGAAAATGTTGACCATTTCCACTCACTTAGCAGCCACCTCTCCACAAAAGTCAGCATCAACACTGAAATTCAACACCACCTGAGCTCTGCAAGTGCAGCATTTTTCTGAATTAAGCAGAGAGTGTTTGAGGACCAGGACATCCATAGGGAGACCAAGGTGCTTGTTTATAAAGCTATTGTCCTTCCAACCCTGCTATATGCCTGCGAAACATGGACTGTCTACAGATGTTAACATCGACACTGAAATACAACCTGAGCTCTGCAAGTGCAGCATTTTTCCAAATGTCTTCCGAAATGTCTTCAAAGGCAGCCCCACGTAGAGTGCATTGCAGTAATCTATTTGGGATGTAACCAGAGCATGGACCACCATGACCAGATCAGACTTCCCAAAGTATGGGCGCAGCTGGTGCACAAGCTTTAACGGTGAGCAATCTGGCTGCCGCCCGTTTGACTATTTGATGTTTCCGAACAGTCTTCAAAGGCAGTCCCACGTAGAGTGTGCTACAGTAATCTATTTGGGATGTAACCAGAGCGTGGACCACCGCCAGATCAGACTTCCCAAGGCACGGGCACAACTGGCGCACAAGTCTTAGTTGTGCAACATCACCTCTAGCCACCGCCGAGACCTGAGGTTCCAGGCTCAGCGATGAACCCAGGAATACTCCCATGCTGTGAACCTGCATCATTTCTATCCAACATTTGGTG
Organism: Anolis sagrei; assembly: GCF_037176765.1. Lineage (NCBI taxonomy): Eukaryota > Metazoa > Chordata > Lepidosauria > Squamata > Anolidae > Anolis > Anolis sagrei. The sequence goes on from NC_090022.1 coordinate 301,579,424, forward strand.
GCTAATCTAGAAAAACTAAATCCAGAAGCAGTCCTTGTGGACAGCAAGTTAAACATGAGCCAACAATGTGATGTGGCAGCAAAAAAAAGCCAATGGGATTTTGGCCTGCATCAATAGGAGCATAGTGTCTAGATCTAGGGAAGTCATGCTCCCCATGCTCTATTCCGCCTTGGTTAGACCACTTTACCTGGAATATTGTGTCCAATTCTGGGCACCACAATTCAAGAGAGATATTGACAAGCTGGAATGTGTCCAGAGGAGAGTGATTAAAATGATAAAAGGTCTGGAGAACAAGCCCTATGAGGAGTGGCTTAAGGAGCTGGGCATGTTTAGCCTGAAGAAGAGAAAGGAGACATGATAGCCATGTATAAATATGTGAGAGGAAGCCACAGGGAGGAGGGAGGAAGCTTCCTTTCTGCTTCCTTGGAGACTAGGACGCAATGGAGCCATGGCTTCAAACTACAAGAGAGGAGATTCCATCTGAACATGAGGAAGAACTTCTTGACTGTGAGAGCCGTTCAGCAGTGGAACTCTCTGCCCTGGAGTGTGGTGGAGGCTCCTTCTTTGGAAGCTTTTAAACAGAGGCTGGATGGCCATCTGTCAGGGGTGATTTGAACGCAATATTCCTGCTTCTTGGCAGAGTGGAGTTGGACTGGATGGCCCAGGAGGTCTCTTCCAACTCTTTGATTCTATGATTCTATGATTCTATGATCCTTCTGAACATGAGGAAGAACCTCCTGACTGTGAGAGCCGTTCAGCAGTGGAACTCTCTGCCCCGGAGTGTGGTGGAGGCTCCCTCTTTGGAAGCTTTTAAACAGAGGCTGGATGGCCATCTGTCAGGGGTGATTTGAATGCAATATTCCTGCTTCTTGGCCGAATGGGGTTGGACTGGATGGCCCACGAGGTCTCTTCCAACTCTTTGATTCTATCATTCTATGATTCTATGCTCAATCTGGCTGCTGCCCATTGGACTGGTTGAAGTTTTCGAACAGTCTTCAAAGGCAACCCCACGTAGAGTGAGTTGCAGTAATCTATTTGGGATGTAACCAGAGCGTGGACCACCATGGCCAGATCAGACTTCCCAAGGTATGGGCGCAACTGGCGCACAAGTCTCAGTTGTGCAAAATCTCCTCTGACCACCGCCGAGACTTGAGGTTCCAGGCTCAGCGATGAACCCTGGAATACTCCCATGCTGCGAACCTGCAACATTTCTATCCAACATTTGGTGACCAGTCTGGAAAAACACTAAATCCAGAAGCAGTCCTTGTGGACAGCAAGTTAAACATGAGCCAACAATGTGATGTGGCGGCTGGAATGTGTCCAGAGAAGGGCGAGTCAAATGATCAAGGGTCTGGAGAACAAGCCCTATGAGGAGCGGCTTAAGGAGCTGGGCATGTTTAGCCTGAAGAAGAGAAGGCTCAAAGGAGATATGATAGCCAGGTATAAATATGTGAGAGGAAGCCACAGGGAGGAGGAGGGAGCAAGCTTGTTTTCTGCTTCTTTGGAGACTAGGACACGGAACAATGGCTTCAAACTACAAGAAAGGAGATTCCATCTGAACACGAGGAAGAACTTCCTCAGCCATTCAGCAGTGGAACTCTCTTCCCCGGAGTGTGGTGGAGGCTCCTTCTTTGGAGGCTTTTAAACAGAGGCTTGATGGCCATCTGTCCGGGGTGATTTGAATGCTATATTCCTGCTTCTTGGCACAATGGGGTTGGACTGGATGGCCCAGGAGGTCTCTTCCAACTCTTTGATTCTATGATTCTATGAAAGGAGATTCCACCTGAACATGAGGAAGAACTTCCTGACTGTGAGAGCCGTTCAGCAGTGGAACTCTCTGCCCCGGAGTGTGGTGGAGGCTCCCTCTTTGGAAACTTTTAAACAGAGGCTGGATGGCCATCTGTCAGGGGTGATTTGAATGCAGTATTCCTGCTTCTTGGCAGAATGGAGTTGGACTGGATGGCCCAGGAGGTCTCTTCCAACTCTTTGATTCTATCATTCTATGATTCTATGCTCAATCTGGCTGCTGCCCATTGGACTGGTTGAAGTTTTCGAACAGTCTTCAAAGGCAACCCCACTTAGAGTGTGTTACAGTAATCTATTTGGGATGCAACCAGAGCATGGACCACCATGGCCAGATCAGACTTCCCAAGGTATGGGCGCAACTGGCGCACAAGTCTCAGTTGTGCAAAATCTCCTCTGACCACCGCCAAGACTTGAGGTTCCACGCTCAGTGATGAACCCTGGAATACTCCCATGCTGTGAACTTGCATCATTTCTATCCAACATTTGGCGACCAGTCTGGAAAAACACTGAATCCAGAAGCAGGAGAGCTGGCTGCTTTTCTCTCCCTGTGCGTTTAGTGTGCCTGGGATGTCCCTCTTTGTCAACAGAGCTCTCCCTGGAATTGCTTTCCGGAGCTGTTCTCTGCCCTGAGAAGAACTGGAGCGAACACTTAATGAAAGGAGAGCTTTGGCTGACCTCCGATTAATGAGAGAGGGAGGCGGAGGGAAATGGGGCCACCCTTGCCGCAGGCACCCTATTCGCGCAACCCCTAGAGAACAAAAAACAACCCATAATAGGATCCAGCAACCCTGCTGTGCAAGATACATCAAGGATGCTGGATGGACCTTCCCTCATCCCTCGGGTGCTTTGGAGCCCTTCCTTCTTCCTAGAGCCATCTATGCAGCCAGTTTCTGCTCAAAAGGATTGCGTTATATGACTGCCAAACATTGCCAATGAGCATCAATGGGGAGGAAAGCTTGGTGACAATGCTCCCCTTCCCCTTCATGTGGCAACATGAAATCACTGCTGTGTTTGCACAGATTGGAGGTCAGTCGTTCCTGCCAGGGAAAGGCCAGGGAGAGGCAAAGAAGGCCATTCGTGTCATGGGGACAAAGCTGACTTGCCTTGATTCAGAGTGTTTCGACAATGCGGGATTAATTTTATTTCATTTCTTTTATTTCATTTACTTATACCCCGCCCTTCTCACCCCGGGGGGGGGGGGGGGACTCAGGGTGACTTACAGTGGGGGCACAATTAGATGCCCAAAACAATTCACAAGCAATACAAATACAAACAATTCAACAATTAATTAAAAACATCAGTACATAATAAAATAATAAAAACAGGCTCATGCTCAGGGTTCATAGTCCATATATCCATTCCATTCCATTTGTCCTTGTCTATCATCAGATCCTTCAGTTAGCTGTCAGAATGACCAAAGGCTTGATCCCAGATCCAGGTCTTCACTTTTTTCCTAAATGCCAAAAGGGAAGATGACGATCTAATCTCCCCAGGGAGTGAGTTCCACAGGTGGGGGGCCACCACTGAGAAGGCCCTGCTCCTCGTCCCCGCCAGCCTCACTTGTGACAGTGGCGGGGTTGAGAGCAGGGCCTCCCCAGAAGATCTTAAGCTTCGAGATGGGACGTAGAGGGAGATCCGTTCGGACAAATACACTGGGCCGGAACCGTATAGGGTTTTGTAGGTCAAAACCAGCACTTTGAATTGTGCTCGGAATTGGATCGGCAGCCAGTGGAGCTGACACAACAGGGGGGTGGTATGCTCCCTGTACGTCGCTCCGGTGAGCAATCTGGCTGCTTCTCGCTGGACTAGTTGTAGTTTCCGAGCAGTCTTCAAAGGCAACCCCACGTAGAGTGCGTTGCAGTAATCCAGCTGGGATGTGACAAGAGCGTGGACCACCGTGGCCAGATCTGGCTTCTCAATTAATGAATGCAGTTTGACACCACTGTAACTGCCAAAGGTCCACGCTTTGGAAACAAGGGCAATGCAGCTTTGCAAGGTCTCCTTTATTTATACCCCGCTAAAGATGACTGCAGATGCAGACTGTGGCCAGGAAATCAGGAGATGTTTACTTCTTGGGAGGAGAGCAATGTCCAATCTCGATAAAATAGTCAAGAGTAGAGACATCAGACTGGCAACAAAGATCCATTGCCTAGTCAAAGCCATGGTCTTCCCTGGAGTCACCTACGGATGGGAGAGCTGGACCTTCGGGAAGGCTGAGCGAAGGAAGAGAGATGCTTTTGAGCTGTGGTGTTGGAGGAGATTCCACCTGAACATGAGGAAGAACTTCCTGACTGTGAGAGCCGTTCAGCAGTGGAACTCTCTGCCCCGGAGTGTGGTGGAGGCTCCTTCTTTGGAAGCTTTTAAGCAGAGGCTGGATGGCCATCTGTCAGGGGTGATTTGAATGCAATATTCCTGCTTCTTGGCAGGGGGTTGGACTGGATGGCCCATGAGGTCTCTTCCAACTCTTTGATTCTATGATTCTATGATTCTATGAAAGTGCTGAGAGTGCCTTGGACTGCGAGAAGATCCAACCAGTCCATCCTCCAGGAAAGAAAGCCCGGCTGCTCACTGGAGGGAAGGAGGCGAGAGACAAAGCGGAAGTCCTTTGGCCACATCATGAGGAGACAGCCAAGCCTAGAGAAGGGAATGATGCTGGGGAAAGTGGAAGGCAAAAGGAAGAGGGGCCGACCAAGGGCAAGATGGATGGATGGCATCCTTGAAGTGACTGGACTGACCTTGAAGGAGCTGGGGGTGGTGACGGCCGACAGGGAGCTCTGGCGTGGGCTGGTCCATGAGGTCACGAAGAGTCGGAGACGACTGAACGAATGAACAACAACAACATCTCCCGAAGGACTCGGTGTGGCTTACAAGAGGTCGAGGCCCAACACACATCAATAAAACAACAGCATAACAAATACAACAATAAATAAACTCATAAAACAAGCAATAAACAATAAAACAATAGCAATAAGCATTAGACAATAACACCACGACACATTTAAAACTAAGGCCGGGCCAAATGTAATGATTAAAATTTTAAAATGCTGAACATGACAGGTGAGATGGATAGGTTTTTGGAGATAGGTGCGGTGTGCAGACAATCTTAAATCTCTAGTAAAGTGCAATTGGGACATGACGCTTGGAGTATCCTATATTGGGAAGGCACACTGGAACAACCACATCTTCAAGCTCTTCCTAAAGACTGCCAATATTAGGGCTTGTCTGATGTCCTTGGGGAAAGAGTTCCAGAGTCGGGGGGCCACCACAGAGAAGGCCCTGTCCCTCGTCCCCACCAATTGCGCTTGCGACTCAGGTGGGATCGTGAGCAGGGCCTCTCCAGATGATCGGAGAGATCGTGTGGGTTCGTATACGGAGATGCGGTCACGCAGGTAGCTGGGTCCCAAACCGTTTCGGTTTGAATGTGGTTTGACATCATTTTAGTTGCAATGGCTAAACTGAATGGGATCTGGAGAGTTTTAGTTTGGTGAGGCACCAGCCCTGTTTGACAGAGAAGGCTAAAGACCTTGCAAAATGGCAACTCCCTGCATTCCATAGCACTGAACCTCGGTTGTTGAAGTGGTGCCAAACTGCATTAATCCTAGAGTGCAGATACACCCTGCATCTTATTTTCTCTGGGCTAAACCCCTCAGATTCCTAAATCATTCCTAGAATCATGGAATCCTAGAGTTGGAAGAGACCTCGTGGGCCATCCAGCCCAACCCCTTTCTGATAAGAAGCAGGAATAAGAAGCAGGAATATTGCATTCAAATCACCCCTGACAGATGGCCATCCAGCCTCTGCTTAAAAGCATCCAAAGACAGACCCTCCACCACACTCCGGGGCAGAGAGTTCCACTGCTGAACGGCTCTCACAGTCAGGAAGTTCTTCCTAATGTTCAGATGGAATCTCCTCTCTTGTCGTTTGAAACCATTGTTCCGCGTCCTAGTCTCCAGGGCAGCGGAAAGGAAGCTTGCTCCTTCCTCCCTAGGACTTCCTCTCATGTATTGATACATGGCTCTCATCATGTCTCCTCTCAGCCATCCCTTCTTCAGGCTAAACATGCCCAGCTCTTTAAACCACAACTCACATTCCCTTAAGGGCATTCCCTTAAGGACAATTGGGTGTGGGGTGGATTGGACTAATTTTAGGTGGGGATGGGTAGTGTGTGACAATGTTTTGAGGGTGCTGTGCTGTTATTTATCAGGGGTTTGGCCATTTAAACCACTGGACCGTAAGACCTGTAATCGTGCTTCAATGCAATGTCAGTTTGATATATTTAGAAATGTTTTAATATGTTTTAATCATTTGAAAGTGTGATGGCGCGAGTGGCGCCACCTCTATGTAGAACTGTAAGTTGCAGGATTTGAACTGTTGTATCATGCCTGATTTTGACTTTCCCCCCTGTAAATGTATAGTTGGATTGATTCGTTATTTATAGCTGTCAATCAATGTTGTTTGCACCCGTTGAATTGCTCCTCCTGCTCAATTGTTTGACCCCACCTCTTCCTAGAGAGCAGGACAGTGTTTCCTTTTCCATTCCACCATCAAACTTTCTATCAGATGGACGTGAGAGAGAGACTTGGCTCTGAAGCCCTTGATTAAGTTACCTCTCAGCACCAATTCTGAGGTTCTTACCCTTGAGACTTATGCTTCATGTTTAAATAGAGGAGAATAAAGACAAACTCTTTTTCCACATGGCGACCGCCGCGAGATTGGTGTTGGCAAGTAAGTGGAAAAACGAGGACATCCCAACGATTGATGAGTGGAGACTCAAGTTGATGGACATAATGAATATGGATAGCTTGACGCAATATTTGATTTCCAAACAGACGATAAGAAGAAAAACTACGGATTGGTCTCCAATAAGGAATTACTTAGATGGGAAGTGAAAAAGACAGGAATGAAGAAAGGGAAAGAAAACAAGAAGAATGAAGAGACAAGCAAAAAGACTACACGAATACTAACCAACCAATGGGGGGAAATGACGAATCAGGATAATATAAAGCATACTAATACACTCCACGTCCCACCCCCTTCACTACCCACACTCCTTACCCTCCCCCCCTTACCCTTTCCCGTTAAGGCAGGAAACACCTTCACCGTCTGCTTCACCCCCCCCCTTACCCCGTCCCTTAGAAACCCCCCCATGCCCTCGACCCCACTACCTTACCCTCCCAACCCAACCCAGTCCCAATTTTATATAATTAAGTAGGTCAATGATTAACATCTGTTGATGTACTGTATTCAAAAACTACAATAAAAAATATCTTAAAAAAAAAAGACTTATGCTTCATGTTCAGATCAACCTGGACAACGCTGAGAAGTCTCAAGCGCCTTCAAACCAGTTCTTTGGCACCAGAGGAAGGCTTTGTGCCTTCAAAATATAGGCCATTGGAATTGGGGTTGTGATTATTCCGATATTCACAGCCTTTGAGAAAGAGGGACCTGGAAAAGCTTCTCAGCTGCAAAACTCCTCGGACCCAAGACAACCAGAGACTGTAATGTATATTTTCCTTTACCCCTTTGAGACTTCCAGCTTATTGCCTTAAAGGGATAACTCTTTGTGAACAATAAAACCTATTTTGAGTTATCTATAGTGTTTTAGTCCTTGGGAGTTCCAGTTTTCCTAAAGGAGGGCAAGAAGCAATCCCCTGGGGGAAAGATCCATGCCTCTTCCACTAAGAGTTATAGCCCGCAGGCGCGACGGCACAGAAAGACTATTTTAATTGATATGTATGTGTTTTTTTTACAGTTTTATAATATTGTATTCTATTGATATTGTTATTATCTGAATCTGGTATTGAATTATTGCCATAGTTTGTAACCCGCCCTGAGTCCTCCTTCGTGGTGAGAAGGGCAGGGTATAAAGGCAGTAAATAAATAAATAAAACTTGTGCGCCAGCTGCGTCCGTACCTTGGGAAGGCTGACTTGGCCACGGTAGTACACGTTTTGGTTACATCCCGTTTGGATTACTGCAACGCTCTCTACGTGGGGCTGCCTCTGAAGACTGCCCGGAAGCTGTAGTTAGTCCAACGTGCGGCAGCCAGATTACTAACGGGTGCTGGGTACAGGGAGCACACAACTCCTTTGTTGCACCAGCTCCACTGGCTGCCGATTAGCTTCCGAGCACAATTCAAAGTGCTGGTTTTGACCTACAAAGCCCTAAACAACTCTGGCCCAGTTTACCTGTCCGAACGGATTCTCCCCTACAGACCATCAAGGTCCCTAAGATCGTCCGGGGGGGGGGGGGCTGCTCTTGGTCCCACCACTGTCACAATCACGTTTGGTGGGGACGAGAGACAGGGCCTTCTCGATGGTGGCCCCTCGGCTTTGGAATGCCCTCCCCCTGGAGATTAGAACTGCACCCTCCCTCCTGACGTTCAGAAAGCTAACAAAGACCTGGCTTTGGGATCTGGCCTTTGATAACTGAGTCAGTGTGGGCTTATATGGAAGGAGCACAACTAACTGTGAACTACGACTAATGTTCTGACGACGACCTGGCTTTTATCTATCTGTGATGTGATGATATATATTGTATGCTGTTCATTGAAATATGTTTTTAATGTTTTTTGATAATGCATTGTGTGTTGTAAAATTGTATTTGACACATGTTGTGAACCGAATCTGAGTCCCTCTCGAGGTGAGAAGATCGGTATAAAAAACCCCTAAATAAATAAATAGACGCATCCAAAGCGTGCTTCTTTTCTGAAATGGGGAAAACCCAGGCTCCTCGTCCAGCTCCGCAGTCCCATCTTGCAAATGAATGCAGCCATCCAAACAGCCGAAAAGGCCGCCAGCCCTCGGGTCCGTCTCCCGCTTCCAATTCATTAGCCTTCGATCGGTCCCTGCTTTAGGCTAATGACAATCATGATAACAGACGCTTTGCATTTGCCTCGAGACAAATAAAGCCTTGGCAGCTTCCGAATAGAAAGCCGCCGGGAAAGGGATGAACTTCTGCAAGGGATGGGAAGGATATTTACAGTCATTTGTGCCCAATCTCAACAATTAGTTTGCCACAATCAGGGAAAATAATTGGCTGGGGAAAATGTGGGCCACTTCCTCCTTGCATTCAGCATCCTAAAATGTTGCACAGCAGAGGGAAACATGGGGTTTATTTTCCTTTGCACAACACTGTCATTTTCTGTGCAAAAATAGCTTTCGCCTGCCTGATTCCACAGTTTTCCTGTGCAGAATGCCATTGCAGAAAGCAGGTTCTTCCAATTCAATGTGTTTTCCTTTTCCTCAAAATAACTCTTGCCAAACATATTGGGGGGAGGGGGGGATTATGATAAGGAATATTTGTGTTCTCCTGTAATAGCAAACTGGTTGAATTATTCACTTCCACATCTAGCATTCCTTCTTTGGCAAACGCTCCCCAGTGAAGCGACCAATACTAAGAGAGAGACACAAACACTGGCTCAGGAATGCCACTCAATGCATTCAGGGTCACCCTAAAGGCCATCTAGCTGGACCCCCTGATTAATAAAGTGTCTGTGGTCAAATATCTTTTCTCTCTGGAAGGTCTTCCAAAAGTTTATTCTCATGCCATTTATGGTGAACCAAGGACTGCAACTCCCAATCAATGGCGAGAGGAATGATATGCTAATATCAATCTGTCCATCTGCTATCAATCTATCAATCTATCTTCAGAAGAAGACCTACAAGCCACTCTCAACACCTTCGCAGAAGCATACGAGAAGCTCGGCTTGCCATTGAACATCGAGAAAACCAAAGTGCTGTTCCAGCAGTCACCAGCCAATCCCTCTCCAATGCCAGCGATACAGCTTAATGGGGTCACATTAAAAAATGTTGACCATTTCCGCTCCCTTGGCAGCCACCTCTCCACCAAAGTCAACATTGACACTGAAATGCAACACCACCAAGGTCACAACAACCTCTGTTATAGAACTCCAGTATGCTGATGACAATGTCATCTGTGCACATTCAGAAGAAGACCTACAAGCCACTTTAAACACCTTCGCAGAAGCATATGAGAAGCTCAGCTTGCCATTGAACATCAAGAAAACCAAAGTGCTCTTCCAGGAGTCACCACCCTCTCCAATACCAGAGATACAGCGTAATGGTGTAACATTAGAAAATGTCAACCATTTCTGCCCCCTTGGCAGCCACCTCTCCACAGAAGTCAATATTGACACCAAAGTACAACACCACCAAGATTATAACAACCTCTGTTATAGAACTCTAGTATGCTGATGACAATGTCGTCTGTGCACATTCAGAAGAAGACCTACAAGCCACTCTAAACACCTTCGCAGAAGCATACGAGAAGCTCAGCTTGCTATTGAACATCGAGAAAACCAAAGTGCTCTTCTAGGAGTCACCACCCTCTCCAATACCAGAGATACAGCTTAATGGTGTAACATTTGAAAATGTCGACCACTTCTGCCCCCTTGGCAGCCACCCCTCCACAAAAGTCAATATTGACACCAAAGTACAACACCACCAAGGTTATAACAACAAGGTTATAGAACTCCAGTATGCTGATGACAATGTCGTCTGTGCACATTCAGAAGAAGATCTACAAGCCACTCTAAACACCTTCGCAGAAGCATACAAGAAGCTCGGCCTGTCATTGAACATTGAGAAAACCAAAGTGTTCTTCCAGCAGTCACCGGCCAATCCCTCTCCAATGCCAGAGATACAGCTTAATGGTGTAACATGAAATTCAAAATGTTCACCATTTCCGCTCCCTTGGCAGCCACCTCTCCACAAAAGTCAACATTGACTCTGAAATTCAACACCGCCTGAGCTCTGCGAGTGCAGCATTTTCCCAAATGAAGCAGAGAGTGTTTGAGGACCGGGACATCCATAGAGAGACCAAGGGGCTAAACAGGAGCTGGGCATGTTTAGCCTGAAGAAGAGAAGGCTGAGAGGGGATATGATAGCCATGTATAAATATATGAGAGGAAGCCACAGGGAGGAGGAGGGAGCAAGCTTGTTTTCTGCTTCCTTGGAGACTAGGACGCAAGGGAAGAATGGCTTCAAACTACAAGAGAGGAGATTCCATCTGAACATGAGGAAGAACTTCCTGAGTGTGAGAGCCGTTCAGCAGTGGAACTCTCTGCCCCGGAGTGTGGTGGAGGCTCCTTCTTTGGAAGCTTTTAAACAGAGGCTGGATGGCCATCTGTCAGGGGTGATTTGAATGCAATATTCCTGCTTCTTGACAGAATGGGGTTCGACTGGATGGCCCAGGAGGTCTCTTCCAACTCTTTGATTCTATGATTCTATGATTTACAAAGCCATTGTCCTCCCAATCCTGTTATATTATGCCTGCGAAACGTAGACTATCTACAGACGTCACATGCAACTCCTGGAACGATTCCATCGTATTGCCTCCAGAAAATCCTGCAAATCTCTTGGGAAGACAAGCAGACAAATGTCAGCGTGCTGAAAGAAAAAGCAAAGAGTTGAAGTCCAAAACACATGGAGGACCGAAATTTGCCCATGCCTGATCTAGATCATCTAATTTCTCTCTGCCTCTCTTCCTCATCAATCTATTTATCACCTATTATAACTATTTATCTATTTCTGACTCTGCAAAATGCAAAATTCTCTTCCTCCTGGCGTTACAAAAAGGTGAGTTTTGCTGGAAAGGAAAAAGCAAGGCTGACATCCCTTTGACTTTCCCCCACGTTTTGCTTCCTTCTCGGAATAAGTCATCTCATCCTCCTCCAAAAAAGGTGCATCGCCTTGCCTCCCCACAGCTTGTCAGGGTTGCTATGGAAACCCAGGGACAGGGCCTTTTGCGTTCCAGAGAAATCCATCCCCAAATCTGGGAACGGTCCCCAAACGAAAGGAGGCTTTTGCAAGTGGAGGAAGCGATGCCTGCTGCAGGCTCCTCTGTTTAGGATGCTTTGTGCAAAAAGGCATCCAAACCAAGCATCCCCAAATCCATGCATTCCACCTGAATCTACACTGGGGAATGAATGCAGTTTGACACCACTTTCACTACCATAGCTTGAACGAGTTGTGGCACAGTTGGCTAGGAGTCAGCTGCATTAAATCACGACTGACCAAAAGGGCATGAGTTCGAAGCCAGCCCGGGTCGCAGTAAGCTCCCAACCATTGCTATTGACCTTTGCAGCCCGAAAGACAGTTGCATCTGTCAAGTAGGAAATTTATGTACCACTTTTGCGGGGAGGCTAATTTAATTAATTTACGAGGCCATAAAAATCAGGACTGGTAGTCAGCTACATTAAGATCAGTACTGACCAAAAGGTCATGAGTTCGAAGCCAGCCCAGGTTGGAGTGAGCTTCTGACCAATTTGTATAGCTTGCTGTTGACCTTTGCATAGCTTGTATAGCTTTGTATAGCTTGCTGTTGACCTTTGGCCCCCCACCTGTGGAACTCACTCCCGGGGGAAATCAGAACATCAACATCCCTCCTTGCCTTTAGGAGAAAGGTAAATACGTGGCTATGGGACCAGGCCTTTGGGCATCCTGACAATTAGATATGGAATCCAGATGGATAGGACTGACAATGTGCGGAAAGTAGAACCTAAACTATGAGTCTGTTAAACGCTGACCAGCAATGAGGTTTGTATTGCTTTTATTGTTTTAATTGTTTTAATCGCTTTTATGGATTTTTTGGATGTTTTGCCGATAATAATGATTGCTTATGTTAATTGTTATCATTGCTATAATTGCTATTGTTATTGCTGTTATGTTTTTGTTGTCATGTAATGCGGGCATTGAATTGTGCCTTGTTGTGTAAGCCGCCCTGAGTCCCCCTCGGGGTGAGAAGGGCGGGGTATAAGCGACTAATAAATAATAAATAAATTTGCAGCCTGAAAGACAGTTGCATCTGCCAAGTAGGAAATTTAGGTACCACTTATGTGGGGAGGCTAATTTAACTAATTTATAAGGCCATAAAAATCAGGACTGTGGCACAGCTGGCTGGGAGTCAGCTGCATTAATATCACTACTGACCAAAAGGTCATGAGTTCGAAGCCAGCCCAGGTCGGAGTGAGTTTCTGACCAATTTGTATAGCTTGCTGTTGACCTTTGCAGCACAAAAGACAGTTGCATCTGTCAAGTAGGAAATTTAGGTACCACTTATGCAGGGAGGCTAATTTAACTAATTTATAAGGCCATAAAAATCAGGACTGGTAGTCAGCTACATTAAGATCAGTACTGACCAAAAGGTCATGAGTTCGAAGCCAGCCCAGGTCGGAGTGAGCTTCTGACCAATTTGTATAGCTTGCTGTTGACCTTTGCAGTCTGAAAGACAGTTGCATCTGTCAAGTAGGAAATTTAGGTACCACTTATGCGCAGAGGCTAATTTAACTAATTTACGAGGCCATAAAAATCAGAACTGGTAGTCAGCTACATTAAGATCAGTACTGACCAAAAGGTCACGAGTTCGAAGCCAGCCCGGGTCGGAGTGAGCTTCTGACCAATTTGTATAGCTTGCTGTCGACCTTTGCAGCCCGAAAGACAGTTGCATCTGTCAAGTAGGAAATTTAGGTACCGCTTATGCGCAGAGGCTAATTTAACTAATTTACGAGGCCATAAAAATCAGGACTGGTAGTCAGCTACATTAAGATCAGTACTGACCAAAAGGTCACGAGTTCGAAGCCAGCCCGGGTCGGAGTGAGCTTCTGAACAATTTGTATAGCTTGCTGTTGACCTTTGCAGCCCGAAAGACAGTTGCATCTGTCAAGTAGGAAATTTAGGTACCGCTTATGCGGGGAGGCTAATTTAACTAATTTATGAGGCCATAAAAATCAGGACTGTGGCACAGCTGGCTGGTAGTCAACTGCATTAAGATCACTTCTGACCAAAAGGTCATGAGTTCAAAGCCAGCCCAGGTCGGAGTGAGCTTCTGACCAATTTGTATAGCTTGCTGTCGACCTTTGCAGCCCAAAAGACAGTAGCAGGCGAAACGTCAGGAGAAATGCCTCTAGAACATTGCCATATAGCCCGAAAAAACCTACAACAACACAGTTGCATCTGTCAAGTAGGAAATTTAGGTACCGCTTATGCAGGGAGGCTAATTTATGATGCCATAAAATTCTCCAGCAAGCATGCAAAGAATGAGGAAGTACTTCATCAGTGTCACAAATGGACGGTGAAGCGACAGCTCCCCTGGTGGCCAGAATACCCTCATGAAAAAGCTGGAATGTTAAATTGCCTATGTGTCTGTCTATATATATGTTGTGTGTCTATGGCATTGAATAGGTGAGAAGGGTGGAATACTGTAAATAAATAAATCGAAATCTCCAGCAGCAAGCAAATGAATGAGGAAGTACTCCATCAAAGACTTGGTGCCACAAGTGGATCGTAAAGCGACAGCTCCCCCAGTGGCTGGAATTCGAATATACCCTCATGAAGCTTAAATTGCCTCTGTGTTTGTCTATATATGAAGGTTGAATGAAAAGTAATGCCTCCACCTTCGTTACTTGGGTTTGGATGGGAATATTTTAATAAATCAAATGCAGAAATAATTCTTAGAATGTGCTCTTTAACTACCACTGTTCTCTTTTCCACGCAATCATCAGACAATTGGATACATTTCTGCCAACAATGAACAAGTTTTCTGAAGCCGTCACGGAAGAAGTCGACACTCTGTTTCCACCACCAGCGTCTCACAGTTCTCTCAGCGTCTTCATCAGAAGCATAATGATGTCCCTGCACATCTTCTTTCATTATTGGGAACAGATGGAAGTCAGACAGTGCGAAATCTGGACTGTATGGTGGTGAGATCCAGTCTCTGAAGTTTCAAGTCTGTGCGCTTTCATTTCAGGCATCAACATCCTGGGTACCCATCGTGCACAGATCTTCCGATAGCCAAGCAAAGCAATAATGTGACCCACACGTTCTTGTGACATGCCGATTATGCTTGAAATTTCTGAGTGATACAATGATCGTCCTGAATCAATCTGTCAACCTTTCGCTTGTGAAACTCGGTGGTTGCTGTCACAGGACGTCCAACTCTTTGTTTGTCACACAAGTCAGATGTTCCCACCTCAACATCTTTAAACTTTCTAACCCAACGAAGATGGCCATCCAGCTTCTGTTTAAAAGCTTCCAAAGAAGGAGCCTCCACCACACTCCGGGGCACATCCACACAATCAGCATAAACAGCTTGCATTCTCTGATGAATCTCCTTTGGGGTGACACCTTCTGCTGTCAAGAATTCAATGACTGCACGTTGCTTAAGTTGCATTGACAGACCCTCTGTGCAGGGTTCCATCCTTTGCACTTTAACAACACAACCATTCAATGCAAAGGCTTCCCACCAAAATGGAACTGTAGAGGAGAGTCTACTGAACAAGCCAGTACCTGCTGCATTCTAGTACTGCCATGTGTTGAGGAGTTATGAAGGTGGAGGCATTACTTTTCATTCAACCCTTGTATGTTGTGTGTCTATGGCATTGAATGTTTGCTATGTATATGTGCACTGTAATCTGCCCTGAGTCCCCTGTGGGGTGAGAAGGGTGAAATATAAATATTGTAAATAAATAATAATAAATAAATAAATTGATTCTATGGAATCCCGGGGATTGTAGTTTGGCATGGCATCAGCACTTTGGGGCAGAGGATGCTAAGGTCCTTGTAAAACTACAACTCCCAAGTTTCCATAACATTGAACCGTTGCACCTCAAGTGGTGCAGAACTGCTTTACTTCTACAGTGAAGATGGACCCAAAGAGAAAAGGAGTTCCTGGTACAAAGATGGATTGATTCTCCAAAACATTTTAAGAAGTTTTTTCCCCTCCTTTGAACTTTCCCCCTTAAGCACATTTGGAGGGTGGAGCTGGCAGAGGGAAGGCAGCGGTCACAGGAGCGTAAACCTCGGCTCATTTCATTCTCCTAAGCGGGAATGAATAATTTAATCCATTTTCTCCTGAGGAATTTTTGCAGTTCAGGAATTCTCTTTTGCAAGCTCCTTCTGCGCAGTTTTCACAATTCTCTGCCCAGGTTTCCTGTCTAGAAGATCCACATTTCCAGTGGAAAACCAACTTAAGTTTCAGCATGTTGTCAAGAAAAAGGGCCAATTGTCCAGCATCTAGATTGATGCATTGGGAATTCCGATGGTCAGGAACACTTCCAATATGGAATTCTGGGCACCACAATTCAAGAGAGAAAACTAACAAAATGAAGTTCAACAGTGACAAATGCAAGATACTCCACTTTGGCAGAAAAAATGAAATGCAAAGATACAGAATGGGGGACAATGCCTGGCTCAAGAGCAGTATGTGTGAAAAAGATCTTGGAGTCCTCGTGGACAACAAGTTAAACATGAGCCAGGAATGTGATGTGGCGGCAAAAAAAGCCAATGGGATTTTGGCCTGCATCAATAGGAGCATAGTGTCTAGATCTAAGGAAGTAATGCTACCCCTCTATTCTGCTTTGGTTAGACCACATCTGGAATATTGTATCCAGTTCTGGGCACCACAATTCAAGAGAGATATTGACAAGCTGGAATGTGTCCAGAGGAGAGCGACTAAAATGATAAAAGGTCTGGAGAACAAGCCCTATGAGGAGCGGCTTAAGGAGCTGGGCATGTTTAGCCTGAAGAAGAGAAGGCTGAGAGGAGATATGAGAGCCGTGTATAAATATGTGAGAGGAAGCCACAGGGAGGAGGAGGGAGCAAGCTTGTTTTCCGCTTCCCTGGAGACTAGGATGCAATGGAACAATGGCTTCAGACTACAAGAGAGGAGATTCCATCTGAACATGAGGAAGAACTTCCTGACTGTGAGAGCCGTTCAGCAGTGGAACTCTCTGCCCTGGAGTGTGGTGGAGGCTCCTTCTTTGGAAGCTTTTAAACAGGGGCTGGATGGCCATCTCTCAGGGGTGATTTGAATGCAATATTCCTGCTTCTTGGCAGAATGGGGTTGGACTGGATGGCCCAGGAGGTCTCTTCCAACTCTAGGATTCTATTATTATTATTATTATTATTATTATTATTATTATTAAGCAGTGGCTGGGTGGCCATCTGTAAGGGGTGATTTGAATGCAATATTCCTGCTTCTTGGCAGAATGGGGTTGGACTGGATGGCCCAGGAGGTCTCTTCCAACTCTAGGATTCTATGATTCTATTTTTCAGCATGTTGTCGAGACAAAGGACCAATCGTACAGGATCTAGATTGACACATTGGGAATCCTGATGGTCAGGAACACTTCCAATATGGGTTGGGAAAGGGATAAGAAAGTGTGCAGATGATCTCTAAAAGTATAATAATGATAACAACAACAACAACAACAACACACATCCTGGCATCCTTCCCAGAGCATGGAGATGTAATGTCTTTGGACCGTAGTTGCTTGAGATGTTGGTTGCCTGAAAATAAATCATGGAGCAGTTTCTCTGATCATCTCATCATCATCATCATCATCATCATCATCATCAACAACAACAACAACAACACCTTCTGCTCTTTTCTCTTGATTGACACTTGTTTCAGATGCATTTGTGTTCAGTGCTGTCCAGCATTATGGAAACCATGAGGCCTTCTTTTGGATTATGTTTACAAAATTGCAAAAATAGTGGGAAGAACCCTTATCCTGTCATCCTTCCCAGAGCATGGAGATGCAATGTCTTTGGACCATGGCTACTTTGAGGTGTAGGCTGCCTGAAAATAAATCATGGAGCAGTTTCTTCCATCAAGTGAGGCTCACAAACTGGCTTCACTGTTGGACAGTGTTGGGATGTCCTTTAAGCAGAGGTTAGATGGCCATCTGTGAGGAAGGCTTGGATGGCGTCTTCCTGCATGGCAGAACTAGGGTTAGATTGGATGGCCTTTCACAATCTCTTCCAACTCTAGGATTCATATGGTGGCAGGATTTCCATCTCAGGAGATTTTGAAACAAAGGCTGGGTGGTCATCTGTTGTCTTTCTGTCTGGCAGAAGGAGGTTGGACTGGATGGCCCTTGGGGTCCCTCCCCAGTCTAAGATTCTGTGAACACATACCTTCAGCTGGACTAGGTAAGCATGGGAAGATTGCTCATTTTATTTATTTATTTATTTATTTATTTATTATATTTGTATATACTGGCTGGACGAGTTGGGGGGGGGGTAAACCTTACTCAGCTGTGCCCACCAGGTTTTGGGGTGCATCAGCAGGCCAGGTCCAGTGAGTGGGGAGGAGGGGTCATGGTGATCTTTCAGCAGACCATCGCCTGATCAGATGCACTGTTCCGCATTCTCCGAGGTTTGAGTGTGTCTACTTGAAGGTGGGAACCTGAGACAGCCTGGGGATTCTGCTGGTGTACCATCCACCCTGCAACCCGGCAGTTTCCCTGTCTGAACTAGCGGATGTGGTCTCTAATTTGGCCTTGGTCTCCCAACAACATTTGGTTTTGGGAGACTTTAACATCCACGCCGAGACCGCATTGACAGGCGCAGCTCAGGATTTCATGGTTTCCATGACGACCATGGGGCTGAGTCAGATAATATCTGGCCCCACACATGAGGCGGGACACACACTGGAGCTTGTTTTTATTGTGGATGGTGGGACAGTCAGAGTGAAAGAGCAAAACATTTTTCCATTGTCATGGTCTGACCATCATCTGATTTGTCTAAGATTGGCCGTGCCAACTAACCTCTGCAGAGGTGGTGGACCCATTAAGATGGTCTGCCCCAGGAGCTGATGGATCCAGAAGGATTCCTGAGGTCTCTTGGCGATCTTCCTGTCCTAGAGACTGACAATCCTGTCGACGCCCTTGTTGATCGCTATAATAGCGAGATGGCCAGGGCGATGGACACAATCGCTCCCGAACATCCCCTCTCGTTGCGTAGAGTCACAGCAACTCCTTGGTTCACCGAGGAGCTGGCTGTGATGAAACACTGGAGAAGGGGTCTACAGGGCAACTGGAGGAAATCTCGTGACGTATCTGACCAAGCACGGGCTAAAGCCACTATTAGAGCTTACTCCGGGGTTTTGCGAGCAGCCAGGAAAGTATTCTCAACTACCCGCATAGCATCTGCAGCAAATAGGCCATCAGAGTTGTTCCAGGTTGTTGAGGAGCTCCTTCAACCTCTTGAGGTTGGGGAGCGCCCTAGCGACTTGGCAACTTAGTGCAGCAATTTCGCGCACCATTTTTCAGGCAAAGTTGCTCAGATACGCCTTGAGCTGGACTCCGGCTTAAATGCAGTGCCAGATGAGGTAACCGAGGCATCTGTCTGTTCAATCTTATGGGATTCTTTCCGGCTTGTTCTTCCTGATGATGTGAAGGAGATCCTTGGGTCTGTGAGGACAACCACTTGCACTCTAGATCTTTGCCCTTCCTTGTTAGTGAAGCTGGCCAGAGAGGGGTTATTGGAATGGTTTGTGGCAATAATAAACGCCTCATTGGGCCAGGGTAAATTCCCGACCTGCCTTAAGCAGGCGGTGGTAAAACCTCTGTTAAAGAAGACCACCCTTGACCCGACTGTATGTAACAACATACAGTCGGGTCAATTTGCAACCTCCCCTTTCTGGGCAAAGTTCTGGAGCGGGTGGTTGCATCGCAGCTCCAGAGATTCCTCAATGACACCAATTTTCTGGATTGCTCGCAGTCTGGCTTCAGATCTGGACACAGTGTTGAGACGGCTTTGGTCGCCTTGGTGGATGACCTCCGCAGGGAACTGGGCAGGGGGAATGTGACCCTGCTGGTTTTCTTGGATATCAGCGGCTTTCGATACCATCGACCATGGTATCCTTCTGGGAAGGCTCGCTGGTATGGGACTCCAGGAACTGCTTAGAGTCTTGTTTAAAAGAGAAAAGTGGGGGGGATAATAAATATAATCACCATCATCATCATCTGACCAGCCTTGTTACTTCTGCCCAGCATTTCTTTCTCAGAGGATTCCTGCCCTTCTCTAAGGAAGCTCTATTCTCCCAAAAGTATGCAAGGCAATGATTAACTCTGGGTTGAAAACAACATGTTTACATGGTCAAAGACAATGATTCTTGAAGTTAAGAAAGTCAACACAATGGTTAAAGAAAACCAATATCAATTAAGGAAGAAAAGCCAACATCTGTCCGGAACTGATATAGAGTCAGCATGTTTTCACTGGAAAACAACCTGTCAATCATTTACAACTTTTTGGAACACGAACCGCAGAAAATTGCTATGTGAGAGACCTTTTTATTTTCCAAAAGTGTGGCAGACAGGAATGTTCTGTATACCTGCCTCTTTCTCCGAGGGACAGAGAAGGTGGTGTATTGGCAGAATGGCAGATTTGTGGGGAATGTGATCTGGTCCACGTTAGGTTCTCTTCTCCAGGAAACAGAAGCAGGGATGGTAATGTTTGCATGATGAATGAACGAATGTTGGAGTATATGTGAATGTTTCCCCTTTTTTGTTTGTTTGTGTAACCAATGCAGCTATAGTCTGTGAGTCTACCTATTTCTCTGTGAAGTGCCTGATATGTTCTGTCTCACTGAAAGCAGAATAAAAGAACCCTTTTAATGTTTCAAAAGTGTTCATGACACACAGACCCCAGGGCAAGATCCAGTCCTCACCTGCTCACCTGCAGAACTGCCATCCAGAGGTTCTCATTCATGACTCAGCAGTGTGATGTGACAGCGAAACGAATTGGAACAAACATCATGTCGAGGAAGGTCAAACTTGTTTTCTGCTGCTATAGAAACTAGGAAACAATGGAGCAATGGATTCGACTTGCAGGATTCCACCTAAACCCTCTGACTTTTAGAGTTGCATTACAATGAAAAAAAATGCTGCTTTGGAGTCCAGCAGAGTTTACTTCTGCAGAGGTTTTTAAACAGGCTGGATGGCCATCTGTCAGGAGGGCTTTGATTGGGTATTGCTACCTGATGGAATTGAGTTGGACTGGATGGTTCTTGGGGGACCCTTTCCAACACTAATGGGATAGGTTGGCACCTCTTCTTCTAGTTGGCTTTAAGCAGAGGCTGGATGGCCATCTGTCAGGAGGGCTTTGATTGTGTATTGCTACCTGATGGAATTGGGTTGGACTGGATGGTTCTTGGGGGTCCCTTTCCAACACTAATGGGATAGGCTTCTGTTTGGGAATTGGTTGGTACCTCTTCTTCTATTGGTCTTTAAGCAGAAGCTGGATGGCCATCTGTCAGGAGGGCTTTAATTGTGTATTGCTACCTGATGGAAAAGCATTGGACAGGATGGTTCATTGGGGTCCCTTTGCAACACTAATTGAATATGCTTCTGTTTGGGAATCGGTTGGCACCTCTTCAGCAGAGGCTGGATGGCCATCTGTCAGGAGAGCTTTGATTGTGCATTGCTACCTGATGGAATAGGGTTGGACTGGATGGTTCATTGGGGTCCCTTTGCAACACTAATGGAACATGCTTCTGTTTGGGAATCGGTTGACACCTCTTCTTCTATTGGTCTTTAAGCAGAGGCTGGATGGCCACCTGTCAGGAGGGTTTTGATTGTGTATTGCTATCTAATGGAATAGGGTTGGACTGGATGGTTATTATTATTATTATTTATTATTTCTTGCATTTATTGACCGCCCCTCTCAGCCCGAGGGCGACTCGGGGCGGTGAACAGCAACAAAGAAAGACAGTGTACAGTAAATCACGACAATACAAACCAGACACATACCACATAACATATACTTATACTAAAAATCCGCTTCGTCGAGTCCTGGGGTCATAGCCGAATTTCGTAGTCCTAGTTCATTCCAGTGTCATTCCAAGATACACTCAGTTGAAGGCCTGCTCGAAGAGCCATGTTTTCAGGCCCCTACGAAAGGCCATCAAGGAGGGCGCCTGTCTAACTTCAGCAGGGAGGGTGTTCCACAGCCGGGGGGCCACCACCGAGAAGGCCCGCTCTCTCGTCCCCGCCAGACGTGCCTGTGAGGCAGGCGGGACCGAGAGAAGGGCCTCCCCGGATGATCTCAAGGCCCTCGTGGGCTCGTAGGCCGAGATGCGGTCTGCAAGGTATTTTGGGCCGGAACCGTTTAGGGCTTTGTAGGATAACACCAGCACCTTAAATTGGGCCCGGTAGCAAATCGGCAGCCAGTGGAGCTGGGACAGCAGGGGCGTTGTATGCTCTCTGCGTCCTGCTCCCGTTAACAACATGGCTGCCGCGCGTTGGACTAGCTGAAGCTTCCGGGCCGTCTTCAAGGGCAGCCCCACGTAGAGAGCGTTGCAGTAGTCGAGGCGGGATGTGACCAAAGCGTGTACCACCGTGGCCAAGTCAGACTTCCCAAGATACGGGCGCAGCTGGCGCACGAGCCTAAGCTGTGCAAATGCTCCCCTGGTCACCGCTGAAACCTGAGGCTCCAGGCTCAGCGATGAGTCCAGGGTCACACCCAAGCTGCGAACCTGCGCCTTCAAGGGGAGTGCGACCCCGTCCAGCACAGGCTGTAACCCTATACCCTGTTCGGCCTTGCGACTGACCAGGAGTACCTCTGTCTTGTCTGGATTTAGTTTCAGTTTGTTCGCCCTCATCCAGACCATTACAGCGGCCAGGCACCGGTTCAGGACTTCGACGGCCTCCTTAGTAGCAGATGGGAAGGAGTGACAGAGTTGGACATCATCTGCGTACAGGTGATACCGCACCCCGAAACTCCGGATGATCTCACCCAGCGGCTTCATGTAGATATTAAACAGCAAGGGGGACAAGATGGAACCCTGAGGAATGCCACAGGTCAACGGCTGTGGCGTTGAACAGGAGTCCCCCAGCAACACCTTCTGAGTACGACCCTCCAGAAATGACCGGAGCCACTGCAGAGCAGTGCCCCCAAGACCCATCTCTGCAAGGCGCCCCAGAAGGATACCGTGGTCGACGGTATCGAAGGCCGCTGAGAGGTCCAGGAGCATCAACAGGGACACACTCCCCCTGTCTAGCTCCCGGCGCAGATCATCCACTAAGGCGACCAAGACCGTCTCGGTACCATGTCCCGGTCTGAAACCAGACTGTGCCGGATCCAGATAATCCGTGTCTCTCAAGAATACCTGGAGTTGTGAGGCTACCACGCTTTCCATGACTTTGCCCAAGAAGGGAAGATTGGAAACAGGCCGAAAGTTGTCCAATTTAGTGGGGTCAAGTGATGGTTTCTTCAACAGCGGCTTTATAACAGCCTGTTTTAGGCTCGCTGGAATCTTGCCTTCCCGAAGGGAGGCATTAACCACCACCGTTACCCACTCGGCCAATCCCCCTCTGGCCTCCTTCAGAAGCCAGGATGGGCAGGGGTCTAGGATGGACGTGGTGGGTCTCATTCCTCCAAGTATCTTGTCCACATCCTCGGGTTTCACAAACTGAAAAGAATCCAACAAAATCGGACAAGCAGGTGCTTGTGTCACATCCACGGAGACTGCATCTAATGTGGCGTCCAGCCCAGAGCGGATCAAAGCGACTTTGTCTATAAAGAACCGAGCAAATGCTTCACAGCGCGCTGCCGAATTGTCAGGGCTCCCACCTGAGATAGGGGGAGTTAAAAGACCTCTGACAACCCGGAACAACTCCGCCGGACGGTTTTTTGCAGACGCAATAGTGGCCGCAAAGAAAGTTTTCTTTGCGGCTTTTATTGCCGCGGCATATGCCCTTAAAAAGGACACAAACCGTGTTCGGTTTGACTCGCTTGGGTCCGAGCGCCACACGCTCTCTAGAACCCTCTTCCTTCGCTTCATCGCTGCCAGCTCCTCAGTAAACCAAGGGGCTGGTTTAGCTCGGTTACTTGAGAGGGGACGTTCCGGAGCGATCTTGTCAATAGCCCTGGTCATCTCCCCATTCCAGAGAGCGACCAAGGCCTCGACATGATCACCTACCGCGGTGGCGGGAAACTCCCCAAGAGCCGTCAGGAATCCATTCGGATCCATTAGCCTCCTGGGGCGGACCATCTTAATGGGTCCTCCACCCTTGCGGAGGTTAGGGGGCGCAGTGAGCCTAAATCTAATCAGGAAATGGTCGGTCCACGGCAACGGAGAGATGGACAGCTCCTCCACACCGCCACCCTGCTCCCATCCCTGGCAGAAAACCAAGTCCAATGTGTGTCCAGCACAGTGGGTGGGGCCAGTTATTTGTTGGGACAGCCCCATGGTTGCCATGGCGGACATGAAGTCCTGAGCCGCACCTGTGAGGGTTGCCTCGGCGTGGATGTTGAAGTCCCCCAGCACAAGAAGCCGTTGGGACTCCACCGCCAGGCTCGAGACCACCCCCGCTAGCTCAGGTAGGGAGACTGTAGTGCAGCGAGGTGGACGGTACACTAGCAGAATCCCTATTCTGTCCCGGTCACCCACCCTCAGGTGGACACATTCAAAATTTGTGGTCTGCGGGATGGGGCTCCTGGTTAGATGGATGGTATCTTTATAGACCACTGCGACCCCGCCTCCCCGTCCTCCGGCTCTTGGTTGGTGTTGCACGGAGAAACCTGGGGGACAAAGCTGGGAGAGATTTACGCCCCCCGCTTCATCCAGCCAGGTCTCCGTGATGCACGCCAGATCTGCCCGCTCCTCCAGGATTAAATCCTGAATCCAAGTTGTTTTTCCGTTGACAGACCTGGCGTTCAACAACACCACCTTCAAGCCAGAGGGCCCGCTCACCTGGTTACACCAAATTACCTTAGGAGACCTATTGGGAATAGTTAATTTGGAAAAGCGGTCCGAATTAGGCCGAATTCGAGGTCTCCTTCTCCCGCATCTCCTCCTTCCCACCACGACCTCTATGGGGGCCCCTCGGCTAGTGGAACACCTCCCCCCCTCCATGCCGCAATTATGAGCCATAAGATTACTTCCTCCTACGCTTGTTGTTAGGTTTATTGGTTCTTGCCAGCATCCCCCCTCCCCCTCCTCCCCCCTCCCCACCACACTTTCAATCACGGGCTCCAGGCCACCTCCTCTTCTGCCTCCTCCGCTGCACCAAAGCAACAGAAACAGTACACAAAGGGGGGCAGGGGACCACATGGGTAGCAGCGATACGGATGGTAGTCGATATTCCGACTGCTTCAATAGACCAGTTCTTAAAGTGCATAGATTTCAGGAGCAGTCCGTCGGTGAGCGTAAATGATCGTAAATTACTTAGCAGTAATTGGTTCTTGGGGAACCCTTTCCAACACTAATGGGATAGGTTGGAACCTCTTCTTCTATTTGTCTTTAAGCAGAGGCTGGATGGCCATCTGTCAGGAGGGCTTTGATTGTGTATTGCTACCTGATGGAATTGGGTTGGACTGGATGGTTCTTGGGGAACCCTTTCCAACACTAATGGGATAGGTTGGCACCTCTTCTTCTATTGGTCTTTAAGCAGAGGCTGGATGGCCATCTGTCAGGAGGGCTTTGATTGTGTATTGCTACTTGAGGGAATTGGGTTGGACTGGATGGTTCTTGGGGGACCCTTTCCAACACTAATGGGATAGGTTGGCACCTCTTCTTCTATTTATCTTTAAGCAGAGGCTGGATGGCCATCTGTCAGGAGGGCTTTGATTGTGTATTGCTACCCGATGGAATAGGGTCGGACTGGATGGTTCTTGGGGAACCCTTTCCAACACTAATGGGATAGGTTGGCACCTCTTCTTCTATTGGTCTTTAAGCAGAGGCTGGATGGCCATCTGTCAGGAGGGCTTTGATTGTGTATTGCTACCTGATGGAATAGGGTTGGACTGGATGGTTCATGGGTCCATTTCCAACACGAATGGAACATGCTTCTGTTTAGGAATCGGTTGGCACCTCTTCTTCTTTTGGTCTTTAAGCAGATGCTGGAGAGGCATCTCTCAGGAGGGCTTGGATGGTGTCCTCCTGCATTGGGCTCAATGGCTTCTGTGGCTCCATCCCAGCTCTTTGTTTCTATGAGTCTATGAAGAGGATCCATTGGGCGTTGGTGACAGTCACCCTCCTCTTCCGACACGACGCCTGCCCTGCTGTTGCTGCTTCCTCCGTCTTTCCCCCTCCAAGGGCTTCTAGAATGATTGCTTTTTTAATTAAGGGATTCCGCTAATGAACCTGAAATTGCTGCCTCTAATTGCATCCTTGGAGCGTCACTCTCTGGCCGGCATCCAGGTGGAAGGCCGCACTTGAGATGGGCGCAAATGCACTTCTTCAGAGGAGATGCCGGACCCCGGCAGCTCAAGGGCTCCCACATAATCATTCACCCTACCCATTTCCAATGAATTCCCCCTTTTTGCAGAAAAATATTGTCAGCCTACGATGTGCAGACCAGTTGAAGAGAGATAGAGGGATTCATTCAGTTGAGGATGAATTGAGGTACTTTTGGTCATGGTTACAGGATTATAAAGTTGGAAGAGACCCCTAAGGGCCATCCAGTCCAACCCCTAAGATGATAGATAGATAAAGAGAGAGAGAGATGTATAGAGGGATAAAGGGATAGAGGGATAGAGGGAAAAATTCATTCATGGGGCTGGAAGAGACCCCTAAGGGCCATCCAGTCCAACCCCTAAGATGATAGATAGATAAAGAGAGAGAGAGAGAGATGTATAGAGGGATAAAGGGATAGAGGGATAGAGGGAAAAATTCATTCATGGGGCTGGAAGAGACCCCTAAGGGCCATCCAGTCCAACCCCTAAGATGATAGATAGATAAAGAGAGAGAGAGAGAGAGATGTATAGAGGGATAAAGGGATAGAGGGATAGAGGGAAAAATTCATTCATGGGGCTGGAAGAGACCCCTAAGGGCCATCCAGTCCAACCCCTAAGATGATAGATAGATAAAGAGAGAAAGAGAGAGATGTATAGAGGGATAAAGGGATAGAGGGATAGAGGGAAAAATTCATTCATGGGGCTGGAAGAGACCCCTAAGGGCCATCCAGTCCAACCCCTAAGATGATAGATAGATAAAGAGAGAGAGAGAGAGAGATGTATAGAGGGATAAAGGGATAGAGGGATAGAGGGAAAAATTCATTCATGGGGCTGGAAGAGACCCCTAAGGGCCATCCAGTCCAACCCCTAAGATGATAGATAGATAAAGAGAGAGAGAGAGAGATGTATAGAGGGATAAAGGGATAGAGGGATAGAGGGAAAAATTCATTCATGGGGCTGGAAGAGACCCCTAAGGGCCATCCAGTCCAACCCCTAAGATGATAGATAGATAAAGAGAGAGAGAGAGAGAGATGTATAGAGGGATAAAGGGATAGAGGGATAGAGGGAAAAATTCATTCATGGGGCTGGAAGAGACCCCTAAGGGCCATCCAGTCCAACCCCTAAGATGATAGATAGATAAAG
Source organism: Anolis sagrei (assembly GCF_037176765.1). Classification (NCBI taxonomy): domain Eukaryota; kingdom Metazoa; phylum Chordata; class Lepidosauria; order Squamata; family Anolidae; genus Anolis; species Anolis sagrei. Next base: position 301,606,356 of record NC_090022.1, read on the forward strand.
AGAGAAAGAGAGAGATGTATAGAGGGATAAAGGGATAGAGGGATAGAGGGAAAAATTCATTCATGGGGCTGGAAGAGACCCCTAAGGGCCATCCAGTCCAACCCCTAAGATGATAGATAGATAAAGAGAGAGAGAGAGAGAGATGTATAGAGGGATAAAGGGATAGAGGGATAGAGGGAAAAATTCATTCATGGGGCTGGAAGAGACCCCTAAGGGCCATCCAGTCCAACCCCTAAGATGATAGATAGATAAAGAGAGAGAGAGAGAGATGTATAGAGGGATAAAGGGATAGAGGGATAGAGGGAAAAATTCATTCATGGGGCTGGAAGAGACCCCTAAGGGCCATCCAGTCCAACCCCTAAGATGATAGATAGATAAAGAGAGAGAGAGAGAGATGTATAGAGGGATAAAGGGATAGAGGGATAGAGGGAAAAATTCATTCATGGGGCTGGAAGAGACCCCTAAGGGCCATCCAGTCCAACCCCTAAGATGATAGATAGATAAAGAGAGAGAGAGAGAGAGATGTATAGAGGGATAAAGGGATAGAGGGATAGAGGGAAAAATTCATTCATGGGGCTGGAAGAGACCCCTAAGGGCCATCCAGTCCAACCCCTAAGATGATAGATAGATAAAGAGAGAAAGAGAGAGATGTATAGAGGGATAAAGGGATAGAGGGATAGAGGGAAAAATTCATTCATGGGGCTGGAAGAGACCCCTAAGGGCCATCCAGTCCAACCCCTAAGATGATAGATAGATAAAGAGAGAGAGAGAGAGATGTATAGAGGGATAAAGGGATAGAGGGATAGAGGGAAAAATTCATTCATGGGGCTGGAAGAGACCCCTAAGGGCCATCCAGTCCAACCCCTAAGATGATAGATAGATAAAGAGAGAGAGAGAGAGATGTATAGAGGGATAAAGGGATAGAGGGATAGAGGGAAAAATTCATTCATGGGGCTGGAAGGGACCCCTAAGGGCCATCCAGTCCAACCCCTAAGATGATAGATAGATAAAGAGAGAAAGAGAGAGATGTATAGAGGGATAAAGGGATAGAGGGATAGAGGGAAAAATTCATTCATGGGGCTGGAAGAGACCCCTAAGGGCCATCCAGTCCAACCCCTAAGATGATAGATAGATAAAGAGAGAGAGAGAGAGATGTATAGAGGGATAAAGGGATAGAGGGATAGAGGGAAAAATTCATTCATGGGGCTGGAAGAGACCCCTAAGGGCCATCCAGTCCAACCCCTAAGATGATAGATAGATAAAGAGAGAGAGAGAGAGATGTATAGAGGGATAAAGGGATAGAGGGATAGAGGGAAAAATTCATTCATGGGGCTGGAAGAGACCCCTAAGGGCCATCCAGTCCAACCCCTAAGATGATAGATAGATAAAGAGAGAGAGAGAGAGATGTATAGAGGGATAAAGGGATAGAGGGATAGAGGGAAAAATTCATTCATGGGGCTGGAAGAGACCCCTAAGGGCCATCCAGTCCAACCCCTAAGATGATAGATAGATAAAGAGAGAAAGAGAGAGATGTATAGAGGGATAAAGGGATAGAGGGATAGAGGGAAAAATTCATTCATGGGGCTGGAAGAGACCCCTAAGGGCCATCCAGTCCAACCCCTAAGATGATAGATAGATAAAGAGAGAGAGAGATGTATAGAGGGATAAAGGGATAGAGGGATAGAGGGAAAAATTCATTCATGGGGCTGGAAGAGACCCCTAAGGGCCATCCAGTCCAACCCCTAAGATGATAGATAGATAAAGAGAGAGAGAGAGAGATGTATAGAGGGATAAAGGGATAGAGGGATAGAGGGAAAAATTCATTCATGGGGCTGGAAGAGACCCCTAAGGGCCATCCAGTCCAACCCCTAAGATGATAGATAGATAAAGAGAGAGAGAGATGTATAGAGGGATAAAGGGATAGAGGGATAGAGGGAAAAATTCATTCATGGGGCTGGAAGAGACCCCTAAGGGCCATCCAGTCCAACCCCTAAGATGATAGATAGATAAAGAGAGAGAGAGAGAGATGTATAGAGGGATAAAGGGATAGAGGGATAGAGGGAAAAATTCATTCATGGGGCTGGAAGAGACCCCTAAGGGCCATCCAGTCCAACCCCTAAGATGATAGATAGATAAAGAGAGAAAGAGAGAGATGTATAGAGGGATAAAGGGATAGAGGGATAGAGGGAAAAATTCATTCATGGGGCTGGAAGAGACCCCTAAGGGCCATCCAGTCCAACCCCTAAGATGATAGATAGATAAAGAGAGAGAGAGAGAGATGTATAGAGGGATAAAGGGATAGAGGGATAGAGGGAAAAATTCATTCATGGGGCTGGAAGAGACCCCTAAGGGCCATCCGGTCCAACCCCTAAGATGATAGATAGATAAAGAGAGAGAGAGAGAGAGATGTATAGAGGGATAAAGGGATAGAGGGATAGAGGGAAAAATTCATTCATGGGGCTGGAAGAGACCCCTAAGGGCCATCCAGTCCAACCCCTAAGATGATAGATAGATAAAGAGAGAGAGAGAGAGAGATGTATAGAGGGATAAAGGGATAGAGGGATAGAGGGAAAAATTCATTCATGGGGCTGGAAGAGACCCCTAAGGGCCATCCAGTCCAACCCCTAAGATGATAGATAGATAAAGAGAGAAAGAGAGAGATGTATAGAGGGATAAAGGGATAGAGGGATAGAGGGAAAAATTCATTCATGGGGCTGGAAGAGACCCCTAAGGGCCATCCAGTCCAACCCCTAAGATGATAGATAGATAAAGAGAGAGAGAGATGTATAGAGGGATAAAGGGATAGAGGGATAGAGGGAAAAATTCATTCATGGGGCTGGAAGAGACCCCTAAGGGCCATCCAGTCCAACCCCTAAGATGATAGATAGATAAAGAGAGAGAGAGAGAGATGTATAGAGGGATAAAGGGATAGAGGGATAGAGGGAAAAATTCATTCATGGGGCTGGAAGGGACCCCTAAGGGCCATCCAGTCCAACCCCTAAGATGATAGATAGATAAAGAGAGAGAGAGAGAGATGTATAGAGGGATAAAGGGATAGAGGGATAGAGGGAAAAATTCATTCATGGGGCTGGAAGAGACCCCTAAGGGCCATCCAGTCCAACCCCTAAGATGATAGATAGATAAAGAGAGAGAGAGAGAGATGTATAGAGGGATAAAGGGATAGAGGGATAGAGGGAAAAATTCATTCATGGGGCTGGAAGAGACCCCTAAGGGCCATCCAGTCCAACCCCTAAGATGATAGATAGATAAAGAGAGAGAGAGATGTATAGAGGGATAAAGGGATAGAGGGATAGAGGGAAAAATTCATTCATGGGGCTGGAAGAGACCCCTAAGGGCCATCCAGTCCAACCCCTAAGATGATAGATAGATAAAGAGTGAGAGAGAGAGATGTATAGAGGGATAAAGGGATAGAGGGATAGAGGGAAAAATTCATTCATGGGGCTGGAAGAGACCCCTAAGGGCCATCCAGTCCAACCCCTAAGATGATAGATAGATAAAGAGAGAGAGAGATGTATAGAGGGATAAAGGGATAGAGGGATAGAGGGAAAAATTCATTCATGGGGCTGGAAGAGACCCCTAAGGGCCATCCAGTCCAACCCCTAAGATGATAGATAGATAAAGAGAGAGAGAGAGAGATGTATAGAGGGATAAAGGGATAGAGGGATAGAGGGAAAAATTCATTCATGGGGCTGGAAGAGACCCCTAAGGGCCATCCAGTCCAACCCCTAAGATGATAGATAGATAAAGAGAGAGAGAGAGAGAGATGTATAGAGGGATAAAGGGATAGAGGGATAGAGGGAAAAATTCATTCATGGGGCTGGAAGAGACCCCTAAGGGCCATCCAGTCCAACCCCTAAGATGATAGATAGATAGATAGATAGATAGATAGAGGGATAGAGAGAGAGGGAGGGAGGGATAGAGGGAGAGAGAGAGGGATAGAGGATAGAGGGATAGAGGAATGGGGTTGGAAGAGACCCTAAGGGCCATCAAGTCCAACCCCTAAGATGACAGATAGCTAGGATAGATAGGATAGATAGGATAGATAGATAGATAGACAGACAGACAGACAGACAGACAGACAGATAGATAGGTAGGCAGGCAGGCAGGCAGGCAGGCAGACAGACAGACAGACAGATAGATAGATAGATAGGAGATAGAGAGATAGAGGGATTCATTCATGGGGTTGGAAGTACTTTTACTTACTTAGGCGATCCCTCGTTTTCCGAGGAGGATTGTCTTCCAGTGTTCTTGTGGGTCCGTATGTGTCTGTGGAGCCCTACTCTTGATCTGCATCTTCTCCCGCAGTGAGGGCATTGGTTTCCAGGTGGAAGGCGGTCTCAGTCGGGGTTGGCTTGACGCGCCTTCCTCTTGGCACGATTCTCCCTTTAGCCCTCCATTCGTGCCTCTTCAAATTCTGCAGCACTGCTGGTCACAGCTGACCTCCAGCTGGAGTCCTCATTTGCCAGGCCTTCCCAGTTCTCAGTGTCTATGCCAGAGTTTTTAAGGTTGGCTTTGAGCCCATCTTTAAATCTCTTTTCCTGCCCACCAACAATCCGTTTTCCGTTCTTGAATTCGGAGTAGAGCAACTGCTTTGGGAGACGGTGGTCGAGCATCTGGACAATGTGGCCGGTCCAGCGGAGTTGATGGCGGAGGACCATCGCTTCAATGCTGGTGGTCTTTGCTTCTTCCAGCACGCTGACGTTTGTCCGCCTGTCTTCCCAAGAGATTTGCAGGATTTTCCAGAGGCTGCCCTGATGGAATCGTTCCAGGAGTTGCATGTGATGTCTATAGACAGTCCACGTTTCGCAGGCATAGAGCAGAGCTGGGAGGGGAATAGCTTTATAGACAAGCCCCTTGGTCTCCCTATGGATGTCCCGGTCCTCAAACACTCTCTGCTTCATTTGGAAAAAATGCTGTGCTCGCAGAGCTCAGACAGTGTTGTATTTCGGTGTCGATGTTGACTTTGGTGGAGAGGTGGCTGCCAAGGGAGCGGAAATGGTCCACATTTTCTAATGTTCCACCATTAAGCTGTATTTCTGGCATTGGAGAGGGATTGGCTGGTGTCTGCTGGAACAGCACCTTGGTTTTCTCAATGTTCAATGACAGGCCGAGCTTCTCGTATGTTTCTGCAAACGTGTTTTGAGTGGCTTGTAGATCTTCTTCTGAATACGCACAGATGATGCTGTCATCAGCATACTGGAGTTCTATGACCACTAAGGGCCACCCAGTCCAACCCCTAAGGTGACAGATAGATAGATAGATAAGATTAGATTAGATTAGATAGAGGGATAGAGGGATAGAGAGAGAGATAGAAGGATAGAGGGATAGAGGGATAGAGGAATGGGGTTGGAAGAGACCCTAAGGGCCACCAAGTCCAACCCCTAAGATGACAGACAGACAGATAGATAGATAGATAGATAGAGGGATAGAGAGAGGGATAGAGAGAGGGATAGAAGGATAGAGGGATAGAGGAATGGGGTTGGAAGAGACCCTAAGGGCCATCAAGTCCAACCCCTAAGATGACAGATAGATAGATAGATAGATAGATAAGAGATAGAGAGATAGAGAGATAGAGAGATTCATTCAAGGGGTTGGAAGAGACCACTAAGGGCCATCCAGTCCAACCCCTAAGGTGACTGACTGACAGACAGACAGACAGACAGACAGATGAGTCCCCCTCGGGGTGAGAAAAGTGGTATACAAATACTGTATATAAATAAACAAATAAATAAACAGAGATAGATAGATTCATTCATGGGGTTGGACAAGACCCCTAAGGGCCATCCAGTCCAACCCCTAAGATGATTGATTGATTGATAGATAGTCCGTCAGTGAGGGTATCAGCATAGAGGTAGCCTGGGCTCTGTTGCCTGGCATCCTCTGTTTGGGAGGTGTTCACTGGCCCTTCATTGCTTCCTGTCTGGAGTTGTCCACGTGATTTGTATTTTGGCGAGACTCCAGCCCACTTTGGTAGAGAAGGCTCAAGACCTTGACAAACTAGACTATTATTTATTTACAGTATTTATACCCCGCCCTTCTCACCCCAAAGGGGACTCAAAGCAGCTTACCGAACACACATACGGCAAACATTCAATGCTGATTATACAATCAACAAGGACAAACAATGCAAACTCCTGGGTTGTTGTAGGTTTTTCAGGCTATATGGCGATGTTCTAGAAGCATTCTCTCCTGACATTTCGCCTGCATCTATGGCAATCATCCTCAGAGGTTGTGAAGCACGTCTTTCTCTGAAAGTGCCTAATGCAACCTGTCTCACTGACCTCATAACCTCTGAGGATGCTTGTCATAGATGCAGGTGAAACGTCAGGAGAGAATGCTTCTAGAACATGGCCATATAGCCCGAAAAACCTACAACAACCCAGTGATTCCAACCATGAAAGCCTTCGACAATGCAAACGACAACTCCTAGGAAGCCATAGCATTGAGCTGCGGCCGTTCAGGTGTTATCAGACGGCTAAAGACCTTGTAAAACTCCAAATCCCTTGATTGCAGAACATTGAGCCACGGCAGGTCATGTCGTGTCAAACTGCATTCATGCTACAGCGTAGTAGATGCAGCCACAGCCGAGCGCTCAAACCTCTTCACCACCTCTGGCATGGATTATTCAATGTATGCATGCATTTACATAAATTAGCATATGCCTGTGGGCGATCCACTTTCCCTGAGGCGACCACAATGACCGGCTGTTGCTTCTCCCTTCCTAGCAATGAATGCCTGGCCCTAACCTGGCAAAGCCATTCAGCATATCAAAAATTAATACCTAGGTTTCTCCGGAGGAGAAGCCAAGGCCCCATTGTTTTCATGGCAAGGTGGTTGCATTTTAAGCAACACTGTGTAGGATGGATTACAAAACCCAGCATGCTTCCCTTCATTGCTGAACCTGCATGTTGGGATTTGCAGTCCCTCGGAATAGGGGAACCCTTCCCCATGGCCATTGGGGCATCAAGAACGTCAAGTCTCCCCTTTGCATTTTCCAAATTGGCACAAGGCTCACCAGATACACAGGTTACTTTTTTGTGATTACAGCTCCCATGAACCCCCTCACACCCTGGTGAAGTTTGGGGGAAGATGGACCACGGATTATGGGATTTGCAGTACCTTCATCCAATTCACTTCCCACGGAACACTGCAACCCCCACAAATCATAGACCAGGACCACACTTGGCACACAGACCCCCTCATGACCCACTTAAAGTCCTGGTGTGGTTTGGGTGAGGATGGACCATGGATTATGGGATTTGCAGTACCTTCACTCACTTCCTGAGACCACTGCAACCCTCATCGAATGATCAATAAACACCAAACTTGATACACAAAGCCCCCATGACCCACTCTACATCCTGGTGCAGTTTGGAGGAGGGTAGACCATGGATGATGGGACTTGCAGTATCTTTATTTACTTCTGAGACCACTACGACCCTCATCAATTACCAATAAAGACCAAACTTGGCAAACAGAGCCCCCATGAACCACTCTACATCCTGGTGCAGTTTGGAGGAGGGTGGACCATGGATTATGGGACTTGCAGTACCTTCACTCACTTCCTGAGACCACTGCAACCCACATCCAATGACTGATAAAGACCAAAATTGGCACACAGAGCCCCCATGCCCACTCTACATCCTGGTCTGGTTTGTGGGATGATGGACCATGGATGGTGGGACTTGAAGTACCTTCACTCACTTCCTGAGACCACTGCGACCCACACCAATGACTGATCAAGACCAAATTGGCACACAGAGCCCCCATGACACATCCTGGTGCAGTTTGGAAGAGAATGGGACATGGACGATGGGACTTGCATATGGGAGTTGTAGTTCACTCATACCCACTGAACCCAGATGACATTGGATCTAGACTAAAACTGGAGCACAGACAAACAATGTCTTTCCCAAATAACCCAGGCACCACCAGGTCCCCCAGTGCTGTCTGTTTGCCTCATGCTGATCAGCTTGAATAAACGGCGTCTTACCTGAACCTATTGGACTCTGTGGACTTCTTCCAAAAGGGACCCTGCACCCTAAACCCGTGATCCTGTACAATAGGGAGAGACACGTTCGGACAGGTCATGTAGGCCAGAGCCATTTAGGGCTTTATAGGTCAAAACCAGCACTTTGAATTGTGCTTGGAAGCTAATAGGCAGCCAGTAGAGCTGGTGTAACAAGGGCGTTGTGTGCTCTCTGTAAGTAACCTGGCTACCGACCATTGGACTAGTTAGAGCTTCCGAGCAGTCTTCAGAAGCAACCCCACATAGAGCGCATTGCAGTAGTCTATTCGGGATGTAACAAGAGCGTGGACCACCGTGGTCAAATCAAACCTCCCAAGATACGGGCACAGCTGGCACATAGTTTTAGTTGTGCAAAAGCTCCCCTGGCCACCGCTGAAACTTGGGGTTCCAGCTCAACGATGAATCCAGGAGAACTTCCTTCTAGATGACATTGCAGTACCATTGACACTGAGTCTTCCTTTTGCTTTTCCAGGTGTGCATGAGCTTCATCGGAACAAGCTTCTTCAAGTACTACAACTCCCAGCAGCCATGTTGAGGAAAGCACAGTCCAAAACCCCCCTGCTTTTCCAGGTCTACCGTAGTCTTATGTAAGGAAGATCCCCAGAGAAACACTCCTCTTGCTACACAGTTTTGGACTTTGCGGTCCAGCAATTATTCACGAAGCGCAGGGCGTTTGCCTGCAGGAGGCCGGACGAGGCCTCCTTTTGCCTGGAAGTGGAGTGCAGAGAGAACCTTTTAACAACGGCTTCAAGACAACCGCTTTGCTCTCTCCAAGCCGCACTTAGAGAGGCCCAAAGGTGCAGCGCAGAAGAAAGGTTCGAAGGGATGGCTTCCACCTGCACTCTCCGTCCCAATCCTGTTGCTTTGGTTGGTTTGCATTAAAACCCCATTTCCTTTGCCTTGTCACTATCATGCTCTAGTGCGGTGGTTCCCAACCTTCCTAATCCTGTGACCCCTTGATCCAGTTCTTCATGTTGTGGTGAGCCCCAACCATAACATTACATTCGTTGCTACTTCACAACTGTCATTTTGCTACTGTTATGAATCGTAATGTAAATCCCTGATAGGATGTATTTTCATTGTTACTAATTGAACATAAGTAAAGCATAGTGATTAATCACATCTAGGGGAGTGTGGACAACGGATGGTGGGATTTGCAGTACCTTCAACCGATTCAGCTCTGACTTCCATGAACCAATGAGACCCCCCACAAATGACAGACCTGGACAAAACTTGGCACAGAGAATCTTCTATTTCTCTCTCTCCTTCTTTCTCTCCTTCTTTCCTTCCTTCTTTCCTTCCTTCCTTCATTCCTTCCTTCCTTCTTTCCCTTCCCTTCCTCATTTCTACTGCAGTTATTTGTTTCTCTCATTCTTTCTCTCCTTCCTTCCTTCCTCCCTTCCCCTCCCTTCCTCACTTCTACTGCAATTATTTGTTTCTCTCTCGTTCTTTCTCCCCATTTCTTTCTTCCTTCCATCCATCCCTTCCTCATTTCTACTGCAAATGTTTATTTTTATCCTTCCTTCCTTCCTTTTTTCCCTTCCCTTACCTTCCTCACTTCTGCTGCAATTATTTGTTTCTCTCTCATCCTTTCTTTCATCCCTCCCTCCCTCCCTCCCTCCCTCCCTCCCTCCCTCCCTCACTCACTTCTACTGCAATTATTTTTCTCTCTCATTCTTTCTCCCCATTTCTTCCTTCCTTCCTTCCTTCCTTCCTTCCTTCCTTCCTTCCTTCCTTCCTCCCTCCCTCCCTTCCATCCATCCATCCCTTCCTCATTTTCTACTGCAATTGTTTATTTTCTCCTTCCTTCCTTCCTTCCTTCCTTCCTTCCTTCCTTCCTTCTTTCCTCCCTTCCCTTCCCTTCCTCACTTCTACTGCAATTATTTGTTTCCCATTCTTTCTTCCCATTTCTTTCTTCCTCCCTCCCATCCATCCAGCCATCCATCCATCCATCCCTTCCTCATTTTCTACTGTAATTGTTTATTTTCTCCTTCCTTCCTTCCTTCCTTCCTTCCTTCCTTCCTTCCTTCCTTCCTTCCTTCCTTCCTTCCTTCCTTCTTTCCTCCCTTCCCTTCCCTTCCTCACTTCTACTGCAATTATTTGTTTCTCTCTCATTCCTTCTCCCCATTTCTTCCTTCCTTCCTTCCTTCCTTCCTTCCTTCCTTCCTTCCTTCCTCCCTCCCTTCCCTTCCCTTCCCTTCCCTTCCCTTCCCTTCCTTCCTTCCCCTCCCTTCCTCACTTCTACTGCAATTATTTGTTTCTCTCTTGTTCTTTCTCCCGATTTCTTCCTTCCTTCCTTCCTTCCTTCCTTCCTTCCTTCCTTCCTTCCTTCTTTCCCCTCCCTTCCTCACTTCTACTGCAATTATTTGTTTCTCTCTCATTCTTTCTCCCCATTTCTTCCTTCCTTCCATCCATCCATCCATCCCTTCCTCATGTCTACTGCAATTGTTTATTTTTCTCCTTCATAGAATCATAGAATCAGAGAATCATAGAATCCTAGAGTTGGAAGAGACCTCATGTGTCATCATCCAGTCCAACCCCATTCTGCCAAGAAGCAGGAATATTGCATTCAAATCACCCCTGACAGATGGCCATCCAGCCTCTGCTTAAAAGCTTCCAAAGAAGGAGCCTCCACCACACTCCGGGGCAGAGAGTTCCACTGCTGAACGGCTCTCACAGTCAGGAAGTTCTTCCTCATGTTCAGATGGAATCTCCTTTCTTCCTTCTTTCCCTTCCCTTTCCTTCCTCCCTTCTACTGCAGCTATTTGTTTCTCTCTCTCATTCTTTCTCCCCTTCCTTCCTTCCTTCCTTCCTTCCTTCCTCCCTCCCTCCCTCCCTCCCTCCCTTCCCTTCCCTTCCCTTCCCTTCCCTTCCCTTCCTCACTTCTACTAAAGTTGTTTCTCTCTCTCATTTTTCCTTCGTTCCTTCGTTCCTTCCTTCCTCGCTTCCCTTCCTCACTTCTAATGCAATTATTTGTTTTTCTCTCATTCTTTCTCCCCATTTCTTCCTTCCTCCCTCCCTCCATCCTTTCCTCATTTCTACTGCAATTGTTTATTTTTCTCCTTCCTTCCTTCTTTCCCTTCCCTTTCCTTCCTCACTTCTACTGCAGTTATTTGTTTCTCTTTCCTTCCTTCCTTCCTTCCTTCCTTCCTTCCTTCCTTCCTTCCTTCCTTCCTCCCTTCTTTCCCTTCCCTTCATCAATTCTACTGCAATTATTTGTTTCTCTCTCATTATTTCTCTTCCTTCCTTCCTTCCTTCCTTCCATCCATCCATCCATCCATCCATCCATCCATCCACCCCTTCCTCGTGTCTACTGCAATTGTTTTTCTCCTTCCTTCCTTCCTTCCTTCCTTCCTTCCTTCCTTCCTTCCTTCCTTCCTTCCTTCTTTCCTCACTTCCCTTCCCTTCCTCACTTCTACTGCAATTATTTGTTTCCCATTCTTTCTTCCCATTTCTTTCTTCCTCCCTCCCTCCCATCCATCCAGCCATCCATCCATCCACCCCTTCCTCATTTTCTACTGCAATTGTTTATTTTCTCCTTCCTTCCTTCCTTCCTTCCTTCCTTCCTTCCTTCCTTCCTTCCTTCCTTCCTTCCTTCTTTCCTCCCTTCCCTTCCCTTCCTCACTTCTATTGCAATTATTTGTTCCTCTCTCATTCTTTCTCCTCCTTCCTTCGCTTCCCTTCCCCACTTCTACTACAATTATTTGTTTCTCTCTCTCATACTTTCTTTCCTTCTTTCCCTTCTTCATTTCATAATTTCCTATAGAGTCCTCCTGTAGAGATGGAGGGGGGGGGGGGGTTTACAAATAAAGTTGTTTATTATTGTTGTTGTTGCTGCTGCTGTTGTTTTCTACTGCAGAAATGTGCTTGTCTCTTTCCTTCCTTTCTTCCTTCCCTTCCTCACTTCTACTGCAAATATACTCTCTCTCAAACACACTCACTCTTTCCTTCCTTCCTTTCCTCCCCATCCCCGCACATTACTGGAAAGGTCTTTGGAGAGTGAGTGCGCTTTGTTCTGACGAAGGAGAACAACATGAGCTGGACTTGAACCACAGAATCCCTAATTGGGGCTGAATTATTCAGCCCCAATCAATATTAATGAGCAGCGTGCGCTGTGCAAGGGATGGGCGTGGGCCAGACTAAAGGAGAGCCAAACCCCAACATTACGCTGAATTTGGGCACAAAGCTTCCTCCCTCCGCCAAAGCTCTATGGGCACATCTACACTGTGGAACAAATGTAGTTTGACACTACTTTAATTGCCATGGCTGCATGCAATAGAATCATGGGACATGTATTGTCGAAGGCTTTCACGGCTGGAATCACTAGGTTCTTGTGGGTTTTTTCGGGCTATAGAGCCATGTTCTAGGGGCATCTAGAACATGGCTCTAGAACATGGCTCTATAGCCCAAAAAAACCCACAAGAACCTCATGGGACATGTAGTTTGGTAGTCATTGGCAGAAAAGGCCAAAAGCTGCGTAAAGCTACAAATGCCAGGATTCCATAGCATTGAGTTCAAGTGGTGTCAAACTGCATTAGTTCCACAGTATAGATGCACCCTTTGTTATTGCAAATCAGAAGAGAGTTTTGACTTCCCTCTAAACACTAGACTCCCATTGCTGCAGCCTATAATCGCATTGGCCCTTTAAGCTGCTGCATCACACTCTGGGCTCCTGCTCGTCACTTACTTAGGCGATCCCTCGCTGTCTGAGTAGGATAGTCTTCCAAGTATAGTGTCTTCATGGTGGGTCCATAAGGGACTGTGGAACCCTATTCTTGAGCTGCATCTTCTCCCGCAGCGAGGGCATCGGTTTCCAAGTGGAAGACGGTCCTGGTCAGGGTTGGCTTGATGTGCCTTTTTCTTGGTATGTTTCTCTCTTTCACCGTCCGTTTGTGCCTCTTCAAATTCTACAGCACTGCTGGTCACAGCTGACCTCCAACTGGAGTGCTCAAGGGCCAGGGCTTCCCAGTTCTTGGTGTCTCTGCCATAGTTTTTAAGGTTGGCTTTGAGCCCGTCTTTCAATCTCTTTTCCTGTCCTCCAACATTCTGTTTTCCATTCTTGAGTTCGGAGTAGAGCAACTGCTTTGGGAGACGGTGATCGGGCATTCGGACAATGTGGCCCGTCCAGCGGATTTGATGGCGGAGGACCATCACTTAACTGCTGGTGGCCTTTGCTTCTTCTTGCAGCACGCTGACATTTGTCCACTTGTCTTCCCAAGAGATTTGCAGGATTTTTTGGAGGCAGCGCTGATGGAATCGTTCCAGGAGTTGCTTGTGACGTCTGTAGACAGTCCACGTTTCACAGGCGTAGAACAGGGTTGGGAGGACAATGGCTTTATAAACAAGCACCGTGGTCTCCCTACGGATGTCCCAGTCCTCAAACACTCCCTGCTTCATTTGGAAAAATGCTGCACTCACAGACCTCAGGAGGTGTTGTATTTCAGTGACAATTTTAACTTTTGTGGAGAGCTCGCTGCCAAGATACGGAATGCAAAGATACAGAATGGGAGACAATGCCTGGCTTGAGAGCAGGACGTGTGAAAAAGATCTTGGAGTCCTCGTGGACAACAAGTTAAACATGAGCCAACAATGTCATGTGGTGGCAAAAAAAAGCCAATGGGATTTTGTCCTGCATCAAGAAGAGCCTAGTGTCTAGATCTAGGGAAGTCATGCTCCCCATGCTCTATTCTGCTTTGGTTAGACCACACCTGGAATATTGTGTCCAATTCTGGGCACCACAATTTGAGAGAGATATTGACAAGCTGGAATGTGTCCAGAGGAGGGTGACCAAAATGATCAAGGGTCTGGGGAACAAGCCCTATGAGGAGCGGCTTAAGGAGCTGAGCATGTTTAGCCTGAAGAAGAGAAGGCTGAGGGGAGATATGATAGCCATGTATCAATATGTGAGATGAAGCCGCAAGGAGGAGGAGGGAGCAAGCTTGTTTTCTGCTTCCCTGGAGACTAGGACGCGGAACAATGGCTTCAAACTACAAGAGAGGAGATTCCATCTGAACATGAGGAAGAACTTCCTGACTGTGAGAGCTGTTCAGCAGTGGAACTCTCTGCCTCGGAGTGTGGTGGAGGCTCCTTCTTTGGAAGCTTTTAAACAGAGGCTGGATGGCCATCTGTCAGGGGTGATTTGAATGCAATATTCCCGCTTCTTGGCAGAAAGGGGTTGGACTGGATGGCCCAGGAGGTCTCTTCCAACTCTTTGGCTCTATGATTCTATGGAGGTAGCGGAAATGGTAAACATTGTCTTACGTTACACCATTAAGTCGTATTTCTGGCATTGGAGAGGGATTGGCTGGTGTCTGCTGGAAGAGCACTTTGGTTTTCTTGATGTCCAATGACATTGGTCCTCTATATCCATATTCCAAAAGCAAACCTTAATTCTGACATTGCATATAACGGTGTCTAGCCAGTCTTCCTGGACACTTATTTACGCCGTTCAGCAGTGGAACTCTCTGCCCCGGAGTGTGGTGGAGGCTCCTTCTTTGGAAGCTTTTAAGCAGAGGCTGGATGGCCATCTGTCAGGGGTGATTTGAATGCAATATTTCTGCTTCTTGGCAGAATGGGGTTGGACTGGATGGCCCATGAGGTCTCTTCCAACTCTTTGGTTCTATGATTCTATGGAGGTAGCGGAAATGGTAAACATTGTCTAACGTTACACCATTAAGTCGTATTTCTGGCATTGGAGAGGGATTGGCTGGTGTCTGCTGGAAGAGCACTTTGGTTTTCTCGATGTCCAAAGACATTGGTCCTCTGTATCCATATTCCAAAAGCAAACCTTAATTCTGGCATTGTGTATAACGGTGTCTAGCCAGTCTTCCTGGACACTTATTTGCTCCGTTCAAGGCTTTCTATCCTGCCCTGGATCCTAGGATCTCGGAGTAGCAGACAAGTGAAATCACTTAACAATTTAAAGTTTAACGCAAAAAGAAAGTAATAGAAGAATGCAGACAGACTGAAAGCCTACTAAAGAATTTATACTGCTAAATACCGTGGAAAAATTGAACAGAACGAAACCAGTTTTACAAAGTTGAACCAGTTTAAGGGCAAGGCGAATTTTGGCATGAACCCACTAGTTGCCAAAGGATTTGGATAAAAAACCAAATGCTCCCTCTTTTGTGGGGCATCTGTGCTGCAGAATGAATGCGGTTTGACACTGCTTTAACTACCATGGCTATGGAATTGTGAGAGTTGTAGTGTTACAAGTACCAGGATCCCATCGCATTGCACATTGGTAGTAAAAGTGGTGTCAAAACTGCATTTATTCCACAGTGTACATGCACCCGGGGTCAACTTTATCAGTGTATGTTGACGTATGTTATGTGTTTAAATGTAATTTCATGCAGTAGCAATATGGTTGCCACAAGATTGTATTGCTAGGATGTATGTTTATATTAGAGGCTGTGAGAGAGTAACCCTGAGACACTCTCTGTGTGGAACTATGAGAAAATTAGGGAGTGTCTAGTATCTGCCAAACAGCAGCAGTATTGTTTACACTTCAACTTCCTTTGCCCTGCGTACTGTGTACTTCATGTCTGCTCGCTTACTGTAATGGATGTGTTTTGGAACTGCTCTAAGTAAAAAATTGAAAAAAAAATTGAACCAGATGACTCCAGAGTCCATGTTTTCTTCCAAGCTTGTACAAAACCTCTGCTGACGGTAACAAACTTGTGGTCAAATTTAGATTAATCTGCTTTAATACAGCAGGTTAATCACCAATTTGCAATCAATCTTGCCAACTGGAAGGTTGACAGTTCGAAGCCCGGATCAGGGTGAGCTCTTAACCTTCAGCCCAGCTCCCCCCTCCCCACCTAACGGATTGAATACAGCAATGTGAGTAGATAAATAAGGGACCACTTTAAAAATTGGGAAGTATTTAAGCATGGTAATTGTATCAAAAAGGAGGAAATTTATGAACAAAAGAGCTCTCTAGCAGAGAAGATAGAGCGATAGCACCCCCTGTGGCCAGAACTGAGCACAGCCTCCAAGATGCCAAAAAGATGGGAAAGCCTATATATACCTCTATCTGTGTTGTCTGTCTTGTGATTGAACGAGGGTTGAATGAAAAGTAATGCCTCTACCTTCATAACTCCTCAACAGATGGGAGTACTGGTATGTGGCAGGTACTGGCTAGTTCAGTAGACTCTCCTCTACAGTTCCATTTTGGCAGGAAGCTTTAGCATTGAACAGTTGTGTTGTTAAAGTGCGAAGTATGGAACCCTGCACAGACAGTCAGTTGATGCGACTTAAGCAACGTATGTGGCAGGTACTGGCTTGTTCAGTAGACTCTCCTCTACAGTTCCATTTTGGCAGGAAGCTTTAGCATTGAACGGTTGTGTTGTTAAAGTGCGAAGTATGGAACCCTGCACAGACGGTCGGTCAATGCGACTTAAGCAACGTGCAGTCATTGACAGGAGAAGGTGAAACCCTAAAGGAGATTCGTCAGAGAATGCAAGCTGTTTATGGTGATTGTGTTGATGTGAGTACTGTGTGTTGTTGGGCAAGTAAGTTTAAAGATGTTGAGATGGGAACATCTGACTTGCGCGACATCCTGTGACAGCAAGAAGCTGGACATCCTGTGACAGCAACCACTGAGTTTCACAAGCAAAAGGTTGACAGATTGATTCAGGATGATTGTCGCATCACTCAGAGAGAAATTTCAAGCATAATCAGCATTTCACAAGAACATGTGGGTCACATTATTGCTTTGCTTGGCTATCAGAAGGATTCTAGGATTCTATGATTTTATGATCATGTGGAAAAGTGAATAGTGGTAGTTAAAGAGCACATTCTAACGATTATTTCTGCATTTCATTTATTAAAATATTCCCATCCAAACCCAAGTAACGAAAGTGGAGGCATTACTTTTCATTCAACCCTTGTATAACCAACATTGAATGTTTGCCGTATATGTGTTCTGTAATCTGCTCTGAGTCCCCTCCAGGGTGAGAAGGATGGAATATAAATACTGTAAGTAAATAAATTTAGACTAGGACCGTGGATATGGAGGGTCTGTGCCTGGCAAGTATTTATGTTAAAGAATGCAGGTTATTAACTGCATGGAACTAGGTTATATGGGATTGTAGACTGATATAACCCAATTCAATGCAGTTAACTGGCATTCTGAAACTGGGTTATATGACAGTGTAGATCCAACCTTAAAAGACCACAAGTTGAACATGAGCCAACATATAAATAAATATAAATAAAGTCTGTTTTATTTGAGTAGAGACATCAGACTGGCAACCAAGATCCATTGCCTAGTCAAAGCCTTGGTCTTCCCTGTGGTCACCTATGGATGTGAGAGCTGGACCTTAGGGAAGGCTGAGCAAAGGAAGAGAGATGCTTTTGAGCTGTGGTCTTGGAGGAAAGTGCTGAGAGTGCCTTGGACTGCGAGAAGATCCAACCAGTCCATCCTCCAGGAAATAAAGCCCGACTAAAGCTCACTGGAGGGAAGGAGACTAGAGACAAAGTGGAAGTCCTT
Source organism: Anolis sagrei (assembly GCF_037176765.1). Taxonomy (NCBI): domain Eukaryota; kingdom Metazoa; phylum Chordata; class Lepidosauria; order Squamata; family Anolidae; genus Anolis; species Anolis sagrei. Next base: position 301,623,899 of record NC_090022.1, read on the forward strand.
TGGCCACGTCATGAGGAGACAGCAAAGCCTAGAGAAGGGAATGATGCTGGGGAAAGTGGAAGGAAAAAGGAAGAGGGGCCGACCAAGGGCAAGATGGATGGATGGCATCCTTGAAGGGACTGGACTGACCTTGAAGGAGACCCTGGGGGTGGTGACAGCCGACAGGGAGCTCTGGCGTGGGCTGGTCCATGAGGTCACGAAGAGTCGGAGACGACTGAATGAATGAACAACAAAAGTCTGTTTGAGATGCTGCAGCTTTTAAAAGCCAATATGATTCTAAGATTTTAACTGAATTTTTAAATACTGTTTGTGTTAAACAGAATTAGTTTTAATGTTTGTATATATGTATATTTTAAACTGGATACCAATTGGATACGAATGCTTTTATTGCAGACGACACCAAATTGGGAGGGATAGCCAATAGTCCAGAGGACAGGAGCAGGATTCAAAACGATCTTGACAGATTAGAGAGATGATGGGCCAAAACTAACAAAATGAAGTTCAACAGTGACAAATGCAAGATACTCCACTTTGGCAGAAAAAACGAAATGCAAAGAGACAGAATGGGGGACAATGCCTGGCTCGAGACTAGAACAACGTGTGAAAAAGATCTTGGAGTCCTCGTGGACAACAAGTTAAACATGAGCCAACAATGTGATGTGGCGGCAAAAAAAGCCAATGGGATTTTGGCCTGCATCAAGAGGAGCCTAGTGTCTAGATCTAAGGAAGTAATGCTACCCCTCTATTCTGTTTTGGTTAGACCACATCTGGAATACTGTGTCCAATTCTGGGCACCACAATTCAAGAGAGATATTGACTCTAAGCTGGAATGTGTCCAGAGGAGGGCGACTAAAATGATCAAGGGTCTGGAGAACAAGCCCTATGAGGAGCGGCTTAGGGAACTGGGCATGTTTAGCCTGAAGAAGAGAAGGCTGAGAGGAGATATGATGAGGGCCATGTATAAATATGTGAGAGGAAGCCACAGGGAGGAGGGAGCAAGCTTCCTTTCTGCTTCCCTGGAGACTAGGACGCGGAACAATGGCTTCAAACTACAAGAGAGGAGATTCCATCTGAACATGAGGAAGAACTTCCTGACTGTGAGAGCCGTTCAGCAGTGGAACTCTCTGCCCCGGAGTGTGGTGGAGGCTCCTTCCTTGGAAGCTTTTAAGCAGAGGCTGGATGGCCATCTGTCAGGGGTGATTTGAATGCAATATTCCTGCTTCTTGGCAGAATGGGGTTGGACTGGATGATGGCCCAGGAGGTCTCTTCCAACTCTTTGATTCTATGATTCTATGTAAAGCTGCTTTGAGTCCCCTTTGGGGAAATAAAGTGGGCTATAAATAAATATAATAATGATGATTATAATAATAATATGTAGCAATAGGAGCATTGTGTACATATTGAGGGAGGTCATAGTCCAACTCTCTTTCGTGTAGGAATAACCCTTTTGGGAGTGGATCCTTTCATAGCCATGGGTTGGGCTAGATGACCTTTAGGATCCCACCCAACCGCATAATGCTGATTCTACACATCCCAGAGCGATAATGCAATGAATTCCTTTGCTTCGTATTCGCTTTTGGGAAAGAAAGACCTACTTTCCATCTTGCAGCTGCATCTGGATCATTTGCTTGATTGCCTCCTTTCAATGCCAGTGGAAGAAAAGCCTCGAAGGAAGTGCCCATTGAAAGGCCACCATCAGAGCTTGCAAATCCTGTAGGGCAGGGAGGGCACAGAGCCACCCAGAAGCCTCGAAACCATATGCATGCACTCTGCGCATGTTCAGAGGCCCCTCGTCTTGCTGCAAACCCACACAGTGTCATTGCAAAAGAGTTGGGAGCCTACCTTGCGATATGCAAATAGAAGCACTTGATTGATAGTTGCTTTTTTCATTGTAAGGAATGCTATTTCTTCCCTCGTCTGTGCCTTGATTTAAGGGCTTTCTACCTCCCTCTCCCCAGAGAGTCTTGTTTGGGGCTGTGAATTTTAATGCCACGTTTCAGGAGACGGAGGTGGCTTCTTCTTTTTCTTTTTCAAGCCGGTGTCATATTGTTCCTTCCCGAGTTTTGAGATAATGATTGTTTTTGTAGATGAACGGAGGATTGTCAGCGTTCTGTTTTGATCAGCTGGAGTTCTTTGAAATCGGCCCTGAATTGCTTTCGCTGCTGGAAAACTCAATGAGCTTCAAGCAGAGCCCAGATCCAGGTGGCTCCTTTTGGAGGGAATACGCTTCCTCTGGTGGCATTCTCCAACCTTTGGACAGGGGAGGAGTGATGGGAGTTGTAGTCCAACACTGCACATGCCGGAAGAGGCTTCAGCAGCTTGCTTTTGCCTGCACGGACTGGGAAGTTAATGAAATGCAAACGACTTTTGCACTTTGGACCCAATTGCAGCAATATGACTAAGGCTGTGGTTGTTGTAGGTTTTTCCGGGCTATATGGCCATGTTCTGGAGGCAATTTTTCTCCTGACGTTTCGCCTGCATCTATGGCAAGCATCCTCCATGGATTCCGGCCATGAAAGCCTTCGACAATACAATGACTAAGGCTTATTTATTTATTTGTCGTATCAGGGCAACCTGTCGATTATATTACATTTCTAACAGAACAAAGCAAACAAACAGACAAAATACAAAATTTATGAGTTTAGTAGTTGATTAAATGTCCTTTGACCAGTATCTGGCCCCTTGGAGTGCCTCTGGTGTGGCCGCAAGAAGGTCCTCCATCGTGCATGTGGCAGGGCTCAGGTTGCATTGCAGCAGGTGGTCAGTGGTTTGCTCCTTTCCACACTCGCATGTCGAGGATTCCACTTTGTGGCCCCATTTCCGAAGGTTGGCTCTGCATCTCATGGTGCCAGAGCGCAGTCTGTTCAGCGCCTTCCAAGTCGCCCAGTCCTCTGTGTGCCCAGAAGGGAGTCTCTCATTTGCTATCAGCCATTGGTTGAGGTTCTGGGTTTGAGCCTGCCACTTTTGGACTCTCGCTTGCTGAGGTGTTCCAGCGAATGTCTCTGTAGATCTTAGAAAACTGTTTCTTGATTTAAGTCATTGATGTGCTGGCTGATACCCAAACAGGGGATGAGCTGGAGATGTCTCTGCCTTGGTCCTTTCACTATTGGCTGCTACTGCCTGGCGGATGTCAGGTGGTGCAATACCGGCTAAGCAGTGTAATTTCTCCAGTGGTGTAAGGCGCAGACACTTCATGATAATGCAGCATGTCTTATTAAGAGCCACATCCACTGTTTGAGCGTGGTGAGATGTATTCCACACTGGGCATGCGTACTCAGCAGCAGAGTAGCACAGCGCAAGGGCTGATGTCTTCACTGTATTTGGTTGTGATCCCCAGGTTGTGCCAGTCAGCTTTCGTATGATATTGTTTCTAGCACCCACTTTTTGCTTGATGTTCAGGCAGTGCTTCTTGTAGGTCAGAGCATGGTCCAGAGTGACACCCAGGTATTTGGGTGCGCTGCAATGCTCCCGTGGGATTCCATCCCAGGTGATCTTCAGAGCTTGGGATGCTTCTCTGTTCTTGAGATGAAAATGACTAAGGCTGAGGACAAAGGAAGAAAGTGGGAAGCAGAGGAGAGCTGAATGTTTGACGATCTGGCCTTACCAAATAAGGAACAGACTATGGATATGGCTTTTAACTTTGTTTTTATTGATGTTGTGAAATGTGTATTATTGGTCTTTTATTGTGATTGTTTTTATGATTTAACTAGCCACTTCCTGCCTAGCATTGCTGTGGCCCAGTCTGTGTATATGTGATTAGTGTGTATATATATTTGTGTATATATGTGTGTTTGCATATGTGTGTATGGTTTTGCAGATGGGTGTGTGTGTGTGTGTGTGTATATATATATATATATATATATATATATATATATATACTAGCCGTCCCCTGCCACACGTTGCTGTGGCCCACATGGAGGTTCTGTTTGGGAGGTTTGGCCCAATTCTATTGTTGGTGAGGTTCAGAATGCTCTGTGCTTGTAGGTGAACTATAAATCCCAGTAACTTCAACTCCCACATGTCAAGATTCTATTTTCCCCAAACTCCACCAGTGTTCACATTTGGGCATATTGAGTATTTGTGTAGAGTTTGGTCCAGATCCATCATTGTTTGAGTCCACAGTGCTCTCTGGATGTAGGTGAACTACAACTCCCAAACTCAAGGTCAATGCCCACCAAACTCTCTGAGAATTTTCTGTTGGTCATGGGAGAACTGTGTGCCAAGTTTGTTTCAATTCCATAGTTGGTGGGGTTCGGAATGCTCTTTGATTGTAGGTGAACTATAAATCCCAGCAACTACCACTCCCAAATGACAAAATCATTTTTTTAATGATGGACATACATTGGGTTGTTAGGTGTATCGTGTTCGAATTTCATGCCAATTGTCCCAGTTGTTTTTGAGTTCCGTGAATACCACAAACGAAAATTACATTATATATATATATATATATATATATATATATATATATATATATTGAGAGAGAGAGAGAGAGAGAGAGAGAGAGAGTTTGGGCTTTTTAAGTCTCTTCTGCTGTGTTTTTCAGTTTTTTATGAGTGATGGTCACTTGTTGGCCTGATAGGTGTCTTGTAGGGCTGGGCGGTTTCATTTCGTTAATTCGTAATTCGTTAAAAAATTTGTTAATTTTTCAATTACAAAACGATAACGAACCAGTCTGGAGCAATTTTTTCAAAAAACGAATTTTTAAATCGTTTCGTAAATGTTTTGTATTTCGTTATTGTATTCGTTTCGTTATTATTTCTGCATGTCTGGGGCAAGTTTTATAGTTGTTTTTGGTTTTCTAAGGGTTTTTATGGTTGTTTTTGGTTTAATTAAGCGTCAGAAGTTCCCCCTGTCCCATTTGGAGGTTTTTTAGCGTACTGCGCGGTCGCGTCCGCCATTAACGAATCGATTCGTTATTGTTTCGGAAATCGATTCGTTATTGTTTTGTAATTTTTTTCACATTTACGAAATTTCGTAAATATCAAACTTTTTAAAAGGAAAATTTTGTAATTATTTTAAATAACGAAACGCAAAAAACCCCAAAAAACGAATCGATTTTAGAAACAAATTTTTCCGTTGTTACCCAGGCCTAGTGTCTTGTGTCCAAATTTGGTGTCAATTCGTCCAGTGCTTTTTGAGTTATGTTAATCCCACAAATGAACATTACATTTTTATTTGTATCGACGTTTTATACTATTTCCCCGTATGGCTTAATTTATTGTTTATTTTTCTGGCAATGAATGTTTGCCTTTTATGTTGTTCACCATCCGGAGTTCCCATGGAGAGATGGAGAATGTTGTGGTTCAGCCAGAGGCTGAAGACAAGGGGATTGTTCAATCAGAGGTTGTGAGGAATGATGGACTTTCCAAGTGTGGGAAAGGAGGGGATTTTGGATCATGGTTCTGTCTGGGAGAATGAGTCTGTGACTGGTCAGAGGGAAACAGCTTCAGAGCAGAGTGGAGATAATAATCATAATAATAATAATAATACTTTATTTATACCCCACTACCATCTCCCCAGGGGACTCGGTGCGGCGTACATGAAGCCAAACCCAAAATGCAACAATACAAGCAATAACAACAGCAACACAAGCAATTTAAAAACAACAAAACAACAAAACAATAACTTAAGCATTATCAATAGGACAACACACTTTAAAATCTATGGGTAGGCCAAATGTAATTAAAATTAAAAATTATGCTGGACACGGGCAAAAAAGTGATGGGGCAGTTTGTAGGAACATACAAGCAGACCTAAAACAATATAAAGTGCTTCGGAGGACAAAGTGCTATGGGATCATTATTCTGGGAAGGCACACTGGAACAACCACGTCTTCAAGCTCCTCCTAAAGACTGCCAAAGATGGGGCCTGCCTGATGTTCTTAGGAAGTGAGTTCCAGAGTCAAGGGGCCACCACTGAAAAGGCCCTCTCTCTCGTCCCCACCAATTGCGCTTGCGATACAAGTGGGAGCGTGAGCAGGGCCTCTCCAGATGATCGAAGACATCGTGTGGGTTCGTATACAGAGATGCGGTCTGCAAAATGTGCAACCCACCCTTGATTTACACATAACACAAACTTTCTTGGACCCCATCTACATAGCCATACCATGCAGTTTCATAATGCATTTTAAATACATTTAAACTGGATGGTATGGAGGCAGCATACACTCATACGATGCAGTTCAATGCCGTTAAATTGCATTATGAAACTGCCATATATCGCAGTGTAGATGGGGCCTTAGACAGCTCTGTGTGTGTCTGTCTCTATGTCTGTCTGTCTCTCTCTCACACACACACACACACACACAGCCTTGTTTCTCTGGCCAGAGGTCCAGCTTTACTTGCCATCCAAAGCTCCAGGACATGTGAGGATGCTTTGGGGACCAGAGGGCCATCTGCTGCTGCCACCTGGTGGCAAAAGGAAGCATGGCAGGGGAGAAACAGGAAGACTGGGATTTCTGTGGCTCTGTGGCCCTGGCTGTTGATCCTAGAATCATAGAATCATAGAATCCAAGAGTTGGAAGAGACCTCCTGGGCCATCCAGTCCAACCCCATTCTGCCAAGAAGCAGGAATATTGCATTCAAATCACCCCTGACAGATGGCCATCCAGCCTCTGCTTAAAAGCTTAAAAGAGATGGAAGGGACCACATGGGCCATCTTGTCCAACCCCCTGTCAAGCACAATCAAAGCGTCCCCAAAAGATGGCCATCCAGCCTCTGTTTAAAAACCTCCAAGGCAGGAAAAATGAAAAGCAAAGATAGAGAATGGGTGGTGCCTGGCTTGACAACTATCCATATGAAAAAGAGCTTGGACTCATCATGGGAAACAAGCTGGACATGAGCCAAGAGTGTTGCAGCAACTCAAAAAGCCAATGGGATTTTTATCTGCATCAAAAGAAGTCTAGTGTTTAGTCTAGTGTTGCCAACACTGTGAACTGCCCTGGACGGTATACAAATACCGCAAATAATAATAAATAATAATAATGATCGAGGGAAGTCCTGGTGCTTCTCTATTTGGCTTTGGCCAGACCTCTTTCTGTGGAAACACACTGTGTCCCGTCCTGGACACCACAATTCAAAATAGAGATTGACTCTACACTGGAAGGGGTGCATCAGAGGGCAACTAAAAGGATCAAAGGTCTGGAGGCATGGGTTAGGGATTCCTCTGAGGAGTGGCTTAAAGATCTAGGTCTGTTTAGCCTACAGAAAAGGAGGTTGGGAGGAGTCGTGTTTAGATACGGGGTGTCATAAAAAAGAGGGAGCAGACTTGTTTTCTGCAACACTGGAGACTAGGACTCAATGGAGCCATGGGTTCAATGACAGGAAAGGAGATTCCACCTGGACATGAAGAAGAACTGTAAGAAAAGCTGTTCAGCAGTGGAACTCTCTGCTTCAAAGTGTAGTAAAGGAATTAAAACAGAGGTTGGATGGCCATCTGTTAGGGATGCTTTGATTGTGCTTTTCCTGCATGGCAGAATGAGGTTGGACTAGATGGGCCATGGGGTCTCTTCCAACTCTATTATTCCATTATTCTAAGGAAGGAGCTTCCACCACACTCTGGGGCAGAGAGTTCCACTGCTGAACAGCTCTTCTTACAGTCAGAAAGCTCTTCTTCATGTTCAGATGGAATCTTGTCATTTGAACCTATGGCTCCATTGAGTCCTAGTTTCCAGGGCAACAGAAGACAAACCTGCTCCCTTTTCCTCATGGCATCCTTTCACATATTTATTCATGGCTCATCTCATGTTTCCTCTCAATCTTCTCTTCTGTGGCTAAAACCAGACCAGCTCTTTAAGATGCTCCTCAAAGGGATCATCCATGGTCTCCAGACCTCCAATTTAGAGTCAATATCTCTAGAAGGTGGAAGGTAAAAGGAAGAGGGGCTGACCAAGGGCAAGATGGATGGATGGCATCCTTGAAGTGACTGGACTGACCTTGAAGGAGCTGGGGGTGGTGACGGCCGACAGGGAGCTCTGGCGTGGGCTGGTCCATGAGGTCACGAAGAGTCGGAGACGACTGAACGAATGAACAACAACAATCTCTAGAATCTTAGATCTGGAAGGGGCTCCCAAGGGCCACCCGGTCCAAACCCCTTCAACACAACCCAATCCGTCACAACAGAAAGTCATCCAGATTCTGCATAGAAACCTCCAGAAAAGGAGACCCCACTGCCAGATAAACAAATTGACATCTGGTAGGCATCTCAATGCAAGCTGCAATGGTTCATGATGAATTTGGAGGATGATATGCATGAGAGTTTATGTATCTCCAAAAAGACACTGAGAACAAAAGAGAAAGAAACAAACGGAATCACAAAATCCTAGAGTTGGAAAGCCCCCCAAAGGCCATCCAGTCCAACCACTTTCTGCCAGGCAGAAAGACATCATTCGAACCCTCCTGATAGATGTCCATCTGTTTCAAAAAACCCCAGAGAAAGATTCCACCAGACTCCCAGGCTGAAGCATATCCTGAAGTCAAACAACGCTAGCCATCAGGAAGTTCTTCCTCATGTTTTAGTGGATATTCTTAAATAGGCTGGAGGCCCATCTGTTGGGAAGGCTCAGATGGTGCCTTCCTGCCTGGAGGAATGGGGATGGGTTGGATGGCCCTGGAAGGGGGTCTCTTCCGATTGTATGGTTCTATGATTCTAACTGGTTCTCTGTAACGAATCCTTTGCAGTGCAGTACGAAGGCGGTGGCAGAAGAAACGAAAGGGCTTGGACTCTTTGAGGAAGAAGGGTTGGTTTTATTGTTGCGGCCTGGATGGAGAGCACGCACACAAGCTCAGCCTTGTCCCGGGCTTTTCATGGAGGATGGTGCTTGCAGACCCTGGGCTTACTGGCCTTTGTCCTGTGTAGGCCGGGGAGCTGCGGAGAAGAGAGAAGAAACATTCGGTTAGAGTTCGGAGCAACACTCGGAGACCTATTGTTGAGGTTCAGTGCAACCCAAAACCCCTAATATTTCCGTTTCAAGCAGACACTAGCAGTGAAGAGGTCAACTCAAAAGATTTGTTTTGGCCAGACAAAGGTATTGGGTGTGCAACAGGAAAATAGTGCCACACGACTGTGATGCAACTCAGTTGAAGTTTCCAAAGTTTCTAAACATGTGCACACAAGCTTTTTTCTCTCATTCTCTGCTTCTTTGTCCTTCTTTGGGCACCTCTTATCTTTCTTTATTCCAGCCATTTTCTTCTTCCTTCCTTCCTTCCTTCCTTCCTTCTCTTTAGATCATGAAATCCTCCTTTTCGACCTTCTCCCACTTCCATCTCCCCAATTTCCTATTTTGGTTTCACACTGTGTAGCATTAGGAGTTTGTGCAATGCTAATTAGAATGTGGAAAGATGAGTGTTTTGTCTTGTAATTGTATATCTATATAAATAAAAATGTACTGTTCGTTTGTGGGATTAACATAACTCAAAAACCACTGGACGAATTGACACCACATTTGGACACAAGACACCCAACAACCCAATGTATGTACTTCACTCAAAAATTTGACTTTGTCATTTGGGAGCCGTAGTTGCTGGGATTGGGAAGAAGGACCTCAGTGTGTTAGTAGGCCTCAGTATGAGATGCCCTCAGTGTTAGTTCCCCTCAGTCTGAGAGAGGTTTCCGTGGAAGAAGGACCTCAAGTGTGTTAGTAGGCCTCAATATGAAATGGCCTCAGTGTTCGTTCCCCTCAGTCTATGAGGGGCCTCTGTAGAAGAAGGATCTCAGTGTGTTTGTAGGCCTCAGTATGAGATGGCCTCAATGTTAGTTCCCCTCAGTCTGAGAAGGGCCTCTGTAAAAGAAGAACCTCAATGTGTTTGTAGGCCTCAGTATGATAAGGCCTCAGTATTAGTTCCCCTCAGTCTGTGAGAAGTTTCTGTGGAAGAAGGGCCTCAGTGTGTTAGTAGGCCTCAGTATGAGAAGGCCTCAGTGTTAGTTCCCCCCAGTCTGTGAGAGATTTCTATGGAAGAAGGACCTCAGTGTGTTAGTAGGCCTCAGTATGAGATGGCCTCAGTGTTAGTTCCCCTCAGTCTGTGACAGGTTTCTGTGGGAAAAGGACCTCAGTGTGTCAGTAGGCCTCAGTATGAGATGGCCTCAGTGTTAGTTCCCCTCAGTCTGTGAGAAGTTTCTGTGGAAGAATGGCCTCAGTGTGTTAGTAGGCCTCAGTATGAGAAGGCCTCAGTGTTAGTTCCCCTCAGTCTGTGAGAGATTTCTGTGGAAGAAGGACCTCAGTGTGTTAGTAGGCCTCAGTATGAGATGGCCTCAGTGTTAGTTCCCCTCAGTCTGTGACAGGTTTCTGTGGAAAAAGGACCTCAGTGTGTCAGTAGGCCTCAGTATGAGATGGCCTCAGTGTTAGTACCCCTCAGTCTGTGAGAGGTCTCTATGGAAGAAGGACCTCAGTGTGTTATTAAGGATTGGGTGGCCTCAGTGTTAGTTCACCTCTGAGAGAGCCCTCAGTGTAAGAACGTCTCAGTGGGAGATAGGCCTCAGTTTGAGAAGGCCTGGTGTGAGAAGCTTCAGTGAAAGAAGCCCCACGTTGAAGACCATTGTATGTGAAGCTCCAGTGTGAAGGCTGCTGTGTGCAAAAAAAAAACTACTGTGTGAAGCTCCTGTGTAACTTCAGTGTGAGAAGAGGCTCTTTGAGAGCGAAGCTGTTTATCTGCATGGAAGCAGAACAGAATATAAATACCTTTATTCATGTTATGGAAACTTTGTTATTGTAAATAATGCTACCCTATTCTTCTACTAAAAAGAAAAGCCTCCTAAGGGAGAGATAACATTGACCTGTGTGTTTTTGTTCTTTTTGTCACTTTGGGCCACTGGTGCTGGGTCACAGTGCTGCTAATAAGTTACACTGCTGTACGTTTCTGAAGAGAGCCTTTTGTTAATAAGACCACTCACCCAACAGACCATCCTGAAAACTAAATTCATTAATGTTCCATGCACACCTGGAAGTCATTATATACACAGTATTTTGGGCATGAAACAAAGTTTGACTACACTGAGCCACCAGAGACCAAAGGGGGTGACACTCTCTCGGCCCCAATGGGGATAGTATGAGAGCATTTGGGGTTATGGAATTCCAGATAAGGGGATGTTCAACTTATAGCACTGCCACGTAGCTCTTATGGCATGGAGGAGGAGGAGGAGGAGGAGGAGGAGGCACTTACTCATAGGGTCCACTCTGGCCGCATTTCGCTGAAGCGCTGCCTGGACCCCCAGGTTCCCCCTGCAGTGGTCATCTGCCCTGTCCTGGGGGTGGCACAAAGGAGAGAGAGTTGGGTGAGGAAGAGGTGGCAGGTTCATAGAATCGTAGAGCCACCCAGCCCAACCCCCTTCTTTCATCCAGGCAGGAAGACACCATCCAAGGCTTCCTGACAGATGGCCATCCAGCCTCTGTTCAAAAATGTCTGTGAAAATACTCCACTGGTGTCCCAGGCAAGAAGCTATCTCTCTCCTCAATGTGGCCTTTTAAATACTGAAACCTGGCTCTAAGATCTCCTCTCAGTCTCCTCTTCTCCAATAGAAACATCACACTGACTTAGCAAAATTCCATGCTCTGTCCTGACTACACATAAGCCCAAATATTTGCTGACATTTCCTAAACCTTTGATATGCAACTTTTTACTCAGACTTTTATGAACTTCGTCAACAAGTGCTAACACAAGTACATCATCTACGAACACAACCAATAACACCTGTTCCTTACCAGAACCACGTGTATAGAAACACGCATCTTGAGAACTTCTTACAAAACCTAAACCACACAATAATCCATGCAAATGATGGTTCCAGTTTCTGGCTGACTGCTTTAACCCGTATAAAGCTTTGTTCAATTTGTATATACCAGTAAGAGAATCATCCTCAAAACCAGGAACTCTTGACATAAACACTGTCTCATCCAAGTTCGCATTTAGATATGCAGTTTCAACATCAAAATGTCTTACCACCAGCTGTTTGGTACAAGCCACTGACAAAACCAACCTGAGTGTCTCACATTTGACCGTAGGAGCAAACACTTCATCATAATCTTCAAACAACTTTTGTTGAAAACCCTTTGCAACAAGTCTAGCCTTGTAAACAAAACTACCATCTTCCCCTACCTTTCTACGAAAAACCCACCTACAGCCAATCACATTGCTGTCTTTTGGTGGCTCCACCACTGACATCACGTTAAGTCTCTTTAACGAATTAAACTCCTTCTTCATTGCTATTTTTCACAACTCTTGCTCACTTGGAGACCTTTCCAAAACTTCAGTATAACTTAGAGTTTCAGTCCACTGTCCAGATACCTGACCAACTTGAAAACGTTTAGGTGGTACTCCCTTATTCTTTCTCTCACTTCGCCTAACCACTGGCACAACTTCCTCTTTTTTTACAACCTTCCTTTTATCTAAAGACTCATCTTCCTCACTGGAAGAACTTTCCCCTTTTTCATGCCTTTTTCTCTTACTAATCTGTTTAGAAACATCACTGCCACCTTCCAATGGATCCTCTTCATCTATCAACTCTCTTTTCACACTCTCCATGTTTGTGGCCAACTGATTCCCCATGTGCAAAAACACTTCTTCATTCGCATGAATTCTATCCCATCCTGAGTGCACGTCAAATTTCACACTCCTTGAAACAACCACTCTTCTGTCAGGACCCAAAAGCCAGTATCCCTTAATAAAAGCTTCGTACCCTAAAAACCTCATTTTTCGCCAAGCTTGACTCCTCTTGGCACGCTGTTGCACTGGCGCAAGTACATGTGCAAAACTACCAAACACACGAAGATACTTTAAATCTGGCTTCTTCCCAAAAAAACAGACTGTATGGGGTATCATTAACACTGGAAGACCACACACGATTCAGAACATAACTAGCTGTATTAATGGCCTCCACCCAAAAACCACTACTCATCTGAGCATCTTCAAGCATTCGCTTCATCATTCTCTCCAAGAGGGCTAACCACCTCTCTGCAACCCTGTTTTCTGCCAAACTGTGCGGATTACTCCTTTGATGAATCAAACCATGTTCCTTGAACAACCTATCCATATTCTCATTAACAAACTCAGTTCCCCTGTCAGTTTGCACCTTCATCACATGCTTACTTGGGAACTGCCATTCAACCAGATTAAGCCACTGTTTAAACTTTTCAAAAACTTCATGTTTTCCTTTTAACACATAAACAAAATTAGATCTAGAAAAATCATCCACAAGTATCAGGAAAAATCTAGCCCCTCCCAAGCTCAAAGGCATTGGGCCTGCAACATCACAATGAACTAACTGAAGAATGTCACTAGTCCTTCTAAAACCTTTTCTGGCCACAGAACAGCTCTTCAACTTTGTTCTGTTGCAAATATTACAGTCAAGAAAATTATCACAGCTAGACAGCTTTTACCCACATAAAAGCGCAGTGTTCTTTAAAGCTTTGTAACCCAGATGTCCCATCGTCCTATGGAATGCATGTACACAATTCATATGCAGAGGAACATTTTTTAAACAATTTACAACATTGTCAAAATCATAAACCATTCTTTTCAACCAACTGTGTTGCAACCCCACTCTTCTTGCACACAAGTTGATTGCTTTCACTACCCTGTTTAAGTAACAGAGAAACACTTAACACATTGTGTTCTAACTCCTTTACAAACAAAACATCAGGAAGTGTTGTCTTTAAACTGTTCACAAACACAAAGCCCTGCATTTGAACATCCAAAGTTTTTCCATTAGCTAAACATACATGATTAACACTGGGTGAATGAGCATCTAGCAAAACATTTTCTCTATTTACAATGTGAAAACAGCTCCCAGAATCCACAATGAAATGGAGACCATTCTGATTACTGTCTATCCTATCTAATAACATTAATCTTTGCTTTGAAAAACCTTGACACGGAGCTTCCTTATCTTCTGCTGCTGGCTTGAAAAAAGTTTTTCTTCTCCCCTTATCTTTCGCCGGACAAAATTTGGCAAAATGCCCTGGACGCTTGCAGAAATAACAAGTTTTAACTGCAGCACATACTCAAGCCACACTGTTGGGAAGAACCAAGTCCAGAAAAGTCTTTCTTTTTCATCTCTTGGCAGCTTTGAAATTCCAAAAATTTATTTACAATCAGATTAGGCATAAGTTGATCATCCGGCAGCACACCTAATGAACCCACAAGCGTATCATAGCCTTTGTTTAAAGCAGAAAGTAACACCATAGCTTTATGCTCTTCAGAAAACTCTAGTTTTCTAGCAGCCAAATCCTTAAACAAACACATAATGTTATCAATAAACAGTTTCACATCCTCCACAGCATTCAGCTTCATGCTATAAAGCCTTCTACACAGGAAACTTTTGCCCCAGCTGACGGTCTTTGTAGCAGCTCCTTTAACCCATTCCAGACCTCTTCTGCAGTTTTAAAACTCCTCACATGACAAAGCATCCTATCACTTAAGCTGAGAATAATAGTAGCTCTTGCTTTTTCATCCAACTCCACTTCTTCAGACTTGGTTGGATCCGGTCTGGTCTGAACAGCTTTCCATAATCCCTCTCTAGTCAGTAGGCACCGCATCCGTTCAGCCCACATCAGGTAATTCTCCGAGGTCAGCTTCTGAAAAGAAAACAAAGCAGCTCCGGCCCCTCCTTGTCTTGAGAACGCCATCACCAGATAAGGTTAGTAATTTTTGAAAACCCTATCTAGACAAGATAATATAATTTCCTGGCTGAGCAGAATGTACTGCCACTAGAAAAGAAAAAAAAAACCAACAGAAAAACTGACAAAACACAGACAATCTAGCTCAAAGAGATTCCTCCTGGACTAGCAGCAGAGACCACTGAAGACCATAATGGCAGAGACAGCTTTCTGGTTCTGGGCCCATAACCTGTTGAGATTAACTTCACAATTCAGCAGCAGATCAGTTGCACAACTTCAGCACTTTCCAGTAGCTTCTTCCTGCACAGTATTTTCAGTCAACTGCTCCTACAGCCTGCAGTCACTCTGGAACCTTTTACAGACACTTGAGCACATGCCCAGCCATTGTCATTTTTACTATTGTCTTTCCCCCAGTCTAGATAACATTACAAACTTACCACAGCATACAGTTATATCTTGTCTTAGCAGACAGGTTCTTTTAATCAATTACATGTAGCCTTCGACGAACAACATCACAGCACAAGGAGAGAAATACACACTGTACATGACTTCCTTATATACAATTCTATACAATTACACATAGTAATCTCTGATTGGTTCCCAACTCATTAACTTAACTCAGACCCAGGATTACATCATTCACAATCACCTGGACTAGGCCAGAACACATTCCCCAAATGATTCCCTATATACAGTTAATGCATGACTCAGCATTACCAATAGAAGCCCATTAGCAGTGCATGACTTAGCTATATTACATTACAATACATTGTAAAACCTGACATCTCCATCACGGAAATCATCTTGAACATGAACATCATTGTCATTCCCATTATCCAAAGCAACCTGATCATCAGACACAATCACAGGCTGAACAGGCTGACATACAACAGTTTTGGACTCTAGTGGAATGTGTCATGCTGAACTCTTCACCCTCTGGGCCCTTGGTCCTGACCCCCTTCACCACTAGGTCTCCCGCTCAGCCAAGCCGCTCCCTTACATGTGCCCTCATGCTTTCCTGCCCCACTGTAGGAAAACGGGGGTCTTGCAGGCTCCCAGTCCGCCGATGAACTCTCTCGGGGGGCTTGATCCGTGGGAAATCAGGGACTGGGGCCTCCTAAAAGAGAAGAAAGGCACAGCATTAGAAAGACGAGAGAGTGTTTCTTTAAAGCATTTTAATGCCTGGACTAGATGCCCTCTGGGACACATTGAGCTCAGTGGGTGCATCTACACCGTAGAATGATTGCTCTTTGATACCAGTTGAACTGCTATGGCTCAGGGCTATGGAATCTTGAGATTTATAGTTGAGATGAGCATTTCTAACCCAAATTAATGATCAGAGTTCCAGGTGAAAGACTCACCAGAAATGAAGACTAACAACATCACAGCACAAGGAGAGAAATACACACTGTACATGACTTCCTTATATACAATTCAGCAGCAGATCAGTTGCACAACTTCAGCGCTTTCCAGTAGCTTCTTCCTGCACAGTATTTTCAGTCAACTGCTCCTACAGCCTGCAGTTTATATGGCCTAATTGGAGAGGGCAATCCCTCTCCAATGCCAGAAATACAGCTTAATAGTGTAACATTAGAAAATATTGACCATTTCCGCTCTCTTGGCAGCCACCTCTCCACCAAAGACAACATCGACACCGAAATACAACACCGCCTGAACTCTGTGCGTGCAACATTTTTCCGAATGAAGCAGAGAGTGTTTGAGGGACATCCAGAGGGAGACCAAGGGGCTTGTTTATAAAGCTATTGTCCTTCCAACCCTGCTATGAGCCTGCAAAACGTGGACTGTCTACAGACATCACATGCAACTCCTAGAACAATTCCATCAGCACAGTCTCTGGAAAATCCTGCAAATCTCTTGGGAAGACAAGCAGACAAATGTCAGCATGCTGGCACTGAAGCGATGCTTCTCCACCATCAACTCCACTGGACCAGCCAAGTTGTTCAGATGCCTGACCACCGTCTCCCAAAGCAGTTGCTCTACTCCGAACTCAAGAATGGAAAACGGAATGTTGGTGGTCAGGAAAAGAGATTGAAAGATGGGCTCAAAGTCAACCTTAAAAACTCTGGCATAGACACTGAGAACTGGAAATCCCTAGACCTTGAGCGCTCCAGCTGGAGGTCAGCTGTGACCAGCAGTGCTGATGAATTTGAAGAGGCACGAATGGAGGGCGAAAGGGAGAAGTGTGCCAAGAGGAAGGCGCGTCAAGCCAACCCCAACCGAGACCGTCTTCCACCTGGAAACCGATGCCCTCACTGCGGAAGAAGATGCAGAGCAGGAAGAGGGCTCCACAGACACATACGGACCCACAAGAACACTGGAAGACAATCATCCTTGGAAAAAGAGGGATTGCCTAAGTAAGTAAGTAAGTTTTTTGATAGACCCAATTAGGGAATGACGTTTATAACCCAGGGACAACTTGCAGCTCCCTTCAGCCCCAGATTTGATGGAGTTGGTCCTGATTCATTGTGGATGGGCTTCTTGTGGCTCTCCAAATAGAGATGGGGTACAGTTCCCATCATTCTCTATCAGTCTTCTCCCCATTCATGCCACTATTTTGAATGGAATGTTGGAGGACAGGAAAAGAGGTTTAAAGATGGGCTCAAAGCCAACCTTAAAAACTCTGGCATAGACACTTAGAACTGGAAATCCCTGGACCTTGAGTGCTCCAGTTGGAGGTCAGCTGTGACCAGCAGTGCTGATGAATTTGAAGAGGCTTGAATGGAGGGCAAAAGAGAGAAACATGCCAAGAGGAAGGCGTGTCAAGCCAACCCCTGGAAACCAATGCCCTCACTACGGGAAATGATGCAGATCAAGAATAGGGCTCCACGGTCACCTATGGACACACCGCCAGCACACTGACCCTGGAGGATTATCCTACTCGGACAATGAGGGATCACCCAAGTAGTAAGTAAGTGATGGCCTATTTGTGCAAAGCTTTGAGATATCAAGGCAGAGGGAGGGGAAGACTTGTCTCTAATAAGTAAACAATGAATTAATCAATGCCCCGTGAACAGCAGGATGGGCGAATGATTTTGGGCAACAGAGAAGGTTCAAACTTGCTGGCTGGGTTGACTAAACAGGGAGCAGAGGATGCCCATTATCCCCAATAAAGAAAGAGATTTCCAGAGCATTCAAGATTTCTACTCAGTGTTTGCTTGTCTAGGAGCCTGTTTATGTCTCTCCTTCTGCTTAGAGCAAAGGCTGCATGCGTGTGCTGTTTTGTACCGCTCTGCGGGCCTGCCAAGCCTTACGGAGGCAAGCTGCGCTTCCTGCCTGCGAAAGATAATTGCTCTTCATGACTAATTTACCCCTTAACGGCGTTACATGGAGCCTAATGAGAGCAAGGCATGTGGCGATAGCTAGAAGACGGGCTCTTAGCAAAGAAGTCCAATATATAACATCATAGAATCCTAGAGCTGGAAGGGACCTCCAGAGGCCATCCAGCCGTACCCCATTCTTCAGGAAGACACCATCCAATCCCTCCTAGAATCATAGAATCATAGAATCCTAGAGTGGGAAGAGACCTCATGGGCCATCCAGTCCAACCCCATTCTGCCAAGAAGCAGGAAAATTGCTGTTGCAATCCAGAGCAGGGAACGAGGCCCTAAGATAACTCTCCACCACACTTGACTGTGAAAAACAATCCTTTTTTATTGAAGAAAAATGGTTACAAAATAAAGGAAAAATGCAAGTCAAAAGCCACAGCAAAATCAGCAAACATGAATTTAAATGGACAAAGCAAAACCAAAAGCCTCTCTGAGAAATACTGGAACCTGTTAGCAATCCACTAACCGTACTTGATATCCTAGAAATCTTCCCAAACTATGGCCAGGGAACCGGGAGAACTGCCAAGGTCTTCATCAATTCTGAAACGATGCCTGAACTGAGAAAGTCAGCTCGGCGTAAGGCAATTAAAGCTCAAGAATTGGTTCCGTGAACCGCCCTTCTTCTTTGAAGCCAATGTTTTTAATTCTTGAATTCGGGAGGATCGACGCAAGCTGAGTGATTTATTTCTATCTTCCCAAATTTGGCCCCTTCTGTTGTCATTACAGTTAACAGGTGCAGAAGGGAGGGAAAGGTCAAGGTCTCCCTCTGAAACATTCTCATGAACACTGGTACTTTCATTTTCCAAATCTACAGAAGTTCCTTCCTCACTAATTTCAGGAGCATTGGCATCAAGAGGTACATTTCCATTAGCTTCAGTAAATATATTTTCATTAGCATCAGAAGGAACAAACACAGAATCAGGTTCAAGTTCAAACTCAGGCTGAACCCCAACAATTGCATTCAAATCACCCCTGACAGATGGCCATCCAGCCTCTGTTTAAAAGCTTCCAAAGAAGGAGCCTCCACCACACTCCGGGGCAGAGAGTTCCACTGCTGAATAAAGCTTCTGTCATTGGCCTTCAACTGCTGGGTCCGGATCTCTGTTCTGGAACTTTGGCGGTTAGTGGAACCCACCAGGCAGCCCTCGTTATCCGCAGTCTTTTGCAACCTAAATTCCAACCTCAATTCCATTAGCTGGAAATCTCTTTGAACTGTCCATGAAGAATCTAGTTTCCCAAACTTGGCCCTCTTTAGGACGAGATCAGAGGGAGCCAAATGGAAACGTTCCATCGCTTACCAAACTGAAGTGGCCTAATAAAAATAATAGCAGATTCACGTTAATAAACCACTTCATTAGGAGATGACTGTTGCACGTTTGGAATAGATACAAGAATAGATTTTATCCAAAGAGGGTATAACACTTATCATAATCCTGCTCTTCTTTCTGTCAGTGTATTTTTAGTCACTCAATGCCATTATTTATTTATTTATTTATTTGCTGCACTTGTAGACCGCCGTTCTCAGCCCTGGGGCGACTCACGGCGGTGTACAACATGTAAAAACAGGTACAATTTACAACATAAGCAATATCAAAAACAACATTAAACAGCATCACTATCAATAATACAATTACACTAAGTCATTCGCAACGTCTCATCGTTGAATCACAATCCAAATCTCGTTATCCATGTTCCGTTCCAATCGTCATTGCCAATTGTTGCAGCACTTACTCAAACGCCTTCTCAAACAACCACGTCTTTAGTCTCTTGCGGAATGTCATAAGGGAGGGCGCCAGTCTGATGTCCACAGGAAGGGTGTTCCACAGCTGGGGGGCCACCACCGAGAAGGCCCTGTCCCTCGTCCCCGCCAGGCGTGCCTGTGAGGCAGGCCGGATCGAGAGAAGGGCCTCCCCAGACGATCTCAAGGTCCTCGTGGGCTCATAGGCCGAGATGCGGTCAGACAGGTATTTTGGGCCGGAACCGTTTAGGGCTTTGTAGGCCAACACCAGCACCTTGAATTGGGCCCGGTAGCATATCGGCAGCCAGTGGAGCTGGTACAACAAGGGCGTTGTATGCTCCCTGCGTCCCGCTCCTGTTAGTAACATGGCTGCCGCGCGCTAGACTAGCTGAAGCTTCCGGGCTGTCTTCAAGGGCAGCCCCACGTAGAGAGCATTGCAGTAGTCAAGGCGGGATGTGACCAGAGCGTGTACTACCGTGGCCAAGTCAGACTTCCCGAGGTACCAGTCTTTACATGTTCTACCTATACAATCTGTAAAAGGCTTCCAGTTATTTTGAAAACATGCCTTAGTCACCTCCAGATTAGATTACTGTAATGCACTCTATGTGGGCTTCCCCTTAAAAACAGCCCAGAAATTTCAACTGGTCCAACAGGCGGGAGCCAGGATGTTAACTGGTGCTCTTTACAGGGACAGGTCAACCCTTCTGTTTAAGGAGCTCCATTGGCTGCCGTTCATTTTCCGGTCCCAATTCAAGGTGCGGGTGCTTACCTACAAAGCCCTAAACGGTTTGGGGCCCACCTACTTGCGTGACCGCATATCTGTGTATGAACCCACACGATCTCTTCTTTCATCTGGAGATGCCCTGCTCATGATCCCACCTCCATCGCAAGCACAATTGGTGGGGACGAGGGACAGGGCCTTCTCGGTGGTGGCCCCTCGACTTTGGAACTCACTCCCCAAGGACATTAGGCATGCCCCAACTTTGGCAGTCTTTAAGAGGAGCCTGAAAACATGGTTGTTCCAGTGTGCCTTCCCAGAATAAGGAAAGCCTAAGCAACATGTCCCTAATCGCACTTTACTAATGATCTAGGATTGTCTGCTCGCTCCATCTCTCTCCAAATACCCATCCTAGTTATATGTCACCTGGTCATGCCCAGCATTTTTAAAATTTTTAATTATTACATTTGGCCCTGCCATAGGTTTTTAATGCATCGTGGTTATTGTTACTGTTTATTGTTTTGTTTATGAGTTTGTTTATTGTCTGTATTGCTGTTGTTGTTGTTTTTACTGATGTACTTGGGCTCGGCCTCTTGTAAGCCGCACCGAGTCCTTCGGGAGATCATAGAATCATAGAATCATAGAATCATAGAATCCAAGAGTTGGAAGAGACCTCCTGGGCCATCCAGTCCCACCCCATTCTGCCAAGAAGCAGGAATATTGCATTCAAATCACCCCTGACAAATGGCCATCCAGCCTCTGCTTCAAAGCTTCCAAAGAAGGAGCCTCCACCACACTCCGGGGCAGAGAGTTCCACTGCTGAACGGCTCTCACAGTCAGGAAGTTCTTCCTCATGTTCAGATGGAATCTCCTCTCTTGTAGTTTGAAGCCATTGTTCCATTGCGTCCTAGTCTCTCTCCAAGGAAGCAGAAAACAAGCTTGCTCCCTCCTCCTCCCTGTGGCTTCCTCTCACATATTTATACATGGCTATCATATCTCCTCTCAGCCTTCTCTTCTTCAGGCTAAACATGCCCAGTTCCCTAAGCCGCTCCTCATAGGGCTTGTTCTCCAGACCCTTGATCATTTTAGTCGCCCTCCTCTGGACACATTCCAGCTTGTCAATATCATTCCAGCTTGTCAATATCAGATGATAGCGGAGTATAAATAAAGGATTATTATTATTATTATTATTATAAAACATTGCCTTGTCTTATTTCTAAGGAGACAAGTCAATTTATCAACATTCTGCAAAGTTTGGTAGTTTGGTCAACCATTCGCTTACGTGTTGGCCTCTTAGCAAGTTTAAGGTACCCAAAGTTTCTGGGTTCCTTGGCCACTCACCTGGATGTTCTTCTCCGTCCCAGCGCTGGACTTCCCTGGTGCCGCCTCTGTCTTGACCCCCCTCTGCACTGGGGGCTGTGGGGAAAGAGAACAGAGAGGGTCAGGGCAATGCAGAGGGAAACTGGGGTGCCACGGGGGACTAGGGGTGGGTTGAGGTGGCCCACCTGCTGGGTGCCAAGGTCCGCCATCTGCACCGCCTGTGCCATTTGTGCCATCTGGGCCAACTGTGCCTGCTGCTCCCTCCAGGCCGCCTTCTCCTGGATCGCCCGGGCCAGCCTCTTCTTCTGCAAGGAGCAATGCAGAAACGGTTGGAAATAGCAACCTTCTACAAGCCTCCGTCAAAAAAACCAAGATTATGGCAACAAGAATGATTGACAACTGGAAAATAGAGGGAGAAACCGTGGAGGCTGTGACAGACTTTGTATTTCTAGGTGCAAAGATGAGTGCAGATGCAGAATGTGGCCAGGAAATCAGGAGACGCTTACTTCTTGGGAGGAGAGCAATGTCCAGTCTCAATAACATAGTGAAGAGTAGAGACATCAGACTGGCAACCAAGATCCATTGCCTAGTCCAAGCCATGGTCTTCCCTGTAGTCACATCTACGGATGTGAGAGCTGGACCTTCGGGAAGGCTGAGCGAAGGAAGATCGATGCTTTTGAGCTGTGGTGTTGGAGGAAAGTGCTGAGAGTGCCTTGGACTGCGAGAAGATCCAACCAGTCCATCCTCCAGGAAAGAAAGCCCGACTGCTCACTGGAGGGAAGGAGACTAGAGGGAAAGCGGAAGTACTTTGGCCACATCATGAGGAGACAGCAAAGCCTAGAGAAGACAATTATGCTGGGGAAAGTGGAAGGCAAAAGGAAGAGGGGCCGACCAAGGGCAAGATGGATGGATGGCATCCTTGAAGTGACTGGACTGACCTTGAGGGAGCTGGGGGTGGTAACGGCCGACAGGGAGCTCTGGCGTGGGCTGGTCCATGAGGTCACGAGGAGTCGGAGACGACTGAACAAATGAACAACAACACAAGCCTCCTATGATAGTTATTGGTTTTTGAATGTAATTCAGATTGTTTATTGCAGCAGTTCTCAACCTGGGGGTTGCGACCCCCAGGGGGGTCGTTGGGCCATTTTCGAGGGGAGGCGAAGCCGCCTTGGTTGGCCCCGCCCCCTCCAAGATAGCTGCCGACCCCCTGTGCCAGTCAAAAAGCTGGCACTACAGGTCAGCTCCTCCTCTTCCCACAGGGCTGTGGGGAGGCAAGAGGAGCAGGTGCAGGAAGAAGTCTCACCATCTACAAACCCACCAAGAAAATCCAACCAATGCTCCGTTCAGCAAAGGACAAGAGGGATCCTCTCACCTCTGCAGGAGTCTACCGTGTACCATGCAGTGTGGACAAGTCTCCATAGGGACCACCAAATGCAGCAGCATTGCCCAGACACGCATCAAGGAACATGAAAGGCACTGCAGACTACTCCAACCAGAGAAGTCAGCCATAGCAGAGCACACGATGAACCAACCTGGACACAGCATATTATTTGAGAACACAGAAATGCTGGACCACACCAACAACCAACATATCAGGCAACACAGAGAAGCCATTGACATCCACAAGCATGTGGACAATTTCAACAGAAAGGAAGAGACCATGAAAATGAACAAAATCTGGCTACCAGTATTAAAAAACTCTAAAATTATAACAGCTAAACAACAGAGAGGAAAAAACCAGGCACAGATTAACACCTCCCAGCAACAGACTTTCCCAGGCTCAGGCAGGCCTCCAAATGCTAATGAAGGTGATCAGTGGAAACATTCACCCCTAGCTCCAGCAGGGAAGAGCTCCTTGCCCCACCCCGGCCATTCCACAGATATATAAACCCATTGTCCTAATGCCAACAGACCTCACAACCTCTGAGGATGCTTGCCATAGATGCAGGCGAAACGTCAGGAGAAATGCCTCTAGAACATGGCTCTACAGCCCGAAAAAACCCACAAGAACCTAGTCTCACCATTTCTTGAGACCTTTGGTTCTGGCCTGCAGGGTATCGAAGGCTCCCCAGACAGCCAGGCCAAGCCGGGAGACTTCTAACTTCTTCCTGCCATCTTCATGGCCTGGCCACCTGGGGAGCCATTGCTGCCTGGCCCTCGCCCCCCCCCCCCTCCGACCTCAGAAGGGCACGGGGGCCAGGTGGAGGGCTTCCCCTGCACGGCCTTGCGGCTTGGGAAGCCTTTTCTGCCCACCCCCGTGCCCTTCCGACCTCGTTGCAAAATTACCCGAAAATGTGGTTGGGGGTCACCACAACATGAGGAACTTTATTTAGGGGTCACGGCATTAGAAAGGCTGAGAACCACTGGTTTACTGTATTGTATGTGTATGATTGGGTATGCAGCTTCCCTTAACTCTATGTTTGAGGTTGTGGGAGGGGCTGCAGACCATGTGATCAGATCTGGAACTTTTCAACTGAAACTCCATGTTGCAATCCAGAGCAGGGAACGAGGCCCTCAGATAACTATCCACCACACTTGGCTGTGAAAAACAATCCTTTTTTATTGAAGAAAAATGGTTACGAAATAAAGGAAAAATGCAAGTCAAAAGCCACAGCAAAATCAGCAAACATGAATTTAAATGGACAAAGCAAAACCAAAAGCCTCACTGGGAAATACTGGAACCTGTTAGCAATCCACTAACCGTACTTGATATCCTAGAAATCTTCCCAGACTATGGCCAGGGAACCGGGAGAACTGCCAAGGTCTTCATCAATTCTGAAACGATGAACTGAGACAATCAGCTCGGCGTATTGCAATTAAAACTCAAGAATCGGTTCCGTGAACCGCCCTTCTGTTTTGAAGCCAATGTTTTTAATTCTTGAATTCGGGAGGATCGACGCAAACTGAGTGATTTATTTCTGTCTTCCCAAATTTGGCCCCTTCTGTTGTCATTACAGTTAACAGGTGCAGAAGGGAGGGAAAGGTCAAGGTCTCCCTCTGAAACATTCTCATGAACACTGGTACTTTCATTTTCCAAATCTACAGAAGTTCCTTCCTCACTAATTTCAGGAACATTGGCATTTTCCAAACCTACAGCAGTTTCTTCCTCACTAATTTCAGGAGCATTGGCATCGAAAGGTACATTTCCACTAGCATCAGTAAATATACTTTCATTAGCATCAGGAGGAACAAACAGAGAATTAGGTTCAAGTTCAAACTCAGGCTGAACCCCAACACTCCATTTGAGAGGGCAGACTCCATTAGACCCTCAGAATGTAAAGATGTTGCTGTTGATTCTGAGAAAGATGTCCTGGGTTATCTGCACAGAGAAACCACTTGAAATCCTATCTGCAACTGGATTGATAAGTTATGTACCTGTATAGAATCATGGAATCCTAGAGTTGGAAGAGACCTCGTGGGCCAGTCAGTCCAACAATGCTGAATATATATAAATCCCTATAATCCCGTATACCATGCAGCTGTGGACAAGTCTCCATAGGGACCACCAAACGCAGCATTGCCCAAACAAGAATCCAGGAACATGAAAGGCACTGCAGACTAACTCAACCAGAGAAGTCAGCCATAGCAGAGCACCTGAGGAACCAACCTGGACACAGCATTTTATTTGAGAACACAGAAATGCTGGACCACTCTCACAACCACCATGTCAGACTACACAGAGAAGCCATTGAAATCCACAAACATGTGGACAATTTCAACAGAAAGGAAGAAACCATGAAAATGAACAAAATCTGGCTACCAGTATTAAAAAATTCTAAAATTAAAACAGCAGAGAGAAAAACAGGCAGGGACATCTAAGCACCTTTCAAGAAGAGTTTCCTCCAGGCACAGTCAGCCCATTGTATGCTAATCAAGGTGGTCAGTTGAAAAGATTCACACCTAGCCCAACTTACAAAAGCCTTTTGTCTCACCCTGGTCAGTCCACAGATATATAAACCCCTTTTTTCCCAGCTCCAGCAGACCTCTGAGGAAGCCTGCCATAGATGCAGGCAAAACGTCAGGAGAAATGCCTCTAGAACATGGCCATATAGCCCGAAAAAACCCACAAGAACTGAGTGATTCCGGCCATGAAAGCCTTCGACAATACATTAATCCCTATAAATCCCTAAATGACTCCGGCCCAGTTTACCTGTCCAAACAGATTCTCCCCTATGAACCATCAAGGTTGTTAAGATCTTCTGGAGGGGCCGTGCTTTCAGTCCCACCACCCTCGCAATCGCATTTGATGGGGATGAGGGACAGGGCTTTCTCGGTGGTGGCCCCTCGGCTCTGGAACTCTCTCCTGCTGGAACTCTCTCCCTTCCCTCCTGACTTTCAGAAAGCTGGTAAAATCTTGGTTTTGGAATATAACATTTGCAGAATGATGATCGAGTCAATAACTGCTGACCCCACTGGCAGATGGTGATGAATTTGTGATTTTACTTTGACGACCTGGCTTTTTGTAATTGTATGATCTGTATTTTAATGTAGTTTATGTATTAATGTATTATGACGCTATTATGTTTTATCCTACTTGTGTATGAATTCCTGTTGTTAGCTGGCCTGAGTCCCTCTTCGGAGGTCAAGAAGACCGGATTATAAAAACTCTAAATAAATAAATAAATAAATGTATGAAGTCTTTAAGTAAGCCAACTATGTCACTTTTAACGAAGACTATTTATTTTTGTCTCTTGAGAGCATGATTTCAAACCAAATATATTTTAAGGGAGAGAATTCTCATTGCACTCTTGGCCAAGGCAAGCTAAAGTCCTAGAAATACAACTCTTGTGATTCCACAGCATTGAGCCATGGAAGTTCAAATGGTATGCATTCACTCTTCAGTGTAGACATACCCAAACTCTGCTTCCTTGGATACATGCAATCAGTACTTGGGGAGGCTACTCACCAGGTAGATGTTGTACCTCAGCAGCCTCTTCCTGGCATCTGAGACACTGGAGCCCAGTTCCCTCAGCTTGGCCTTCATGTCAACCATCAGGTGGGCAGGGGGGTCCTGGTGGATCTGCAGTTGCGTCACTTCTGGCAGGAGGGGCCCCAGAGCAGAGTACAGGGCAGAGATGAAGTTCCTGAGAAGAGGTGCCAGGTTAAGCTTGGCTTGGCAAGGAACTCTCCAGCATTCAAGGACATCAAGAGAGTGCCATCTCGGTAGCCCAGTGTAGCCCAAGAGGAGGTTAGTATCACCTTCCTCCCATCACACTGCCTCCCACCCTTAGTCCAACAGCTATCCCATGCCTGGTGAGAATGATGGGGAATCAGAGAAGCTCCTGTTTCGGTCATCTGCTGAAACATCTTGAGAACCTTTATAGAGCTCAGTGGAAAATAGCTATCTGCTAAGATCTCTGGAGAACCTCAACTGATCTTGGTAGACAATGTCCTCAGAGGAAGACAGTTATCTGCTGAGGTCTCTGGAGAACCTCAATGAATGTCAATAGACAATATCCTCCATGAAAGATGATCATCTGCTGAGATCCCTTGAAAACTTCAACAGATCTCAGTAGATGATGTCTTCTGTGGAAGATGGTCATCTGCTGAGATCCCTGGAGAACCTCAATTTATCTCAATGGAAGATGTCTTCAGTGGAAGATGGTCATCTGATGAGATCTCTAGAGAACCTCGGTAGGCAACATCCTCAGCGGGAGATAGCCATGTGCTAAGATCTCTGGAAAACTTCAACAGATCTCAGTGAAAGATATCCTCCGTGGAAGATGGTCATTTGCTGAGATCCCTGGAAAACTTAAACAGCTCTCAGTAGATGTTGTCTTCTGTGGACGATGGTCATTTGCTGAGATCCCTGGAGAACCTCAATGGAGCTCAATGGAATATGTCTTCAGTGGAAGATGGTCATCTGATGAGATTTCTGGAGAACCTCAATGGAGCTCAGTAGACAACATCCTCAGTGGGAGATGGTTATCTGCTGAGATCTCTGGAGAACCTCAAAGGGATCTCAGTGGAAGATGGCCATCTGCTGAGATTCCTGGAGAACCTCAACAGATCTCAGTGGAAGATATCCTCAGTGGAAGATGATCATCTGCTGAGATTCCTGGAGAACCTCAACAGATGTCAGTGAAGATGGGCCTGCTAGACTGGACCATAGAAGGTTGTGGCCAGAAAGTCCTGCTGGACCAGGCTATCTGTTTTAGTGGCATCACTTTCTTGCAGTAGCCAGAATTGCTGCCCACAATCCTCATGGAAGGCCATGGGAAGCCGGCCCTTTCCTGTAGGCCCTTTCCTGCAGAGAACGTAGCTGGTTGGAATGGAGTACCTAGTTTTGTCGTTGTAGCTGTTAGGCATTTTCTACATATTTTACAACCCCATTATCCAACCAATATCCAACATTGTACATTTAGTTGAATGTAATCGTGTTTTGACGTGTTCATCATTCTTGCTATTATTATTGTTGTTGTTGTTGTTGTTGTTGTTGCAGGTGAGACCTGAGCAAATTGGAATAGAAGGGGGCTCTATCTTCCCTCAGTCTCAACACTATACTGATTCTGATTCTGTCCCCTCGTCCTTTTTCTTCTACTCCAGTGTTTCTCCACCTTCCAAATGCCGTGAATACAGTTCCTCATGTTGTGGTGACCCCCAACCATAACGTTATTGTCGTTGCTACTTCACAAATATGATTTTGCTCCTGTTATGAACTGTAATGTAAATATCTGATATGCAGGATGGATTTTCATTCACTGGACCAAATTTGGCACAGATACCTAATACAACCAAATTTGAATATTGGTGGGGTCTAGGCAAATTGATTTTGGGAGTTGTAGTTGCTGGGATTGATAGTCCACCCACAATCAAAGCGCATTCTGAACTCCACCAATGATGAACTGGAACCAAACTTGCCATACACAACTCCCATGACCAATAGAAAATATCGGAAGGGTTTGGTGGCCATTGACCTTGAGTTTTGGAATTGTAGTTCACCTACATTCAGAGAGCACTGTGCACTCAAACAATGATGGATCTGGAGCCATAATGCTTTTAAGCAGAGGCTAGATGGCCATCTGTCTGGAGGGCTTGGATGGTGTCTTCCTGCTGGCAGAAAGAAGGGGGTTGGACTGGATGACCTTTGGGGTTCCCTTCCTACTCTAGGATTCTATCATTCCCAGGGCTTGGGAGAGTGGAACTGTTCTGGGGACTCTAATCCCCAAATGCTATTTCCTCTCCCTAATGTCTTAGAGTTTATAGTTTGACAAGGTCTTTCCCCTTCTTTGCCCTGTGGACTCAAACAATGATGGATCTGGACCAAACTCTACACAAATACTCAATATGCCCAAACGTGAACACTGGTGGAGTTTGGGGGAAAATAGACCTTGACATATGGGAGTTATAGTTGCTGGGATTTATAGTTCACCTACAATCAAAGAGCATTCTGAACCTCACCAACAATAGAATTGGGCCAAACTTCCCACAGAGAAACCCCATGACTAACAGAAAATACTGTGTTTTCTAATTGTCTTTGGCAACCCCTCTGATACACCCTCAGGACCTCCACAGGGGTCCCGACCCCCAGGTTGAGAAACCCTGTTCTACTCCCAATTTGGTGCCAGCTGCAGGTATGGTTAAGGTATATAGAAAACTGGGCAAGCTTTTGTGAGGATCAGTACTAAGCTTACTGCAGATGTATGTGTGCAAAGACAGAAAGAATCCATATGCAGGTGCATTGCAGGTGTCAATAAAAGCAAATGATCCCCCCCCCCCCTTTTACTACAATCAAGGAAGGTTACATGATACCATTTGGAGTTCTTTACAAACCCTTGCTGTAACCTGCCAAACTCTGCGTTTTACTGTACATTGTAGGTACCATGCACTCTGGAAAAGGTCATCTGTTTTGCGTACACGTTTGCTAAGCTGAATTAAGCTGTGCTATATTTTGCATTACTGAAGGACTGTATTTTTGCTATTTTTGCAGAATCATAGAATCCTAGAATCAAAGAGTTGGAAGAGACCTCATGGGCCATCCAGTCCAACCCCATTCTGCCAAGAAGCAGGAATATTGCATTCAAATCCCCCCTGACAGATGGCCATCCAGCCTCTGTTTCAAAGCTTCCAAAGAAGGAGCCTCCACTGCACTCCCTCCGGGGCAGAGAGTTCCACTGCTGAATGGCTCTCACAGTCAGGAAGTTCTTCCTCATGTTCAGATGGAATCTCCTTTCTTGTAGTTTGAAGCCATTGTTTCATGTCCTAGTCTCCAGGGAAGCAGAAAACAAGCTTGCTCCCTCCTCCTCCCTGTGGCTTCATCTCACATATTTCTACATGGCTATCATATCTCCTCTCAGCCTTCTCTTCTTCAGGCTAAACATACCCAGCTCCTTAAGCCGCTCCTCATAGGGCTTGTTTTCCAGACCCTTGATCATTTTGGTTGCCCTCCTCTGGACACATTCCAGCTTGTCAATATCTCTCTTGAATTGTGGTGCCCAGAAGTGGACACAATATTCCAGGTACAGTGGTCTAACCAAAGCAGAATAGAGCATGGGGAGCATAACTTCCCTAGATCTAGACACTATGCTCCTATGGATGTAGGCCAAAATCCCATTGGCTTTTTTTGCCGCCACATCGCATTCCTGGCTCATGTTTAACTTCCTCCCCACGAGGACTCCAAGATCTTTTTCACACATCCTGCTCTCGAGCCAGGCCTCATCGTCCCCCATTCTGTCTCTTTGCATTTCATTTTTTCTGCCTAAGTGGAGTCTCTTGCATTTGTACCTGTTGAACTTCATTTTGTTTAGTTTTGGCCAATTATCTCTCTCATCTGTCAAGATCGTTTTGAATCCTGCTCCTGTCCTCTGGAGTCTTGGCTCTCCCTCCCCATTTGGTGTCATCTGCAAACTTGAGGATCATGCCTTCTAGCCCTTCATCTAAGTCATTAATAAAGATCCTAAACAGGGGGGAACCCTCCTGATGGCACTCCACTCGTAATTTCTTTCCAGGATGAAGAGGAGGAAGCCTTGGGGAGAATCGCCCTCTGGGTTCGTCCATTTAACCAATTACAGAAGCCTGTTTAGTTTCTCTGCTGGAACTCTGTAAAGTATTTTCTCTGCTGGAAAGAATAAAGTATTTTCTTTTGCTCAAGCCTACTGCAAGCCTCGTGTTGTTTTGTATACAAGGGGACTGCAACTGGAAAGTACAGAAGGAGTTTAGTGCTGAGGGATGGATTGTTTTTCTGAGAAAAGAGCCCAAAGCACACCCCCCCCCCCCCCGGCCTGGGTTTACCCATACCTGCATTAAGAAGATACTACTTACATCGTGTCCTGATCCAGCTCTTCGTCCACATAACTGGGGATGTCAGTCATGGAAGACCGAGGCTCTGTGGGGAAGGGAGGAAAGGGTCAGGAAAGGGGGCAGAGGGACCCAGATTTGCAAAGGAAAGGCTCCTAGAAACGCATGATGCACACTGGGTTGAGCATTCTCCATACCTGGTCTTTGGGTGCATTGACACTATAGAATGAATGCAGTCTGACACCACTTTCACTGCCACGGCCCAAGAGCAGGCAGTCCTGGGAGATGCAGTTTGGTGAGGCTGTAGCACTCAGGCAAAGAAGGCTCAAGCCCTCGTCGGGCTACATGTTGAGGCTCAGCGTCAAAGCAACGTATCTACTACCAGTTGCAGGAGAAGGAGGAGTGATGCTGAGTCAGACTTGCATCAGCGTCAGCTGAAGCGCATTCGTGATATCATTTTGTCCCTGAGCGATTCGGAGGACTTTGCAGGGTTCAGCCCTGAGGACCTAGTAGAGTCAGATTACCGGGGAGTAAAGCGGGTGGCCAGTGAGTCTGACAGTGATAATGATTCCCTGAATAAGAGACTTAAAGATACAGCTGACAATTCCAGTTCAGGGGAATTGGAAGCCAGTGAGGATGAACTGGATTGGACTCTTGTTAAGAACATTAGGGACATATGCACCCAAGCTACATCCAGCGATGAGTTCGAAGGGTTCCAAAATACTTGGAAGGAAGGCTCATCTTGGCAGGATCAGGAATTAGACCAACGATGGCAGTGTTGGTGTGGCCAAGAGGCAGCAGCTGAGGGAAATAAGTCAGAAGCTAGTAATGAAGATCAATCAAGTGATAGTGACTGTGAATAAATTGAGCACGCTGGGATGTGTAAGTTTGCAGAAGACAAAGTGTTGCTTATGTGCTTTGTGCTGCCTAACCTCTGTTTGGGTCCCTGGTATCCAGCTTTCCTGCCTTGTGTATCTTGACTTCGGAACCGTTCTACGTGAGTGACTTCATCCTGCCTCTGACCTTGGAATCGGCTTTGGACTACTCAACTGCTTATCGGACTTTGTTATTGTTCTGGACTCTGCTTGATATTGAAGCTGTTTTGATTTTGTGTTTGCCACACGCTCAAGTTAACTTCTGCTTTCCTTTTTGCTGAGCTCAAGTCCTGGAAGATCCGGCTTATCACTTCTTTGTTTACCTGCTTGAAGGCTCTTTTGTTTTGCTAATTACACTGCTGTTAAGTGCTGTTTTCAGTTGGAGACTTATTAAATACTGCTATTAACACTTCAATTGCTGTGTAAGACAATCTCTGTTACCTGAGTCACAACACTACATCTCCCAGGATCTCATAGCATTGAGCCATGGTAGCTAAAGAGGTTTCAGGCTGCATTCATTCTACAGATGTACCCTATATTGAAACACTTCACTTTGCTGAAAACAGATTGCGTCTCCCTTATGCTGGTGTTCCATATTCCAGATTACTTTTGGGAATTTTAGAATACTTGCAGAAATATACCAATATCTTGGGGATGAGACCCAAGTCTAAGCACTAAACTCGTGTATGTTTTATACACGCAGCCTGAAGGTTGTTTTGACATTTTTGGGCATGAAACAAAGCTTGCATTTGTTGAACTATCAGGAAGCAAAGGCGTCACTCTCTCAACTACCAGATGGATGATTCTTTGGGGACTATTTTATCTGCCTGGAAAAACGTGTTTGTCTGCTCTCAGGTGCAAAGGCCTGGAATGTACTTATAGAATCATAGAATCCTAGAATCAAAGAGTTGGAAGAGACCTCGTGGGCCATCCAGTCCAACCCCATTCTGCCAAGAAGCAGGAATGTTGCATTCAAATCACCCCTGACAGATGGCCATCCAGCCTCTGCTTAAAAGCTTCCAAAGAAGGAGCCTCCACCACACTCCGGGGCAGAGAGTTCCACTGCTGAACAGCTCTCACAGTCAGGAAGTTCTTCCTCGTGTTCAGATGGAATCTCCATTTTATTGCAATGCCATACAACTCTTGCGGTGTCCCCCATGTCATGGCCCCATTGATGGCCATCAGCTCCCCTCCTTCCGCTTTCGAATTCCCCTTTATCCCCAAATCCAGCCCTCTTACCTGGGAGGCTGGGGGAGAGAGGGCCCCGGTTCTCCATGACCTGAAGGCTAGAAGAAAACAAAAAGGGAGTTTTGAGTGACAGGTGGCACTCCTTAAGGGGGCACCATGAGTTTTTATTATTATTTATTATTTACAGCATTTTTACCCCGTGCTTCTCATACACACACACACACACACCCTGGGGCGGGGGGGGGGGGGACTCAGAGAGGCTAACATAGGCAACAATTCAATGCCACAATATCAATAGACAACAATATAAAACCAAGAATATATAAAAAAATTAAATAGTAGCATTAAGTAAATAATCACATCACATAACAGTTTCCAATTACATCACATAGCCATTTCCAATTATCATAACAGTCGTATGGTTGAGTTCAAAGTCTCTGTTGCTGTTGTGCTCACTCACCGAAAACCTGGTTCCAAAACGACGGTTTTAGTTTTTTCCTAAAGGAAAGGAGGGAGGATGCCGATCTAATCTCACTGGGGAGGGAATTCCACAAGCAGGGGGTCACCACCGAGAAGGCCCTGTCCCTCGTCCCCACCAGACGCATTTGTGAGGCTGGTGGGACCAAGAGCAGGGCCAGTGGATCTTAAACTATGAGGCGGAATGTAGAGGGATATATGTTCAGACAAGTAAGCTGGGCCGGAGCCGTATAGGGCTTTATAGGGCTTTATAGGCCAAGACCAGCATTTTGAATTGTGTTTGGAAATTTTTTCATTCTTGGAGGTTACATTTACCTGTTTCACCTGCATCTATGGCAGGCATCCTCAGAGGTTGTGAGGTCACTACCTCTGAGGATGCCTGCCATAGATGCAGACAAAACGTCAGGAGAGAATGCTTCTAGAACATGGCCATATAGCCCAAAAAACCTACAACAGCCTAGTAAAAACAGGAAGTAACACAGTAAAATGATTTTTCCTTGTCTTCTGTGATGCCAATAACACTTTCTGGCAAGAGGGGGAACTTCTATCATATATATATATATATATATATATATATATATATATATCTCACCCTCTGCCGCCAATAAACCTATATGCATATGTGTACACAAGGCAATAATGCTGATAAGGAGAGAGAGAAGAATAAACCTCGCAGAAACTCAGCAACTTGCGGTTCACACCTTGAAATACTTTATCTTTCTCTCTGTGTCACCTTTCTTTATGTTTATTACAGGGTTTAATCCTAAACGTCTGTATATGTCTCTTTGATGTGTAACCCAATACTGTAGTCAGTATGGAGCTTCCAACTTCTCCTCACAGGTCACATCAATATAATCTCCAGCTGACTTTCAGAAGTTTAACTTCAGTTCTGTAACTTGACACAAGACTTTAATATCTTAGGTGAAACAAAGTAATGTTTATTTATGAATTCTTGTGCACATAAAGTGTATTTGTTACACAGTACTTTACTTCAGTTCCACTTGGATATTATTACATCTGTCCTTTACTCTTTAGAATACATAAAACTGATATAATCTTCAGAATAGTTTAACTTATATCAACTTAGTTAGGCAACTTCCTTTCAAATGTAATTTCTTCTCAGCCAAAATCTCAATTATAATTAGTTTTTTCTGTCACACCCTCCATATCACTCTCCTCTCTCTTGATGATTTATTAGAAATTTTTAGCATTTATTCATTTACTATTAACATTTATTAATTTACTACTACTACTACTACTACTACTACTAATAATAATAATAATAGGTTTATTTTTGTACCCCACTTCCATCTCCCCGAAGGGACTCAGGGTGGCTTACATATGGCACAAAGTGCCTAAAACAGAGCATAAAATAAACACACAGTACCATACACCTAAAGTAAAGCATATAGTATTTAAAACAACCATTTAACATTCAGAATAACACCCAAAACCTATAGTGACAACTATCGTAAGACGTGGCCAGAGTGTGAACAAGACAAGGGAATGGGATAATGCAAATTGTAGCTAAGGAGCAAGGAAATGGGATGAAAGTATATTGTTTTTATATTGTTTATACGTTTTTATACTGTTTATACTGTTTTATATTGTTATTATTACATTACTGTTAATTGTATATTTATGTTTTGATGTGGGCGCCATGGGGTGCCACTTTGTTAGCCATTTATTTATTTATTTATTTAAAAGTTTTGTATCCCGGCCTTCTCACCTTTCTTGAGGTTTCCAACCATAATATCACATAAATCAATAAAACATCATAATACATATTACAGTAAAACATTAAAACAGCAATTACAGTCAATAACTATAATGGTCAGTCATAGAATCATAAAATCATAGAATCATAGAATCAAAGAGTTGGAAGAGACCTCGTGGGCCATCCAGTCCAACCCCATTCTGCCAAGAAGCAGGAATGTTGCATTCAAATCACCCCTGACAGATGGCCATCCAGCCTCTGCTTAAAAGCTTCCAAAGAAGGAGCCTCCACCACACTCCCTCCGGGGCAGAGAGTTCCACTGCTGAACAGCTCTCACAGTCAGGAAGTTCTTCCTCATGTTCAGATGGAATCTCCTCTCTTGTAGTTTGAAGCCATTGCTCCATTGCGTCCTAGTCTCCAAGGAAGCAGAAAACAAGCTTGCTCCCTCCTCCTCCCTGTGGCTTCCTCTCACATATTTATACATGGCTATCATATCTCCTCTCAGCCTTCTCTTCTTCAGGCTAAACATGCCCAGTTCCCTAAGCCGCTCCTCATAGGGCTTGTTCTCCAGACCCTTGATCATTTTAGTCGCCCTCCTCTGGACACATTCCAGCTTAGAGTCAATATCTCTCTTGAATTGTGGTGCCCAGAATTGGACACAATATTCCAGGTGTGGTTTAACCAAAGCGGAATAGAGCATGGGGAGCATTACTTCCTTAGATCTAGACACTATGCTCCTATTGATGCAGGCCAAAATCCCATTGGCTTTTTTTGCCGCCACATCATATTGTTGGCTCATGTTTAACTTGTTGTCCACGAGGACTCCAAGATCTTTTTCACACGTCCTGCTCTCAATCCAGGCATCCCCCATTCTGTATCTTTGCATTTCATTTTTTCTGCCAAAGTGGAGTATCTTGCATTTGTCACTGTTGAACTTCATTTTGTTAGTTTTGGCCAATTATCTCTCTAACCTGTCAAGATCGTTTTGAATCCTGCTCCTGTCCTCTGGACTATTGGCTATCCCTCCCAATAGTCGTCACACTAAAGTCGTTGCTCATCCTCCTCCATTCATATCTCAGGGTGTTGGCTCACTCGTCGAATGCCTGTCTCCATAACCACGTCTTCACCTGTTTCCTAAATGTCAGGATAGAAGAGGCGGTTCTGATCTCCAATGGGAGAGAGTTCCAGAGTCGAGGGGCCACCACCGAGAAGGCCCTGTCCCTCGTCCCCACCAGACGTGCTTGCAAAGCCGGTGGAACCGAGAGCAGGGCCTCTCCAGACGATCTTCATAACCTGAGTCCCTCTCTGGAGGTTGAGAAAGGCTGGGATATAAAAGCCCTAAATAAATAAATAAATAAATAAATAAAGTGCTTAACCCTCCCACCCCTCTCCCACCCTTTGGATTCAAAGATTAACTTCTGCTGCAGAACCAGCTGTGCATTGCATGGACGGCTTGGAGTAGGTCCAAGCAGAGTATGTGTCATTTGGCCCAGATGAACACAAGGGGTCAGCCTAGCATTCACTTTCAAGAACAGTAGGATGTCCTTCCAGCAGATGGCAGGAAAAGAGCATTTTTCCTGAATGAGGAACACAGGCTTGTTCTATAAGGAGCATCTCATGCACCTTGAACTGCATTATATGGTTCTACACTGAGAGTATAATGGGGTTCGATGCAGTTCAAACTTGTTACCTGGTCAGGGTGGAAGCAGCCTTACCTGCTTAGACTGGTCCATCCCTGCCTCCACCTGAAGGACTTCAAATGGAAGCATCTGATACCACACCACAGAGATGCATTTATTTATAACTAGCTGTACCCGCCACGCATTGCTGTGGCCAACGTTCTCTCCCTCTTTCTCTTCTTTCTTTCTTTCTCTCCTTCCTTTCTTCTCTACCTCTTTCCTTCCTTCCCCTCCCTTTTTCTTTCCCTTTCCCCCTCTCCTTTCTTCCTTCTCTACCTCTTTCCTTCCTTCTTTCTTTCCTCCCTTCTTTCTCTCTTTCCTACTCTCCCTCCTTCTTTCCCTCTTTCTCTCCCTCCTTCTTTCCCTCTTTCTCTCCCTCCTTCCCTCCCTCTTTCCTTTATTCCCTTTTTTTCTTTCCCTTCTCCTTTCCCGTCTTCTTTCCTCCTTCTCTATCTGTTTCTTTGCTCCCTTCCTTTGCTCTTTGGTTCTATCCTTCCTTGTCTCTTTCCTTCCTTCCCTCCCTCTTTCTCTCTTTCGTTCCTTCTCTCCTTCCTTCCCTCCCTCTTTCCTTTATTCCCTCTTTTTCTTTCCCTTCTCCTTTCCCTTCTTCTTTCCTCCTTCTCTACCTGTTTCTTTGCTCCCTTATTTTGCTCTTTGGTTCCACCCTCCCTTGTCTCTTTCCTTCCCTCCCTCTTTCTCTCTTTTGTTCTTTCTCTCCTTCCTTCCCTCTCTCTTTCCTTCCTTCTTTCACTTTTTTATTTCCTTCTCTCCTTCCTTCCTTCTCTGCTTTTTTTCTTTCCTTCCTTCTCTCCTTCCCTCCTTTCCCTCTTTCTCTCCCTCCCTCTTTCCTTTATTATCTCTTTTTCTTTCCCTTCCACTTTCCCTTCTTCTTTCATCCTTCTCTACCTGTTTCTTTGCTCCTTTCCTTTGCTCCTTGATTCCATCCTTCCTTGTCTCTTTCCTTCCTTCCCTCCCTCCCTCTCTCTTTCTCTCTTTCGTTCCTTCTCTCCTTCCTTCCTTCCTTCCTTCCTTCCTTCTCTCTTTCCTTCCTTCTTTCACTTTTTAATTTCCTTCTCTCATTCCTTCCTTTTCTATCTTTCCTTCCTTCCCTCCTTCTTTCCCTCTTTTTCTTCTTCTTTCTCTCCTTCCTTCCTTCCATCCTTCCTTCCTCCTTTCTGTGTATGTGTGTATATATTTCTGTACATGTGTGTTTGCATGTATATATGTGGTTTTGTGCATGCGTTGTAATGTATTTTTTTTGGGGGGGGTTGGCTTTTTAAATCTCTTTTGCTGTGTTTTTCAGTGTTTTGAGGAGTGATGGTCACTAGTTGGCCTGATCAGTGTCTTGTGTCCAAATTTGGTG
The DNA here is from genome assembly GCF_037176765.1 of Anolis sagrei. Lineage (NCBI taxonomy): Eukaryota > Metazoa > Chordata > Lepidosauria > Squamata > Anolidae > Anolis > Anolis sagrei. The sequence goes on from NC_090022.1 coordinate 301,662,166, forward strand.
TCAATTTGCCCAGTGGTTTTTAAGTTATGTTAATCCAACAAACGAACATTATATTTTTATTTATATAGACAAGTTTGGTCCAGATCCATCATTGTTTGAGTCCATGGTGCTCTCTGGATATAGGTGAACTACAACTCCCAAACTCAAGGTCAATGCTCACCAAACCCTTCTGGTGTTTTCTGTTGGTCATGGGAGTCCTATATGCCCCGTTTGGTTCAATTCTATCATTCAATTTGATTGTAGGTGAAAGCAACCACAACCCCCAAAAGACAAAATCAATTTTTTGAATGGAGGACATACATTGGGTTGTTAGGTGTATGCTGTCCAAATTTGGTGTCAATTCGTCCAGTGGTTTATGAGTTATGTTAATTCCACAAACGAACATTACATTTTTATTTATATAGATTTAGTACAATATTTCTACTCCACATATATGAAAAAATCTCAGGGCAGCATAGAAATACTTGATTGAGTCGCCTGAGGGCTGAGAAAGGCGGTATACAAATATGGTAAATAAATCATAGAATCATAGAATCCTAGAATCAAAGAGTTGGAAGAGACCTCATGGGCCATCCAGTCCAACCCCCTGCCAAGAAGCAGGAATATTGCATTCAAATCACCCCTGACAGATGGCCATCCAGCCTCTACTTAAAAGCTTCCAAAGAAGGAGCCTCCACCACATTCCGGGGCAGAGAGTTCCACTGCTGAACAGCTCTCACAGTCAGGAAGTTCTTCCTCGTGTTCAGGTGGAATCTCCTCTCTTGTAGTTTGAAGCCATTCCTCCCTTGCGTCCTAGTCTCCAGGGAAGCAGAAAGGAAACTTGCTCCCTCCCCCCCCCCCCCCCGTGACTTCCTCTCACATATTTATACATGGCCCTCATCATATCTCCTCTCAGCCTTCTCTTCTTCAGGCTAAACATGCCCAGCTCCTTAAGCTGCTCCTCATAGGGGTTGTTCCCCAGACCCTTGATCATTTGAATTGCCCTCCTCTGGACACATTCCAGCTTGTCAATATCTCTCTTGAATTGTGGTGCCCAGAATTTATAATAAATAAATTGGGAAAATTATTGGGTTAGAATCCAGCCCAAGTCCCTCTGCCAGGCAAGAAGACACAATCCAATCTCTCTTAGAATGCTAGAGTTGGAAGAGACGTCGTGGGCCATCCAGTCCAACCTCATTCTGCCAAGAACCGTAACCCTAGCCCACAATTGAATGCCTTGTTTCCAAAGTCAGGGTAAACAAGTGCAAACTGTTTTCAAAGAACAGAAATAATGAAACATAAACAAGTTGAAGAAGCTTAAAGGGAAGTGGGTGAGATTTGTGGGAAAGGCCCACTTAAGAGACAGGGAGCTGTCCAAAGCAGCAGGCCTTCAATGGGAGAGAAGCAAGCTTTTGATTCCTCTGGTTTTGCGCTTGCAAGGGGGTTTCCACACTTCCCCAAATGCAGAGAGACAAGCGTTTTGGAGAAGCGGAGGGTGGCAAACTGGCTCCCTTTTATTTATTTATTTATTTATTTACTGCATTTGTTGACCGCCGTTCTCAGCCCTAGGGCGACTCACGGCGGTGTACAACATATAAAAAGACAATTTACAATGAAAGCAATATCATAAACAACAATAACAACATCACTATCAATAATACCATTACACTAAATCATTCGCGACATCTCATCATAGAATCACAATCCAATCTCGTTATCCATATTCCGTTCCACTCATCATTGCCAATTTGTTGTAGCACTTACTCAAACGCCTTCTCAAACAACCACGTCTTTAGGCTCTTGCGGAATGTCATAAGGGAGGGCGCCTGTCTGATGTCTACAGGGAGGGTGTTCCACAGCCGGGGTGCCACCACCGAGAAGGCCCTGTCCCTCGTCCCCGCCAGGCGTGCCTGTGAGGCAGGCGGGATCGAGAGAAGGGCCTCCCCAGACGATCTCAAGGTCCTCGTGGGCTCGTAGGCCGAGATGCGGTCCGAAAGGTATTTTGGGCCGGAACCGTTTAGGGCTTTGTAGGCCAACACCAGCACCTTGAATTGGGCCCGGTAGCAGATCGGCAGCCAGTGGAGCTGGGACAACAAGGGCGTTGTGTGCTCCCTGCGTCCCACTCCCGTTAGTAACATGGCTGCCGCGCGCTGGACTAGCTGGAGTTTCCGGGCCGTCTTCAAGGGCAGCCCCACGTAGAGAGCGTTGCAGTAGTCAAGGTGGGATGTGACCAGAGCGTGGACTACCGTGACCAAGTCAGACTTCCCAAGATACAGGCGCAGCTGGCGCACGAGCCTGAGCTGTGCAAATGCTCCCCTGGTCACTGCTGAGACCTGGGGGTCCAGGCTCAGCGATGAGTCCAGGATCACACCCAAGCTGCGAACCTGCGCCTTCAAGGGGAGTGCGACCCCATCCAGCACAGGCTGTAACCCTATACCCTGTTCGGCCTTGCAACTGACCAGGAGGACCTCTGTCTTGTCTGGATTCAATTTCAGTTTGTTCGCCCTCATCCAGACCATCACAGCGGCCAAGCACCGGTTCAGGACCTCGACAGCCTCCTTAGTGACAGGTGGGAAGGAGTGACAGAGTTGGACATCATCTGCGTACAGATGACACCGCACCCCGAAACTCCGGATGATCTCACCCAGCGGCTTCATGTAGATATTAAACAGCATGGGGGACAGTATAGAGCCCTGTGGAACCCCACAAGTCAAAGGCTGTGGCGTTGAACAGGTGTCCCCCAATAACACCTTCTGGGTGCGGCCCTCCAGAAATGACCGGAGCCACTGCAGAACAGTGCCCCCGAGGCCCATTTTAATGCTGCGAATCCCAAACGCAGAACTGTTTTGCGCCATGGAATTGAAGCAAACTTGGCACGCTGAACTCCCATGACCAACGGGAAATACTGGAAGGATTTGGTGGGCATTGACCTTGAGTTTGGGAGTTGTAGTTCACCTACATCCAGAGAGCACTGCGGACTCAAGCAATGATGGATCTGGACCAAACTTGTAATGTTCGTTTGTTGGATTAACATAACTTAGAAACCACTGGGCGAATTGACACCAAATTTGGACACAAGACACCGATCAGGCCAACGAGTGGGGGAACTTTCAGATTCATGGCATCAGAAATAAATAAAGCAAGTTGGGGATAAGTTACATTTGGGGACTCAGAATCCCAGCATCCTCAAACCTGTATATGTTGGGGGATTCTTCGATGCTCTGGTGGGAGTATTGGGGTCCCACCCACCCCCACCCTCCAAACCATCTCACCTCAAAGGGGAAAGGCTGGCCTTGGGGTTGACCTCCAGGTGAGGCTGTGGCCACTTCTTCCGCTGCTCAGGTTCTGACCCCGCCCCCCTGGTTGCTAGGAGGCTGACCGATGACCTCATCACCTGAACCAATAACATCACAGAGGCAGGAAGTGGCCACAGGGAAACCAAGGCCTACCTGTAAACAGCAACAATTCTTATGTACCGTAATATATATACCTGTGGAATAATGTCCAGGGTGGGAGAAAGAATCATTGTCTGTTTGAAGCAAAGGGGAATGTTGCAATTAGCAGCTTAATGAGCATTGAGTTACTTACTGTACTTACTTACTTACTTACATAGGTGATCCCTTGTAGTCCGAGGATGATGGTCCCCCAAGTTTGGTGTCTTGGGGGTGGGTCCGTATGTGACCGTGGAGCCCTATTCTTGACCTGCATCGTCTCCCTCAGTGAGGGCATTGGTTTCCATGTCCCGGTCAGGCTTGGCTTGACTCGCCTTCCTCTTGGCACGTTTCTTTCACCCTCCATTCTTGCCTCCTCGAATTCTGCAGCACTGCTGGTCACAGCTGACCTCCAGCTGGAGCGCTCAAGGGTTCGCTCCCAGATCTCAATGTCTATGCCAGAGTTTTTGAGGTTGGCTTTGAGCCCATCTTTCAATCTCTTTTCCTGTCCACTAATGTTCCATTTTCCGTTCTTGAGTTCGGAGAAGAGCAACTGCTTTGGGAGACGGTGGTCGGGCATCTGAACAACGTGGCCAGTCCAGTGGAGTTGTGTATTGAGTAGCCTGAGTAGCTTTGCAGATACAAAGTCAATCAGGGAATCTGCATAGAGGTAGCCTGGCTATTGTTGCCTAAAGGCATCCTCTGTTTGGAACAACACTCAGGTACAGGAGAACTCCAGAGAGCAAACAACCAAGTGCCAGTTAACACCTCCTAAACAGAGGTTGTCCCCAGGTAACAGAGGCCAGGCTACCTCTATCCAGACACGCTCACTGATTGACTTTACAAGGCTACTCAGTGCTATTCAAGCTTGCTAATTACAACATTCAAACATATTTATTTATTTATTTTCTGAACTTATACCCTACTTTTCTCACCCCCTTTAAACAGACAAGGGTCTTTTCTTCCACCCTGGACATTATTTCACACTCACACACACACACATTGTGCAGGTACAGCTGTACCAGGAGCTCCAATTTTGTTTGCTTTGCATTTAATGTTTGTTATAGTCCTAAGTTTCAGGGACTCTGCAGATAGGTGGCTTATTTTGGCTGCAATCATAGGGCGAGCCACCTGTCAATTATCGTTAGGTTCCCTGGTCCCACCCCCTTTGGGTTTCTGTAGGGAATAGGAGCCATTTTGAGTTCAGTCCACACAGAGAAGCTTTCCATGCAGGACATAATACCAAGAGCTCCTGTAGAAAGCTTTGTCTTCTACGGCTCATCCGGGGAGATATACAGCCTACAGCTTGGCCGAGGATCATACAGCCTTACAGCTCCTTTATGGAGGGACTTCAGTCAACCATCTCTGAAACCTGAACTCCTTTCCCCCTGGAGGTCTACAAAGCTCTGCTTGGTAAGGGTCACTCGCGGAAGCCAGAAGCAGTTGGTACCGGGTGCAGAGGCTCCACGCCAACAGAGGCAAAGACAGACTGCCCAGATTAGAAGTTAAGGATTTCCCCATTAGTTAAAATAACAGTCATGAAGATAGTGCCTGTTCCCTGTGGACAAGATTGAAAGAGCCTATTGACTGTTAAGAAAGCTTTAAAGTACCTGTTTGTTTTTATTAATAAAGAATATTGTTGAACCTTTAAGCAATCTAAAGACTCTGTTTTAAGGAAATCCAAAGGCCTTTAATCTGAGGCAGCCCCGGCGTCCCGTTGGGCACACAGAATTTATGTCCTGTCTACAGTCTGATGCACAGGCTCAGCGTGCGACAGCACACACATATACATGCATATATACACACACACTTGCCTCACTGCCAACATAGAATCATAGAATCAAAGAGTTGGAAGAGACCTCATGGGCCATCCAGTCCAACCCCATTCTGCCAAGAAGCAGGAATATTGCATTCAAATCATCCCTGACAGATGGCCATCCAGCCTCTGCTTAAAAGCCTCCAAAAAGGAGCCTAAGAGTTTTTGACATATAAGGCTTTTTGACATATAACAGAACCTCTGAAGATATCATTAGCCACAGAATCAGGTGAAACATCAGGAGAAGATGCTGCTAGAACATGGTCATGCAGCCTGGAAAACTCAGAGCAACCCATTAAAATAAATTGTATACAAACATTGAACAACTGTTAAAACATTGCAAAGGGGTGCTATTTTAAAGGTGGATGGCTATCCTGGAAAAGATAATTCACCCACTTTTCCAACCGGAAAAAGGATGGCTGGAGGAAACGAGGGCCAAACAAACATATACAGTTTCTGCAGCCATGCCTTCCCCCATTGCTGTTGATGTTTTCAATGCAAAAAGCAAACAGGAAAAGCATCCCATGGAACATATAAATGGCCCACTTATGTTTACAGTGGGTTTTTTTCCTAAAAAATACAGCTAAAAGGGGATTTTTAAAAAAAGCAAACAAATGGTTTTGTTAAAGAAAGAAGTTTAGAGCCATGTTAATCTGTGAATATTTTGGGAAAGAAGGTTTGAGGGCAGCTGGTTTATTGGGTCCCATAAGAGGAAATGGGACGTCTGAGCAGAACATGAATCATTTCGCTTGTAAGCGTGGCTTCGGATCATAAACAAGAACACATGGCCACCATCCTGTTGCTCAGATTCATTCCAAAATCCAGCTGTAAGCCAAGCCAGTCACTCCACTGAAAGCAGTTAAGATGATGACGAAATGGGTGCAGAGCTAATGGCCCAAAACTCCCCCATTGAAGATGATGGGAATATCTTGATTAGGTGTGCTGGAAGAAGCAAAGACCACCAGCATTGAAGCTATGGTCCTCTGCCACCAACTCCGCTGGACCGGCCATGTTGTCCAGATGCCCGACCACAACATGGCCGGTCTCCCAAAGCAGTTGCTCTATTCCGAACTTAAGAACGGAAAACGGAATATTAGAGGACAGGAAAAGACTACAGTTTCTAGACAGAAGGTAGTCCCAGTCAAGGTTGGCTTGATGTGCCTTCCTCTTGGCACGTTTCTCTTTTTCGCCCTCCATTCGTGCCTCTTTAAATTCTACAGCACTGCTGGTCACAGCTGACCTCCAGCTAAAGCGCTCAAGGGCCAGGGCTTCCCAGTTCCCTCTCGGTGTCTATGCCAGAGTTTTTAAGGTTGGCTTTGAGCCCATCTTTAAATCTCTTTTCCTGTCCTCCAACATTCTGTTTTCTGTTCTTGAGTTTGGAGTAGAGCAACTGCTTTGGGAGAAAGTGATCGGGAATTCAGACAACGTGGCCGGTCCAGCGGAAACTGAGATAGTTAACATGCTATGAATACTCTTGTGTTGAAAATGTTGAGATTTTGAGTATTTAAATTTATTTATTATTTATTTATTTGCATTATTTCTACCCCGCTTATATCAGCCCGGAGGCTGATTTAGCATCCAAAAATTAATTAATTTGGATTTGGATTTAGCATCCAAAGATTAATTAATTAATTAAAAATAAATGCTAAGTACCGGTAATTTGCACATTGTGACACTTGGTCAATCTCCTTCCTGAATTACAATGCCCAGATTATTCCAGGCGAGGTGTGAACCCAAGCTGAAGACAGAGCTGCTATAACTCCCGATATATGCTGGTTGGTGCAACATAGAATAGGACAAGTATTGTTTTCATATCATGACCGGGTTGTGGCGCAGCTGGTTGAGAGTCAGCTGCATTATAATCACTACTGACCGAAAGGTCATGAGTTCGAAGCCAGCCCGGGTTGGAGTTAGCTCCTGACCATTTGTCTAGCTTGCTGTCGACCGTTACATCCCAAAAACAGTTGCATCTGTAACGTAGGAAATTTAGACACCGCTTATGCGGGGAAGCTAAATTAATTAATTTATGATGCCATAAAACTTTCCAGCAGTGTGCAAAAGAATGAGGAAGTACTCAATTGGTGGCACAAGTGGATGGTGAAGCGACAGCTCCCCAGAGGCCGAAATTCAAAAAGCATACCCTCATGAAGCTGGAAAGTTAAATAGTCTCTCTCTCTGTGTCTATATATGTTGTGTGTCTATGGCATTGAATGTTTGCCATGTATATGTGCATTGTGATCCGCCCTGAGTCCCTTGCGGGGTGAGAAGGGCTGAATATAAATATTGTAAATAAATAAATAAATTTTAATGCCGTGAGCTGCTTTGAGTTCCGTTCAAGAGAGGAACGCATGAAGGAAAAGGAGAAGAAGGTGTGAAGGCAACAGCTATCCATCTGCCCACACCTCTGTCTCTGAAGGATCCCACTGGAGCTTCGAGGAAACTTCAGAGTAAATCCCACGCTCCACTATCATGGAGTAATTGCTGGATGCCGCAGCTGTGCTAAACATCTGGCTAGTAAGCCATGCAGATCCAAGTCATAAATCATTCCAGGGGAAAATTGCACCAGTTTGACATCTCTGCCTGTTCTTTTGCTTTCTTGTGCACATCTGGGAACTTTGTGAACAGCCTGTTGCAAATGCTCAAGTTGTGAGTCTCTCCGAACCAGGCATGTAGCCGGGGGGGGGGGGGGGCTTGGGGGGCTTGAACCCCCCCCCCCCCAAATTATCATGGTGGTCTGCGAAAAGGCCTTACTGGTACATTATTCAAACTGTTATGTTTATTCAGTTCTTGTGGGTTTTTTCGGGCTATATGGCCATGTTCTAGAGGCATTTCTCCTGACATTTCGCCTGCATCTATGGCAAGCATCCTTAGATGCTAAACGGTTCTGGCCCAACCTACCTATCCGAATGTATCTCGGCCTATCAGCCCACCAGGACCCTAAGATCTTCTGGGGAGGCCTTGCTCTCTATCCCGCCTGCTTCACAGGTGCGGCTGGCGGGGACGAGAGACAGGGCCTTTTCTGTGGTGGCCCCTCGGCTCTGGAACGCCCTTCCCATGGAGGTAAGATCAGCCTCCTCGCTGATGGTACTCCGAAAAAGACTAAAAACTTGGATGTTCAAGCAGGCATTTGGTTAATTCGGTGCAATGAATGTGTCGACTACGGATTGGTAATATGGATGATGCAATTGGACCACGATTTTAGTTAGGAGATGTATTGGATTGTGATTTATGTGAAATATTGTGTATTATGTTTTTTACGGTTTTAATTGTATACTGTGTACTGTATATTCTGTTGTAAACCGCGTTGAGTCGCCAGTTAGGCTGAGAAACGGTGGTATACAAGGACAGTAAATAAAATAAATAAATAGATGCAGGCGAAACTTCAGGAGAAATGCCTCTAGAACATGGCCATATAGCCCGAAAAAACCCACAAGAACTGAGTGATTCCGGCCATGAAAGCCTTCGACAATACATTGTTATGTTTATTCATATTTTATTTATTTATTTATTATTTGAACTTCTATGCGGCCACTCCCCTGGGGCACAGAGCAGCTTACAAGCATGGCTAAAATCTAACACAATATAAAAACGATGTAAAACAATTTAAAAACAGCAATATCAAACATTAAAAGCCTATCGAAACAGGTATGTCTTACATGCCCTGCAGAAAGCTGGTAAGTCCCGCAAGGCACAGACTTCAGGTGGCAGAGTGTTCCAGAGTGATGGTGCCACTGCTGTGAAGGCTCTGCATCTGGTTGCTGTTAGGCACAAGGTCTTGACACTGGATCTTGGTTCTCAGAACGGAGGGATCTCTGGGATTGGGAGAGGGTGAGGCGGTCCCTCAGGTACATCGGCCCCAGACCATGCAAGGCCTTCAAGGTGAGTCCCATCCCTTTGAAAGTGATCCGGTGCTCAATGGGTAACCAATGCAGTTGCAGTAAGATTGGTGTTACGTGGCATCTCATCGGAATTCCCGCAAGAAGCCGAGCAGCTGCAATTTGTACCAACTTGAGCTTCCGGATCACCGACAGAGGAAGGCCAATGTAGAGGGCGTTACAGTAATCCAGTTTTGAGATGACCATGGCCTAGATCACCGTAGCGAGGTCGTCCCTGGACAGGGAGGGGGCCAGCCGTCTAGCCTGCCGCAGGTGAAAGAAAGAAGGCGGTTCTGCTCACGGCGGAGACCTGGGCCTCCATTGTCAGCAGAGGGTCCAAAAGGACTCCCAGACTCTTGACCAATGATGACGGGCGTAGCGCCTCACTATCCAGGGTAGGCAGCTGGATATCTCCACTGCCCGGTCGACCCAGTCATAGGATCTCCGTCTTTGCTGGATTCACCCTCGACCTGCTGGCAATGTATGTTACAGTAAGTCATAACAGGATCAAGTATGTGTGTGTGTGTGTGTTAAAGAAAACCTTATGCTGTTAATTATTATGTGCAGCTGCTAATGTAGGTCAACTAGTAAGTTTTGTCCATACCCGTTTGGGTATAACTGTATGGGTTTTAGAATACAGTTCAGCTTTTGCTCTGAGGAGCCTTTGCTCAGGCATTTTGCTCAACCATTTCTACAGCTCTCTCATTTGGATGAAGATGAAGAGGCCTTATACCATATTGTTTACAAAGACTATGTAAGTTTGCTGCTGTTGTGACTCACCTGGAATCACAGACTGTCTCTGATGAGGATGATGGGACTCAGGTTCACAGTTTGGTTCAAGATGTCCCTGTTATAGACAATGAAGAAGTGCAGTTTCCCACAGCAAGGCATGAGTGTTGATACTGGAAATAGCCAGGTGCAGGTGCAGATTGACTCAGAGAAGGGGACAGTTCTCAGCCTGATAATGGTGCAATGAATGTGTCGACTACGGATTGGTAATATGGATGATGCAATTGGACCACGATTTTAGTTAGGAGATGTATTGGATTGTGATTTATGTGAAATATTGTGTATTATGTTTTTTACGGTTTTAATTGTATACTGTGTACTGTATATTCTGTTGTAAACCGCGTTGAGTCGCCAGTTAGGCTGAGAAACGGCGGTATACAAGGACAGTAAATAAATAAATAAAATAAATAAATAAATAATGAGCAAGCAGGGAAACAGGCTGACACTAACGAACAGACTGACCTTGACGAAATGGGAACCTTAGATTGGGCTGACCGTTTGGAATTCTGAGTTCGAAGAAGTGTGAGAATAGCTAACAAGAAGGAGGCCAGAGGCCAAAGAAACGCCTTCATGTTTTGCAAAGGGTTTTAAGCCATGTGTGTGAGACCAAACCTTTGTTAAAGCAACTTCACGTTCAACTAAGAAGCTTGCCTTTGCTTGTCTGGATTTATCTTGGAGTTCTTGTGTTCATGGTTTCAGGACTTTGTCATGTTCTTTTGGGTTTTTGCTTTGCTGGTGCCTTTTTGGATTAAGCTTCAAGTGCTATAGGATACAAAATGAAGTTCAACAGGGACAAATGCAAGATACTCCACTTAGGCAGAAAAAAACGAAATGCAAAGATACAGAATGGGGGACGATGATGCCTGGCTTGAGAGCAGGACGTGTGGAAAAGATCTTGGAGTCCTCATGGGGAGGAAGTTAAACATGAGCCAACAATGTGATGTGGCGGCAAAAAAAGGCAATGGGATTTTGGCCTGCATCAAGAGGAGCCTAGTGTCTAGATCTAGGGAAGTCATGCTCCCCATGCTCTATTCTGCTTTGGTTAGACCACATTACCTGGAATATTGTGTCCATTTCTGGGCACCACAATTCAAGAGAGATATTGACAAGCTGGAATGTGTCCAGAGGAGGGCGACTAAAATGATCAAGGATCTGGAGAACAAGCCCTATGAGGAGCGGCCTAAGGAGCTGGGCATGTTTAGCCTGCAGAAGAGAAGGCTGAGAGGAGATATGATAGCCATGTACAAATATGTGAGAGGAAGCCACAGGGAGGATGAGGGAGTGAACTTGTTTCCTGCTTCCTTGGAGACTAGGACGCAATGGAGCAATGGCTTCAAACTACAAGAGAGGAGATTCCACCTGAACATGAGGAAGAACTTCCTGACTGTGAGAGAGATCTGGTCTCACCTAGCTCCAGCAGACAAGGGTTCTTTGTCCCACCCTGGACATTATTCCACAGATATATAAACTCTATTTCCTAGTTCCAACAGACCTCACGATAGATGCAGGCGAAACGTCAGGAGAGAATGCCTCTAGAGCATGGCCATATAGCCCGAAAAAGCCTACAACAACCCAAATAAATAATAAATGATTTATTTTATTATTAATTTATTTACTATATTTATATACCGCCCCTCTCAGCCCGAAAGGTGACTCGGAGTGGTTTACAAATGGCAACAACTCGATGCCTCAACAGTCATAACACTTAAAAAGTATGACAATTATAAAATACTATTAAAAACATTAACATACATTATAAAAATATAAACAATATAATAATATAATGGCTCAATTCTATGGAATTCTGGCAACTGGAATTTTCCCAAGGTTTTCAGACTTCTTTGCCAAGAAGGGCTGGTGAGTCGCCATCCTACAAATCTCCCTGCCAAATGGAGACCGTGGAAGGCTTTGTCCTTATTCACCAAGGAGGAGTCCAACTTCTTCCCGAATCGAACCCGATGTTGGCACCTGCCAGCGCTGCCCAATCTCCGCCCCAGAACCCCACCTTCCCATGTTTGCTGATTTCTGTCCTTGGCTCCTGGCCAGGTGTTTTCCTTCCCCACACTAAACGGATCCTTTCCTCTCTTCCGAGGAGAAGTAGAGGAATTGAAAGTAGGTCAGAGCAATGCTGATAGGGAGCGGGGAAGGACAAAGGTCCTCCATCGTGCCTTGACGGCGGGCGCATGATGTCAAGGCTGGTGCAAGTCAGGACTCGCCATGGAAGGGAAGGAGGAAAGATATGAGAACAGGCTGGAATGTGTCCAGAGGAGGGCGACTAAAATGATCAAGGGTCTGGAGAACAAGCCCTATGAAGAGCGGCTTAGGGAACTGGGCATGTTTAGCCTGAAGAAGAGAAGGCTGAGAGGAGATATGATAGCCATGTATAAATATGTGAGAGGAAACCACAGGGAGGAGGAGGGAGCAAGCTTGTTTTCTGCTTCCTTGGAGACTAGGACGCAATGGAGCCATGGCTTCAAACTACAAGAGAGGAGATTCCATCTGAACATGAGGAAGAACTTCCTGACTGTGAGAGCCGTTCAGCAGTGGAACTCTCTGCCCCGGAGTGTGGTGGAGGCTCCTTCTTTGGAAGCTTTTAAGCAAAGGCTGGATGGCCATTTGTCAGGGGTGATTTGAATGCAATATTCCTGCTTCTTGGCAGAATGGGGCTGGACTGGATGGCCCATGAGGTTTCTTCCAACTCTTTGATTCTATGATTCTATGATTCTGGGACCTGCAAAGAGGGTGGCCTGGGGATGAACCCAGAACTAAGGTTCTCTGCAGCCAAGTGCAACAACTTTGGAGGTGAAGACCTCCAAAGAAGGAGAGTCTGCCAACCTCCAAATCAGCCCATTCCACTCTCAAGCAGCCTATATGCAGTCAATGGTTAGGTGGGATCTCCATGTTACAGTCTCTGGAGCATCAAAAAACCAGCTGGCCCCTTCTTCTTCAACTCCAATAGAGTTGCAAGCTGGGTAGATGTGGGGAATGCCATGGATGAAGTGTATCTGGACTTCAGGAAGGCTTTCATAGAATCATAGAATCAAAGAGTTGGAAGAGACCTCCTGGGCCATCATCCAGTCCAACCCCATTCTGCCAAGAAGCAGGAATATTGCATTCAAATCACCCCTGACAGATGGCCATCCAGCCTCTGTTTAAAAGCTTCCAAAGAAGGAGCCTCTACCACACTCCCTCCGGGGCAGAGACTTCCACTGCTGAACAGCTCTCACAGTCAGGAAGTTCTTCCTCATGTTCAGATGGAATCTCCTCTCTTGTAGTATGAAGCCATGGTTCCATTGCGTCCTAGTCTCCAAGGAAGCAGAAAACAAGCTTGCTCCCTCCTCCTCCCTGTGGCTTCCTCTTACATATTGATACATGGCTATCATATCCCCTCTCAGCCTTCTCTTCTTCAGGCTAAACATGCCCAGTTCCCTAAGCCGCTCCTCATAGGGCTTGTTCTCCAGACCCTTGATCATTTTAGTCGCCCTCTTTCTCTGGACACATTCCAGCTTGTCAATATCTCTCTTGAATTGTGGAGCCCAGAATTGGACACAATATTCCAGGTGTGGTCTAACCAAAGCGGAATAGAGCATGGGGAGCATGACTTCCCTAGATCTAGACACTAGGCTCCTCTTGATGCAGGCCAAAATCCCATTGGCTTTTTTTGCCGCCACATCACATTGTTGGCTCATGTTTAACTTGTTGTCCACGAGGACCCTAGACAAGACGCACACCCTCAGCTCCAGAGACAGGGACATTTTAGGGCTGCCATAAGATGGAAATGACATGAAGGCACACAACAAATGGATCTTAATCCAACTCCTTCCAAGCCTGGCAAGGGAAGTCCTGAATTAACCTTTCAGCCAAGCCCTAGCATTTACTGTTCCATCATCAGCTTTCCAGGCAGCGATTGCTAGTTTGGAAAGTACCCCCAGACGGTCTTGAGGTTCACCCCAAATCCCCGGATGCTCTTCTGCAGAAAAGGTCACCAGGCTTGCTGCTAGATGCACACAGGTGCTTAGGACTGGGACAGACTTCCATTACACACCAAGTATTCTGACTCATCGCACATACAGCCAAGTTCCCAAACTGATGCGAGAAGGCATCCTTTTTGCAAGCCCATCACTTTCCTTTTTGGAGCATTTTGTGCTCTTCTGCTCATCCCCCCGATGTTCCTATGTTGGGAAGGCACTTGAGCAAAACGGCAAAGGCGCAGCTGCACGTCTAGAAAAGCACATTTGTCACATTTGAAACCAGAGGAAGCAAAATGCATTTTCCGTTGAACTGGGAAAGCCATTCTGAAGCACTGCTTACATATATATTGAATCATAGAATCACATGGGCCATCTAGTCTGACCTTGCTTTTCCATGCAGGAAAAGCACAATCAAAACGACCCTGACAGATGGCCACCTGACGTCGAGAATGCTCCCCCCCAACAAGGGATGGTGACTTATAGTTCTGCAAAGGACAAAGGTACCAGACTGCACAGTAGGGGTTAAGTCTTGGTCAATTTGCAAAGGCCTTAACAACAATGAGGACCCCATGAAACTTCGGGGATAGCTAGACCTTGGGGTCTCTGCCTCTCTCTCGAGAGCTGTAGTTCTCCAAGGACGGGGAGCAAAGCTTGTTTCCAGAGACACCAGGTCCATTTGGGCCACTCAAGAACTCCTGCCAGGACCTTTGCGCAACACCCTTGCGTTTTAGCCATCCCCTATGGATGTCTTTCCCCTTTTCTTCTGACCTTTGTTTCCCCTATATACATGAAGAAACTCCACAAAAGGGACTACAAAGCCCCAAACATTCCAGGATTTTTTTTATTCACAACTTCCTTTTGCATGGACAATAGCCTGGGCAGCTGGGCTAATTGCCTAGCCCTCAGCTTGCCCCTTTGGCAAAAATCATATTTCCTCCTGAAGAACAAAAAAAAAAAACCTTTTGCCTTTGCTCTGATTATTCATTCCACTCAAAGCACAATAGATCAGGCTGGCCTTTCTCTCGCCGGCCGCATGGCATGGCATTTCCTTTGGTTACCCCTTTCCCAGATTCCTTTGTGCTCCCTCATCCCGCCTCCATCTCTCCTGATTGGCTGTTGCCACCAGGTGGCAGAGGTCTCCCCATTGGTTCCTACGGACCACTGGAGCCCATTGCCCAATCATGGCAGAGAACAACAGGGAAGCCGGGGCAGGGAGTTTGAACTCTGCAACTTTGAATTTGCTATAAATATGACTGTATTGGTGTACTCCCCTCATGCTTAGCTTTGGCGAATGATTGCAGCTTTGCATCTGTTTCAGCTGAATTGCATTAAACCTCGGTGGTTTTTGTTCAACTGGTGAGACCTTTCATTGGGAAATCAGGGAAAAATATGGGATGCTTCTCTGGCTCACCAGGGAAAAAGAACTCTTTGATGAGTCTAATTGGTCTCTGCCTCCTGGCAAAGACCCCTAAATTTTAGCTCTAGATCACACCCAGCCTCTGTTTGAAAGCTTCCAAGAAAGGAGCTTCCACCAGACTTCGAAACAGAGAGTTCCACTGCTGAACAGCTCTCTTTACAGTCAGAATGTTCTTCCCTGGCAGGAACCCATGGCTCCATTGAGTCCTAGTCTCCAGGGCAGCAGAAAGAAAGCCTGCTCCCTCTTCTCTGTGATACCCACTCACATATGTATACATGGTTCTTCTCATGGCTCCTCTCAGCCTTCCCTTCCTTTCTGCATGCTAAACAGACCTAGTCCTTTAAGCCTCTCCTCAGAGGGATTATTCATGGTCTCCAGGTCTTTGATCCTTTGAGTCTCCCTCCTTCCTCTGGGCCCTTTCCAGTTTAGAGACAATATCTCTTTTGAATTGATTTGCTCAGAATTGGACACAGTGTGATTCCAGGTAACGAAGTCTCACTAAAGCCAACTAGAGAGGCACCAGGACTTCCATAAGTCTGGACACTATTCTCCTTTGGATGCAGCCCAAAATCTCATTACCTTTTTGAGCTGCTGCATCACACTCTTAATAAATTGTGGCAAGTTCTTGGTGGAATGGGCATACAAATCACCTTGTCTCTCTCCTGAGGAATCTGTATAAGGACCAAGTAGCAACAATAAGAACTGACTATGGAACAACAGACTGGTTCAAGATTGGGAAAGGCGTCCGGCAGGGTTGTCTACTCTCACCCAACCTATTCCACTTGTATGCAGAACACATCATGCGACGTGCAGAGCTTGATGAATGCAAGGCTGGGGTGAAAATTGCTGGAAGAAACATTAACAACTTTAGATATGCAGATGACGCCACTTTGATGTCCAAAAGTGAGGAGGAGCTGAGAAGCCTTCTAATCAAGGTGAAAGAAGAAAGTGCAAAAGCTGGTCTGCAGCTAAACATAAAAAAACCCAAGATGATGGCCACAAGACTGATTGACAACTGGGAAATAGAGGGAGAAAATGTGGAGACAGTGACAGACTTTGTATTTTGAGGTGCAAAGATGACTGCAGATGCAGACTGCAGCCAGGAAATCAGGAGACGCTTACTTCTTGGGAGGAGAGCAAGGACCAATCTTGATAAAATAGTGAAGAGTAGAGACATCACACCGGCAACAAAGCTCCGCATAGTCAAAGCAATGGTATTCCCCATAGTCACCTACGGATGTGAGAGCGGGACTATCGGGACTGCAAGAAGATCCAACCAGTTCACACTCCAGGAAAGTAAGCCCGACTGCTCATTGGAGGGAAGGAGATGAGAGGCAAAGGTGAAATCCTTTGGCCACATCATGAGAAGACAGGAAAGCTTGGAGAAGACAATGATCCTGTGGAAAATGGAAGGAAAAAGGAAGAGGGGCCAACCAAGGGCAAGGTGGATGGATGGCATCCTTGAAGTGACTGGCTTGACTCTGAAGGAGCTGGGGGAGGTGACGGCCGACAGGGAGCTCTGGCGTGGGATGGTCCATGAAGTCACGAAGAGTCGGAAACAACTGAACGAATGAACAACAACAACAATCACACTCTTGGCTCATGTTGAACTTGTTCTCCATGAAGTTTCAAAGATCTTTCTCATCTGGACTGTTGTCAAGCCAGGTGTCTCCAATTCTTTATCTTTGCATTTCATCTTTGCTCTCCAAGTGTTGTATCTCACATTTGTCCTTGTTGAAATGCATTGTGTTCTGGGTTGTTGTGGTGTTATGTTGGGCCAGAGCACCTTTTCCAGCATAGCTTTCTGTTGCTGCAACAGTCAACTGGTTGGGTTGTTGTAGGTTTTTTCGTGCTATATGGCCATGGTCTAGAGGCATTCTCTCCTGACATTTCGCCTGCATCTATGGCAAGCATCCTCAGAGGGAGAGAGGTCTGTTGGGACTAGGAAAAAAGGTTTATATATCTGTGGAATGACCAGGGTGGGACAAAGGACTCTTGTCTGCTGGAGCTAGGTGTGAATGTTTCAACTGACCACCTTGATTAGCATATAATGGCCTGACAGTGCCTCAAGGAAACTTTTGTTGAGAGGTGATTAGATGTCTTTGTTTATTTCCTCTCTGTTGTTGTGCTGTTGTAATTTTAGAGTTTTTTAATACTGGTAGCCAGATTTTGTTCATGGTTTCCTCCTTTCTGTTGAAATTGTCCACATGTTTCTTGTGGATTTCAATGGCTTCTCTGTGTAGTCTGACATGGTGGTTGTGAGAGTGGTTCAGCATTTTTGTGTTCTCGAATAATCTGCTGTGTCTGCTTGGTTCCTCGGGTGCTCTGCTATGGCTGATTTCTCTGGTTGAGTTAGTCTGCAGTGCCTTCCATGTTCCTTGATTCGTGTCTGGGCAATGCTGCATTTATTTATTATTTTATTTATTTTATTTACTGTACTTGTATACCGCTGTTTCTCAGCCTAGCTGGCGACTCAACGCGGTTTACAACAAAATACCAAATACAATAGTCAACAGTATACAATTTAAAACCATAAAAACATAATACGCAATATTGGCACATCAATAACAATGCAATGCATCTCCTGACTAAAATCGTGATCCAGTTTCGTCATCCATATTACCAATCCTTTAATCATCACATTCATTGCACCGAATTAACCAAATGCCTGTCCGAACATCCAGGTTTTTAATCTTCTTCGGAACACCATCAGCGAGGGGGCTGATCTTACCTCCATGGGAAGGGCGTTCCAAAGCCGAGGGGCCACCACAGAAAAGGCCCTGTCTCTCGTCCCCGCCAGCCGAGCTTGAGAAGCAGGCGGGATCAAGAGCAGGACCTCCCTGGAAGATCTCAAAGTCCTGGTGGGTTCATAGGCAGAGATGCGGTCGGATAGGTAGCTTGGGCCGGAACCGTTTAGGGCTTTAAAGGCCAACGCCAGCACTTTGAATTGAGCCTGGTAGCAAAGCAGTAGCCAGTGGAGTTGGCGCAACAGGGGGGTCGTATGCTCCCTGCTCCGCTCCTGTTAGTAACATGGCTGCCGAGCGTTGGACTAACTGGAGCTTCCGAGCCGTCTTCAAAGGCAACCCCACGTAGAGAGCGTTGCAGTAGTCTAAACGGGATGTAACCAGAGCATGGACTACCGTGGCCAAGTCAGACTTCCCAAGGTACGGGCGCAGTTGGCGCATTTGGTGGTCCCTATGGAGTCTTCTTGTCCACAGCTGCATGGTATACAATGGTAGACTCCTGCAGAAGCGAGAGGGTCCCTCTTGTCCTTTGCTGAACTGAGCATTGGTTGGATTTTCTTGGTGGGTCAGGAGACAGTTGGTATGTTGTGTTTCTTCATCAGTTTCCCTCTGTGGTCAGTGGTTCCCTTGATGTCTGGCAAGAACACTTTCCCTCTGGGTGGATCTTCGTCTGCATTGTGTTCGTTTTGCCCAATCATCTCTCTAATCCATGGAGGTCCTTTTGCATCCTGATCTTGTCCTCTGGATTATTAGCAATCCCTCCCAATTGGGTCCCAGCTGCAAACTTGATCAGGATTCCCTTTAAACCTTCATCCAAGTCATTAATGAAGATGTTGAATAGAACCGGGCCCAGAACGGAACCCTCTTTCTGGTGCCCAAAGAGTCACTTCTTTCTAGGGTGAAGAGGAACCATTGGGGAGAAGCACCCTTTGGGTTTGGTCGCTTCACCAATGACAGATCCACCAAAGAGTAGCCTTGCTATTTATTTATCATGTCAGGAGTGAATCAATGTATTTGAGACAACACTGTTAGGAATTGTGGGAGTTGAAGTCCAAAACACCTGGAGGGAGGGCGCAAGTTGGCCCAGGCCTGTTGTTACACTTTAGAAATGATAAATAAAATTCATGCTAAACAATAGAATAAAATAAAACTCCAGCTCTCCCTCTCCCATGGCATAGACCATGGGCCAAAACTAACAAAATGAAGTTCAACGGGGACAAATGCAAGAGACTCCACTTAGGCAGGAAAAATGAAATGCAAAGATACAGAACGGGGGACAATGAGGCCTGGCTCGAGAGCAGGACGTGTGAAAAAGATCTTGGAGTCCTTGTAGACAACAAGTTAAACATGAGCCAGGAATGTGATGTGGCGGCAAAAAAAGCCAATGGGATTTTGGCCTGCATCAAGAGGAGCATGGTGTCTAGATCTAGGGAAGTCATGCTCCCCATGCTCTCTTCCGCCTTGGTTAGACCACACCTGGAATATTGTGTCCAATTCTGGTCACCACAATTCAAGAGAGATATTGATAATCTGGAATGTGTCCAGAGGAGGGCGACTAAAATGATCAAAGGTCTGGAGAACAAGTCCTATGAGGAGCGGCTTAAAGAGCTGGGCATGTTTAGCCTGAAGAAGAGGAGACATGATAGCCATGTATAAGTATGTGAGAGGAAGTCATAGGGAGGAGGGAGCAAGCTTGTTTTCTGCTTCCCTGGAGACTAGGACGCAAGGGAACAATGGCTTCAAAGTACAAGAGAGGAGATTCCATCTGGACATGAGGAAGAACTTCCTGACTGTGAGAGCCATTCAGCAGTGGAACTCTCTGCCCCGGAGTGTGGTGGAGGCTCCTTCTTTGGAGGCTTTGAAACAGAGGCTGGATGGCCATCTGTCAGGGGTGATTTGAATGCAATATTCCTGCTTCTTGGCAGAATGGGGTTGGACTGGATGGCCCAGGAGGTCTCTTCCAACTCTTTGATTCTATGATTCTATGATTCTATGATTCTATGATTCTATGATTCTATGATTCTATGATTCTATGATTCTAGGGCGGCAAGGAATAATCCCACAATAAGGCAGGGGCGGAGATAGAAAAAGCCCACCTGTGCCTGGTCCTTTCCAAGTGCGCTTCTCTAGGACCCGGTATATGGAGTAAGTCACGTTGGGCTGGTCGTTGCGACCTCCGATGATGGGAGAATGAGAGACAGTCCCTAAGGTACGATGGACCCTGGCCGTAAAGAGTTTTAAAGATCAGAACTAGCATCTTAGACAGGCCATGGTACTCAGTTGGAAGCCAATGTCAATGTTGCAGCACTGGTGTTCTATGGCATTTCATGGGCGTTCTTGTGAGTAACCTGGCTGCTGCATTCTGAACAATACGAAGCTTTCGGGTCATAGACATTGGAAGGCCCACATATAGGGCGTTGCAATAGTCCAGCCTAGACGTGACCGTGGCATGGATGACAGTTGCCAGAACCTCGTCAGATAGGTAGGGTGCCAATTGCCTCGCTTGTCGTAGATGGAAAAAGTCCTGTTTGCTGGCAGGAGAGACCTGAGCTGTTATTTGAGACAACACTGTTAGGAATTAGAATCATAGAATCATAGAATCATAGAATCAAAGAGTTGGAAGAGACCTCATGGGCCATCCAGTCCAACCCCATTCTGCCAAGAAGCAGGAATATTGCATTCAAATCACCCCTGACAGATGGCCATCCAGTCTCTGCTTAAAAGCTTCCAAAGAAGGAGCCTCCACCACACTCCGGGGCAGAGAGTTCCACTGCTGAACGGCTCTCACAGTCAGGAAGTTCTTCCTCATGTTCAGGTGGAATCTCCTCTCTTGTAGTTTGAAGCCATTGTTCCATTGCGTCCTAGTCTCCAAGGAAGCAGAAAACAAGCTTGCTCCCTCCTCCTCCCTGTGGCTTCCTCTCACATATTTATACATGGCTATCATATCTCCTCTCAGCCTTCTCTTCTTCAGGCTAAACATGCCCAGTTCCCTAAGCCGCTCCTCATAGGGCTTGTTCTCCAGACCCTTGATCATTTTAGTCGCCCTCCTCTGGACACATTCCAGCTTTTCAATATCTCTCTTGAATTGTGGTGCCCAGAATTGGACACAGTATCAGCTGCTGTGGGTCTGAATTGTGGGAGTTGAAGTCCAAAACACCTGGAGGGAGGGCCCAAGTTGGACCAGGCCTGTCGTTACACTTTAGAAATGATAAATAAAATTCATGCTAAACAATAGAATTCTCCGTCTCCCATGGCGTAGACCCACAGCAACTGAAGTGGGGTCCATTAATTCTAGAGTGCAGATGCCCCCTATGAGATGGGGCAGGGAGCAAGGCGCAGAGGTTTCTCTGGCATCCCAAATAAGCAGCTGTTGTGGGAAGGGTCTAGATGCGGGTCATCAGCTTGCAGATGGCGAGGCAAAAGGCTGGGAATCCCCTTGACTTTGATTTCCCCAGAGATTCCCATGCTGCTCCCCCTTTTCCAAAAGTCCTGGGACTCAGGGAAAGAGTTGGATGTTTCAGAAACAGAAGGATGTGCTTTCGTTTCTGCTCCACCAAAGCGGGAAAGGCAACCACCCACACAGCTGGAATGCCTTCCCTTCTATTTCCCTTAAAGAGGCCGGAAGGGGTTGCTCCTACTGCTGCTGTTGTTTGGGGGAATTATGGGGTCTTCCATCTCATTCTCCAAACAACATGTTTAGGATACCCTTCCATTTCCATGAGTTTCCCTTGAGGAGGCGGGGGGGGGGGGTTATTGTTGTTGTTGTTGTTGCTGTTTATGGGGACATATGGAGTCTTCCATCTCATTCTCCAAACAACATGTTTAGGATACCCTTCCATTCCCATTAGTTTCCCTTGAGGAGGCAGGGAGGGGTTGTAGTAGTAGTAGTAGTCGTAGTAGTAGTTGTTGTTGTTGTTTGGGGGGACTTATGGGGTCTTCCATCTCATTCTCCAAACAACATGTTTAGGATACCCTTCCATTCCCATTAGTTTCCCTTGAGAAGGCAGGGGTTGTTGTTGTTGTTGTTTGGGGGGACTTATGGGGTCTTCCATCTCATTCTCCAAACAACATGTTTAGGATACCCTTCCATTCCCATGAGTTTCCCTTGAGGAGGCAGGGAGGGGTTGTTGTAGTAGTAGTTGTTGTTGTTGTTGTTTGGGGGGACTTATGGGGTCTTCCATCTCATTCTCCAAACAACATGTTTAGGATACCCTTCCATTCCCATGAGTTTCCCTTGAATGGAGGGGGAATGGAGGGGTTGTTGTAGTAGTAGTAGTTGTTGTTGTTGTTTGGAGGGACTTATGGGGTCTTCCATCTCATTCTCCAAACAACGTGTTTAGGATACCCTTCCATTCCCATTAGTTTCCCTTGAGGAGGCAGGGAGGGGTTGTTGTAGTAGTAGTTGTTGTTGTTGTTGTTTGGGGGGACTTATGGGGTCTTCCATCTCATTCTCCAAACAACATGTTTAGGATACCCTTCCATTCCCATGAGTTTCCCTTGAATGGAGGGGGAATGGAGGGGTTGTTGTAGTAGTAGTAGTTGTTGTTGTTGTTTGGAGGGACTTATGGGGTCTTCCATCTCATTCTCCAAACAACGTGTTTAGGATACCCTTCCATTCCCATTAGTTTCCCTTGAGGAGGCAGGGAGGGGTTGTTGTAGTAGTAGTTGTTGTTGTTGTTGTTTGGGGGGACTTATGGGGTCTTCCATCTCATTCTCCAAACAACATGTTTAGGATACCCTTCCATTCCCATGAGTTTCCCTTGAATGGAGGGGGAATGGAGGGGTTGTTGTAGTAGTAGTAGTTGTTGTTGTTGTTTGGAGGGACTTATGGGGTCTTCCATCTCATTCTCCAAACAACATGTTTAGGATACCCTTCCATTCCCATGAGTTTCCCTTGAGGAGGCAGGGAGGGGTTGTTGTAGTAGTAGTTGTTGTTGTTGTTGTTTGGGGGGACTTATGGGGTCTTCCATCTCATTCTCCAAACAACATGTTTAGGATACCCTTTCATTCCCATGAGTTTCCCTTGAATGGAGGGGGAATGGAGGGGTTGTTGTAGTAGTTGTAGTAGTAGTTGTTGTTGTTTGGAGGGACTTATGGGGTCTTCCATCTCATTCTCCAAACAACATGTTTAGGATACCCTTCCATTCCCATGAGTTTCCCTTGAATGGAGGGGTTGTTGTTGTTGTTGTTGTTGTTGTTTGGGGGGACTTATGGGGTCTTCCATCTCATTCTCCAAACAACATGTTTAGGATACCCTTCCATTCCCATGAGTTTCCCTTGAATGAAGGGGGAATGGAAGGGTTGTTGTAGTAGTAGTAGTAGTAGTTGTTGTTGTTTGGGGGGACTTATGGGGTCTTCCATCTCATTCTCCAAACAACATGTTTAGGAAACCCTTCCATTCCCATGAGTTTCCCTTGAGGAGGTGGGGGGGGGGGGGGAGTTGTAGTAGTAGTAGTAGTTGTTGTTGTTGTTTGGGGGGACTTATGGGGTCTTCCATCCCATTCTCCAAACAACATGTTTAGGATACCCTTCCATTCCCATGAGTTTCCCTTGAGGAGGTGGGGGGGGAGTTGTAGTAGTAGTAGTTGTTGTTGTTGTTTGGGGGGACTTATGGGGTCTTCCATCCCATTCTCCAAACAACATGTTTAGGATACCCTTCCATTCCCATGAGTTTCCCTTGAGGTGGCGGGGGGGGGGGGAGTTGTAGTAGTAGTAGTAGTTGTTGTTGTTTGGGGGGACTTATGGGGTCTTCCATCTCATTCTCCAAACAACATGTTTAGGATACCCTTCCATTCCCATGAGTTTCCCTTGAGGAGGTGGGGGGGGGGGGGGAGTTGTAGTAGTAGTAGTAGTAGTTGTTGTTGTTTGGGGGGACTTATGGGGTCTTCCATCCCATTCTCCAAACAACATGTTTAGGATACCCTTCCATTCCCATGAGTTTCCCTTGAGGAGGCGGGGGGGGGGGAGTTGTAGTAGTAGTAGTTGTTGTTGTTGTTTGGGGGGACTTATGGGGTCTTCCATCCCATTCTCCAAACAACATGTTTAGGATACCCTTCCATTCCCATGAGTTTCCCTTGAGGTGGCGGGGGGGGGGGGGAGTTGTAGTAGTAGTAGTAGTAGTTGTTGTTGTTTGGGGGGGACTTATGGGGTCTTCCATCTCATTCTCCAAACAACATGTTTAGGATACCCTTCCATTCCCATGAGTTTCCCTTGAGGAGGTGGGGGGGGGGGGGAGTTGTAGTAGTAGTAGTAGTAGTAGTTGTTGTTTGGGGGGACTTATGGGGTCTTCCATCCCATTCTCCAAACAACATGTTTAGGATACCCTTCCATTCCCATGAGTTTCCCTTGAGGAGGCGGGGGGGGAGTTGTAGTAGTAGTAGTTGTTGTTGTTGTTTGGGGGGACTTATGGGGTCTTCCATCCCATTCTCCAAACAACATGTTTAGGATACCCTTCCATTCCCATGAGTTTCCCTTGAGGTGGCGGGGGGGGGGAGTTGTAGTAGTAGTAGTAGTAGTAGTTGTTGTTTGGGGGGACTTATGGGGTCTTCCATCTCATTCTCCAAACAACATGTTTAGGATACCCTTCCATTCCCATGAGTTTCCCTTGAGGAGGTGGGGGGGGGGGAGTTGTAGTAGTAGTAGTAGTAGTAGTAGTTGTTTGGGGGGACTTATGGGGTCTTCCATCTCATTCTCCAAACAACATGTTTAGGATACCCTTCCATTCCCATGAGTTTCCCTTGAATGGAGGGGGAATGGAAGGGTTGTTGTTGTTGTAGTAGTAGTAGTAGTAGTTGTTGTTTGGGGGGACTTATGGGGTCTTCCATCTCATTCTCCAAACAACATGTTTAGGATACCCTTCCATTCCCATGAGTTTCCCTTGAATGGAGGGGGAATGGAGGGGTTGTTGTTGTAGTAGTAGTAGTAGTAGTTGTTTGGGGGGACTTATGGGGTCTTCCATCTCATTCTCCAAACAACATGTTTAGGATACCCTTCCATTCCCATGAGTTTCCCTTGAATGGAGGGGGAATGGAGGGGTTGTTGTAGTTGTAGTAGTAGTAGTTGTTGTTGTTTGGGGGGACTTATGGGGTCTTCCATCTCATTCTCCAAACAACATGTTTAGGATACCCTTCCATTCCCATGAGTTTCCCTTGAGGAGGCAGGGAGGGGTAGGAGTAGTAGTAGTAGTAGTAGTTGTTGTTGTTACGGGGGATTTATGGGGTCTTCCATCTCATTCTCCAAACAACATGTTAAGGATACCCTTCCATTCCCATTAGTTTCCCTTGAGAAGGCAGGGGTTGTTGTTGTTGTTGTTGTTGTTGTTGTTTGGAGGGACTTATGGGGTCTTCCCTCTCATTCTCCAAACAACATGTTTAGGATACCCTTCCATTCCCATGATTTTCCCTTGAATGGAGGAGGAATGGAAGGGTTGTTGTTGTAGTAGTAGTTGTTGTTGTAGTTGTTGTTGTTTGGGGGGACTTATGGGATCTTCCATCTCATTCTCCAAACAACATATTTAGGATACCCTTCCATTCCCATGAGTTTCCCTTGAGGAGGCGGGGGGGGGGGGGGGATCTTTCATAGAACCTTAGGCCAGGAGGGACCCTCAAAGGACAGCTAGTTCAACCCCATTGTGCCAAGTAGGAGTTGAAGTCCAAAACACTGGGAGGGAGGGCCCAAGTTAGAATCATAGAATCAATCATAGAATCCAAGAGTTGGAAGAGACCTCATGGGCCATCCAGTCCAACCCCATTCTGCCAAGAAGCAGGAATGTCCTTTCTCCTGTTCCTTTTCTGATTGCAGAAAACCCTAAAAACGTCTTGTTTGGACAAAGAGATGGAAGACCCCATAAGTCCTGTCCCCCCCCCCCCCCAAATAACAACAACAACCCCTCCCTACCTCCTTAAGGGAAACTCATGGGAATAGAAGGGTATCCTAAATATGTTATCTGGAAATGAGATGGAAGAACCCATAACACCCATCCCCAAACAACAACAACAACAACAACAACAACAACAAGTCATAGGGAGGAGGGAGAAAGCTTGTTTTCTGCTTCTTTGGAGACTAGGACGCAATGGAACAATGGCTTCAAACTACAAGAGAGGAGATTCCACCTGAACATGAGGAAGAACTTCCTGACTGTGAGAGCCGTTCAGCAGTGGAACTCTCTGCCCCAGAGTGTGGTGGAGGCTCCTTCTTTGGAGGCTTTGAAGCAGAGGCTGGATGGCCATCTGTCGGGGGTGCTTTGAATGCAATATTCCTGCTTCTTGGCAGAATAGGGTTGGACTGGATGGCCCAGAAGGTCTCTTCCAACTAGGATTCTATGATTCCATGAGCCATGGCTGTCAAATGGCATTCTTACTTACTTACTTAGACAATCCCTCATTGTCTGAATCAGATTGTCCTCCAAGTTCAGTGTCCTGGCAGTGGGTCCATAGGTGGCTGTGGAGCCCTATTCTTGACCTGCACCTTCTCCCGCAGTGAGGGTATTGGCTTCCAGACAGAAGGTGGACCTGGTTGAGGTTGGCTTGACATACCTCCTTCCTCTTGGCATATTTCTCCATTTTACCCTCCATTCATGCCTCTTTAAATTCTGCAGCACTGCTGGTCACAGCTGACCTCCAGCTGGAGCACTCAAGGGCCAGGGCTTCCCAGTACTCGGTGTCTATGCCACAGTTTTTAAGGTTGGCTTTCAGCCCATCTTTCAATCTCTTTTCCTGACCACCAACATTTTTGAGTTGGGAGTAGAGCAGCTGCTTTGGGAGACGGTGGTCTATAGGAACTATAAGTAAAGGTAAAGGTTTTCCCCTGACATTAAGTCAAATTGGGTCCAACTCTGGGAAGCTGAAGCTTCTAAGCTGAAGAGCAGGCATTGTCCATGGACACCTCCAAGGTCATGCGGCTGGCATGACTGCATGGAGTGCCGTCTTGGGTGTTACTATACTATAGGAACTATAGCAGTGGTTCTCAACCGGGGGTCCCCAGATGTTTTTGGCCTTCAACTCCCAGAAATCCTAACAGCTCATAGAATCAATCATAGAATCAAAGAGTTGGAAGAGACCTCCTGGGCCATCCAGTCCAACCCCATTCTGCCAAGAAGCAGGAATATTGCATTCAAATCACCCCTGACAGATGGCCATCCAGCCTCTGCTTAAAAGCTTCCAAAGAAGGAGCCTCCACCACACTCCGGAGCAGAGAGTTCCACTGCTGAACGGCTCTCACAGTCAGGAAGTTCTTCCTCATGTTCAGGTGGAATCTCCTCTCTGGTAAACTAGCAGGGATTTCTGGGAGTTGTAGGCCAAAACCTACAGTTGAGAACCACTGAACTATAGGAACACCCAATATCTCACCAAGCTGCAACTCCCAGGATTTCAGAACATGGAACTGGGTCAGCTAGAGTGGTGCAAACTGCATTCATTCTGCAGTGCAGATGCACCCTAAACATCTCACCAAACTGTATCTCACAGGATTCTATATCATTGAACTGTGGCAATTAACAAACTCCAGCCCACCAGGTGTTTTGGACAATTGTGGGAGTGGAAATCCAAAATACCTGGAGGGCTGGAGTTTGCCCATGCCTGTGTAGAATGACGTGCTCTCTGATATTGCAAATTGCAGAAGGAAGAGCAATTGCTGGGAAGGCTGGGTGTTGCAAAGCACAACCTCCAAGATCTTGGAGTCCTCGTGGACAACAACTTAAACATGAGCCAACAATGTGATGTGGCGGCAAAAAAAGCCAACGGGATTTTGGCCTGCATCCATAGGAGCATAGTGTCTAGAATTAGGAAAGTCATGCTCCCCATGCTCTATTCTGCTTTGGTTAGACCACACCTGGAATATTGTGTCCAATTCTGGGCACCACAATTCAAGAGAGATGTTGACAAGCTGGAATGTGTCCAGAGGAGGGCCACTAAAATGATAAAAGATCTGGAGAACAAGCCCTATGAGGAGCGGCTTAAGGAGCTGGGCATGTTTAGCCTGAAGAAGAGAAGGCTGAGAGGAGATATGATAGTCGTGTGTAAATATGTGAGAGGAAGCCACAGGGAGAAGGAGGGAGCAAGCCTGTTTTCTGCTTCCCTGGAGACTAGGACGCGGAACAATGGCTTCAAACTACAAGAGAGGAGATTCCATCTGAACATGAGGAAGAACTTCCTGACTGTGAGAGCCATTCAGCAGTGGAACTCTCTGCCCCGGAGTGTGGTGGAGGCTCCTTCTTTGGAAGCTTTTAAGCAGAGGCTGGATGGCCATCTGTCAGGGGTGATTTGAATGCAATATTCCTGCTTCTTGGCAGAATGGGGTTGGACTGGATGGCCCATGAGGTCTCTTCCAACTCTTTGATTCTAGGATTCTATGATTCTATATTGCAAATTGCAGAAGGAAGAGCAATTGCTGGGAAGGCTGGGTGTTGCAAAGCCCAACCTCCAGGTTGATTCACAATCTGCAAATGCAGCCGAGCCTGTCTTGGGACTGGGTCCAGGCTGCAGGACTTGGTTTTCCAAAAAGAGCAGGACAGTGCTGGGAATCCTCCTTGTATACACATGCATGACCTCCCACCATCCCAAGGCTTGATCCAAACATGTCCTGGCAGGAAAGAGGCAGTGATTTGCCCAAAAGCCCCTGCAGAAAAGAAAGTGAAAGTCCCCAGAAGAGGGATATATATGTACTTGGGTTGCAAAGGCAGGCCAGAGCGCTCTCTCCAGACTCCTGAGACTTTCTCACAGAGAAGAGATCCGCTTCTGCCTTCTTGCCTCAAATCACCATGGCTCTCCATCCGCTGCTCCTCTGCTGCCTCCTGGCCATCAGCCTCTGCATCTTCCAAGCCCAAGGTAGGATGGCCTCTTGCACATCCATGGCATCTCCTTGGCAAATGACTGTGCCTGTCTTCCTGCAAGGCTTATTTCCTGCAACCATTTATTTATGCCTCTTATTTGGATGCTGCTTTTTCCCCAAACAAGAGGAAGCTGCTTTGGGTCTCCTTTGGCACAGGAAAAGTAGGGTGGTAATAGGAATATTAATTATTATTATTACTAGCTGTACCCGCCATGTGTTGCTGTGGCCAACCTTCTCTCCCTCTTTCTCTCCTTCTTTCTTTCTCTCCTTTCTCTCCTTCCTTCCCTCTCTCTTTCCTTCCTTCCCTCTTTTTCTTTTCCTTCCACTTTCCCTTCTTTCTTCCTTCTCTACATGTGTCTTCCCTCCCTTCCTTTGCTCTTTGGTTCCATCCTTCCTTCTCTCCTTCCTTCCTTCCCTCCCTCTTTCTCTCTTTTGTTCCTTCTTTCCTTTCTTCCCTCTCTCTTTCCTTCCTTCTTTCACTTTTTTATTTCCTTCTCTCCTTCCTTCCTCTACTTTTCTTTCTTTCCTTCTCTCCTTCCCTCCTTTTTTCCCTCTTTCTCTCCCTCCTTCTCCTTCCCTCCTTCTTTCCCTCTTTCTTTCCCTCCTTCTCTCCTTCCTTCCTTCCTTCCCTCCCTCCCTCCCTCCCTCTTTCTCTCTTTTGTTCCTTCTTTCCTTTCTTCCCTCTCTCTTTCCTTCCTTCTTTCACTTTTTTATTTCCTTCTTCCTTCCTCTACCTTTTTTTCTTTCCTTCTCTCCTTCCTTCCTTCCCTCTTTCCTTCCTTCCCTCTTTTTCTTTCCCTTCCACTTTCCCTTCTTTCTTCCTTCTCTACATGTGTCTTCCCTCCCTTCCTTTGCTCTTTGGTTCCATCCTTCCTTCTCTCCTTCCTTCCCTCCCTCTTTCACTCTTTTGTTCCTTCTTTCCTTTCTTCCCTCTCTCTTTCCTTCTTTCTTTCACTTTTTTATTTCCTTCTCTCCTTCCTTCCTCTACCTTTCTTTCTTTCCTTCTCTTCTTCCCTCCTTCTTTCCCTCTTTCTCTCCCTCCTTCTCTCCTGCCTTTCTGCCTTCCTTCCTTCCCTCCCTCCCTCTTTCTCCCTTTTGTTCCTTCTTTCCTATCTTCCCTCTCTCTTTCCTTCCTTCTTTCACTTTTTTATTTCCTTCTCTCTTTCCTTCCCTCCCTCTTTCGCTCTTTTGTTCCTTCTTTCCTTTCTTCCCTCTCTCTTTCCTTCTTTCTTTCACTTTTTTATTTCCTTCTTTCCTTCCTTCCTCTACCTTTCTTTCTTTCCTTTTCTCCTTCCCGCTTTCTCTCCCTCCTTCTCTCCTTCCTTCCCTCCTCCTTTCTGTGTATATGTGTTTTGTCTGTGTATATATGCGTGTATATATTTGTGTATGTGTGCATATGTGTGTGTTTGTGCATATATGTGGTTTTGCGCATGCATTTTAATGTATTTTTGTTTGCTTTTTTTCTGCGTGATGGTCACTCGTTGGCCTGAGAGGTGTCTTGTGTCCAAATTTGGTGTCAATTCGTCCAGAGGTTTTTGAGTTATGTTAATTGCACAAACAAACATTACATTTTTACTTATATAGATTGTTATTATTGCTATTTGATACACAACAAGACCAGTACACTGGCTGTTAGATTGGATCACACATCGGACCCTTCTCAAGTGTCTAGGACTGTGTGATGTATCGGCGAATAATGTGTGTAGATCCCAGTAGGGTGGCCTTTTGCAGCTGACAGGTGGCAATTTTGTTGGCACCTATTGTTTTTAAGTGCAGGCCAAGGTCTTTAGACACTGTACCCAGTGTGCCGATCACCACAGGGACCACCTTTACTAGTTTATGCCAGATTATTATTATTATTATTATTATTATTATTATTATTATTGCTATTTCTTACACAACAAGATGAGGCTACAGTAAACAAGGTCCCTATGCTGGCTGTTGTATTGGCACACACATCAGACCCTTCCCAAGTGTCTAGGACTGTGTGATGTATCGGCAAATAATGTGTGCAGTTCAGAGTAGGGTGGCCATTTGCAGTGGACAGATGGTAATTTTGTCAGCACCAATTGTTTTTAAGTGCAGGCCAATGTCTTTAGACACTGTACCCAGTGTGCCGATCACCACTGGGACCACCTTTACGGGCTTGTGCCAGATTATTATTATTATTATTATTATTATTATTATTATTATTGCTATTTGAAACACAACAAGATGAGTCCACAGCAAACAATATCACTCTGCTGCCTGTTGAATTGGATCACACGTCAGACACTTCCCAAGTATCTAGGACTGTGTGATATATTGGCGTATAATGTGTGCAGATCCCAGTAAGGTGGCATTCTGCAGCTGGCAGATGACAACCTTGTCAGCACCAATTGTTTTTAAGTGCAGGCCAGTGTCTTTAGACACTGTACCCAGCGTGCCGATCACCACTGGGACCACCTTTAGAACATGGCCATACAGCCCAAAAAAACCTACAACAACCTAGTGATAATAACATAATAAAACAAATTTAAAACGGTACAAGGATTAAACAAGGGCGAGCTGGGCCAAATGCAAAGGGTAAAAATTGTAAAACCTGTGGGTGAGGTAGATAGATAAAGTCCGGGGTATGTGGGAGACTCATTTGGGATAAACAATGAGGTTAATCTCAACTGAGGGATGAGATAAAGTCCCCAGCTCTTTCAGCCGCTCCTCATAGGGCTTGTTATCTGGACCCTTGGTCATTTTAGTCTCCCTCCTCTGGACACATTCCAGCTTAGAGTCAACATCTCCCATGACCTAAGAGATCAGTTCCAGTCTTTGCAGAAGCAATGCAAGGCAAGTTGGCTGCACGTTCTGCTTCCTGGGGCTCCTCTCAAGACTTTAGGGTAGGCCTGGGCCAATTTCAGCCCTCCCCCAAGTTTTTTGGACTTCAACTCCCACAATTCATAACAGCTGGTAAACTGTTAGGAATTGTGGGAGTTGGAGTCCAAAACACCTGGAGGGGGGACCCAAGTTGGCTCATGCCTGCTTTCAGGGATCTCTCCGTGGTGCTGAATCTTCATCCACAAAGATATTCAGCACTTTGTAGAGAAACTGTACCCATTTTATTGCGTCCTCTGGGTGGTGCAGTTCTCCAAACCATTTTGGACACCATTTAGAGCAGAATAACAAACCATTGCAAGGAACCTACGAGGCGCTGCCAAACAAGAGATTGGGGGAATCATCTAAAATGGAATCTGGAGCCTAAATCCCAACAGCCAGTCTCAAGTCACAGTCAGATCCTGGAAGATGAGTCTAGACATTGCCATTTGTTGTTGTTGTTCATTCGTTCAGTCGTCTCCGACTCTTCGTGACCTCATGGACCAGCCCACGCCAGAGCTCCCTGTCGGCTGTCACCACCCCCAGCTCCTTCAAGGTCAGTCCAGTCACTTCAAGGATGCCATCCATCCATTATCATTCTCTCGAGCAAAATTAGGTTGTATATAAGGAATGTAGTTCGAACCCACTTGAACCACCAGAGGTCAAGGATATCAATTCATTGTAGTTTTGGGTTGTTGTAGGTTTTTTTAGGCTATATGTCCATGTTCTAGAGGCATTTTCTCCTGACGTTTCGCCTGCATCTATGGCAAGCACCCTCAGAGGTAGTGAGCTCTGTTGGAACTAGGAAAAAGGGTTTATATATCTGTGGAATGACCAGGGTGAGAGAAAGGACTCTTGTCTGCTGGAGCTAGGGGTGAATGCTTCAACTGACCACCTTGATTAGCATTTGATGGCCTGGCAGTGCCTGGAGCAATCTTTTGTTGAGAGGTGATTAGATGTCCTTGTTTGTTTCCTCTCTGTTGTTGTGCTGTTCTAATTTTAGAGAACACAGAAATGCTGGGCCACTCTAACAACCACCATGTCAGACTACACAGGGAAGCCATTGAAATCCACAGGCATGTGGACAATTTCAACAGAAAAGAGGAAACCATGAAAATGAACAAAATCTGGCTACCAGTATTTTTTTAAAAAAACTCTAAAATTAGAACAGCACAACAATAGAGAGGAAACAAACAAGGACATCTAATCACCTCTCAACAAAAGATTGCTCCAGGCACTGCCAGGCAATTATTATTATTATTATTATTAACTTTATTTGTACCCCGCTAACATCTCCTGCAGAACTTGATGCGGCTTACAAGGCCAAGGCCTCAATAAATACAACAGCATAACAATACACATAACATTTCATGCATATCAAAACATTAAGCAATAACAGTAAACAATAAGACAATACACCATAACACGATAAAACTAGGGCCAGGCCAAATGTAATGGGCACAGATTAAAAAGTGCTGAGTATGACAGGTGAAAGTAGGGTAAGTGCAATGTGCAGATAATCTTAAATCTCTACTAAAGTGCTTCTGGGACATATTGCTGGAGTTTCCTATTCTGGAAAGGCAATCAAATGCTAAATAAGGTGGTCTGTTGAAACATTCACACCTAGCTCCAACCGACAAGAGTCCTTTGTCCCACCCTGATCATTCCACAGATATATAAACCCTTTTTCTAGTTCAAACAGACCTCACTACCTCTGAGGATGCTTGCCATAGATGCAGGCGAAACGTCAGGAGAAAATGCCTCTAGACCATGGCCATATAGCCCAAAAAAACCTACAACAACCCACTGATTCCGGCCATGAAAGCGTTTAACAATACATTGTATTTTTGCAAGCCTTCTCTGCACCAAAGTGCTCGTTCCTCTCCAAATTGCAACCCCCAGGGCTCCATCCCTTTGAGCCACGGCAGTGCACATACTGCCAAACTGGAGTCATTCGATGCTCCCTACACTGTAGGATTAATCCACTTTGGTGCCACTTTAACTCTCTCTTCCCTTCCCTCTTTCAGGAAGCAGGAATACTTATGGGGACTGCTGTGAAGCAACCAAAGACGTCCCATTTCAAAATGTGAAGCGTTTGAGGTCCTACACCATCCAGAATCCACAGATGGGATGCCCCATCCCAGCCATCGTGTGAGTACATTTTCACCAAGGTCGCATTGTGTGCAAGTGTGTGTCCTTGTGTCCTCATTGAAACGGAGAGAGATTGGAAACATACCTTTCCCTTTGGATGCCTAATCCCAAAATGCACTTACTTACCTGGCAGAGAAACTGTGACCACCCAAAACCAAACTTATGCCTGACCTCAAGCCTTGGCCTAAATTTATTTATTTATGTATTTACATTATTTCTATCCCGCCCATATCAGCCTGAAAGCGACTCATCAAGCTGGGAACCAGAATTCACCCCAAGGCTCCAAAGAAGGATCTCCACCACACCCCAGGGCAATGTTCAAACTATAGGAAAGGGGATTCCATCTGGACACGAGGAAGAACTTTCTGACTGTGAGAGCTGTTCAGCAGTGGAACTCTCTGCCTTGGAGTGTAGTGGAGGCTCCTTCTTTGGAGGCTTTTCAACAGAGGCTGGATGGTCATCTGTTCATAGAATCATAGAATCATAGAATCAAAGAGTTGGAAGAGACCTCCTGGGCCATCCAGTCCAACCCCATTCTGCCAAGAAGCAGGAATATTGCATTCAAATCACCCCTGACAGATGGCCATCCAGCCTCTGCTTCAAAGCTTCCAAAGAAGGAGCCTCCACACACTCCGGGGCAGAGAGTTCCACTGCTGAACGGCTCTCACAGTCAGGAAGTTCTTCCTCATGTTCAGATGGAATCTCCTCTCTTGTAGTTTGAAGCCATTGTTCCGCGTCCTAGTCTCCAAGGAAGCAGAAAACAAGCTTGCTCCCTCCTCCTCCCTGTGGCTTCCTCTCACATATTTATACATGGCTATCATATCTCCTATGTTGGGGTTGCTTTGACTGCAATTTTTATTATTTATTTATTTATTATTCAAACTTCTATGCGGCCACTCCCCTGGGGCTCGGAGCGGCTTACAAGAATGGCTAAAATCTAACACAATTTAAAAACAATTTAAAAATAGCAATATTAAAAACCAAAGGCCTGTCGAAACAGACATGTCTGACATGCCCTGCGGAAAGCTAATAAGTCCCGCAAGGCTCGGACTTCAGGTGGCAGAGTATTCCAGAGTGATGGTGCCACTGCTGTTAAGGCTCTGCGTCTGGTTGCTGTTAGACGCAAGGTCTTGACACTGGGAATTTCCAATAGATTTTGGTCCTCAGAATGGAGGGATCTCTGGGGTTGGGAGGGGGTGAGGCGGTCCCTCAGGTACATCTGCCCCAGACCATGCAAGGCCTTCAAGGTGAGTCCCATCCCTTTGAAAGTGCAGCTGCAAGAAGATTGGGGTGATGTGGCATCTCATCAGAATTCCCGCAAGAAGCTGAGCAGCTGCATCTTGTACCAACTTGAGCTTCCGGATCACCGACAGAGGAAGGCCAATGTAGAGGGCGTTACAGTAGTCCAGTCTTGAGATGACCGTGGCCTGGATGACCGTAGCGAGGTCGTCCTTGGAGAGGGAGGGGTCCAGCCGTCTAGCCTGCCGCAGGTGAAAGAAAGAAGGCGGTTCTGCTCACGGCAGAGAGAGACCTGGGCCTCCATCCTCAGCAGAAAGAGGGTCCAAAAGGACTCCCAGACTCTTGACCAACGAGGACGGGTGTAACACCTCGCCATCCAGGGTGGGCAGCTGGATGTCCCCACTGCCCGGTCGACCCAGCCATAGGATCTCCATCTTGGCTGGATTCACCCTCAACCTGCTGGCACGCAGCCATCCAGTCACGGCCTCAATGAGGCACTGATGGAAACAATCGGGGACAGAGTCCGGTCAGCCTTCCATCTTCAGCACCAGCTGAGTGTCATGAGCGTACTGGTCACAGTCCAGCCCAAAACCTCGAACCAGCTGAGCAAGTGGTCGCATAGAGATGTTAAACAAGAGAGGGGAGAGAATGCCCCCCCCCCCGAGGAACCCCACAAGAGAGAGAGAGGGGACCTCTCAGAGATCAGGCCTCCCCTCTCCACTCGCTGTCCACGGCTGTGAAGAAAGGAGGAGAGCCAATTTAAAGCTCTCCCCCTGACTCCAGCAAAGTCAAGGCGGTGGGTCAAAAGATTGTGGTCGACTGTGTCCAATGCTGCTGTGTCAATTTTCCTGCTTGGCCGAATGAGGTTGGACTAGATGGCCCAGGAGGGCTCTTCCAACTCTATGATTCTATGATGCTATGAAACATGAGCCCATGGTGTGATGCAGCAGCTCAAAGAACTTCCTGACTGTGAGAGCCGTTCAGCAGTGGAACTCTCTGCCCCGGAGTGTGGTGGAGGCTCCTTCTTTGGAGGCTTTTAAGCAGAGGCTGGATGGCCATTTGTCAGGGGTGATTTGAATGCAATATTCCTGCTTCTTGGCAGAATGGGGTTGGACTGGATGGCCCAGGAGGTCTCTTCCAACTCTTTGATTCTATGATTCTATGAAATAGCCAATGTAATTCAGGCTGCATCAAGAGGGGTCTAGTGTTTAGGTCGAGGGAAGTCAGAGTCCCATGCTCTTCTGCTTTGGTCAACCCTGCGTCCAGCATTGGGCAAAGGAATACAAGAAGCATATTGACCATCTGGAAAAGGTCCAGAGAAGGGTCACTACAATGGTCAAAGGAATGGAAATGGATTAATCCAGTTCCCCATGCAGGGACATGAGGGAAGCCGCCCACAAGGATGGTCAAACATCCAGGCAACATCCCCTGGGGCAATGTCCTTGCAGATGGCCAATTCTCTCACACCAGAAGCGACTTGCAGTTTCTCAAGTAGCTCCTGACACACACACACACACAAATATAATAATAGAATAATAGAGTTGGAAGAGACCCCATGGACCATCTAGTCCAATCCATTTCTGCCATGAGTGTGGTGGAGGCTCCTTCTTTGGAAGCTTTTAAGCAGAGGCTGGATGGCCATCTGTCAGGGGTGATTTGAATGCAATATTCCTGCTTCTTGGCAGAGTGGGGTTGGACTGGATGGCCCATGAGGTCTCTTCCAACTCTTTGATTCTATGATTCTATGAAAAGCACAATCAAAGTACATTGAGGAGATATTTTGTGAATATTCTGGATTATCCCTGAGAATATATTTTTATTATTATTATTGAAGTAATTTGCTGAACATTTTTTGTGTATATTTCTGCAAATAGGTTACGGATTCTATAACTCTCTTTGTGACTATTTTAATGAATATTTCTGACAATATTTTGTGATTATTTCAATGAATATTTCTGCAAAATATTGCAAATATTTTATTATTATTTCTGTGAATATTTCTGCATCTTTTTGTGATTATTTCAATGAATATCTGAACATATTTTTGTAAATATTTTATGGTTGTTTCTGTGAATATTTTTGTGACTCATTACTGCATCTTTTTATGACTATTTTAATGAATATTTGTGCAAATATTTCATTGATATTCTCCCCTATTTCTCCTTGTTCCTCCTCTCAGGCTGATCACCAAGGCGAACCGTGGGCTGTGCTACCCTCCTGACTCCCAGACAGCTCGCCGTCTCATGAAAGTCCTGGACGCCAGAAAAACCCGAAATTCAAGGCGACCCTGAAAGGTAAGAGTTTGTGGGCTCCCCTGATGATGTGAGACAAGACCTCATTCTGCCTTGGTCAGACTGCTTTGCCTGGAATCACAGTGTGTCCAATTCTGGGCACCGCAATGGAAGGGAGATGTTGACTCTAAGTTGGAATACTGTGTCCTGAGAAAGAGGGTGACTCAAAGGATCCAGGGTCTGGAGAACAAGGTCTTCCAAGGAGTATCATCTTCCAAGGTCTGACAATGACTTGAGACTGGCTGGTGGGATTTAGGCTCCAAATTCCATTTGAGACTGATTTCCCACTCTCTTATTTGGCAGCACCTTTTAGGTTCCTGTTTCACTCCAGGACAGGAAGAACCCTCTGACTTTAAAACACATGTTGAGTAGGAAAATAATCCTTTTTTTATTGAAGATAAGTAAAAGCAGCAAAGTAAAAAACACTTTAAGGGAATAGGTAAATCCAATTAGGTAAGAAGAATCATAGAATCAAAGAGTTGGAAGAGACCTCATGGGCCATCATCCAGTCCAACCCCATCCTGCCCAGAAGCAGGAATATTGCATTCAAATCACCCCTGACAGATGGCCATCCAGCCTCTGTTTAAAAGCTTCCAAAGGAGGAGCCTCCACCACACTCTGGGGCAGAGAGTTCCACTGCTGAACGGCTCTCACAGTCAGGAAGTTCTTCCTCATGTTCAGGTGGAATCTCCTCTCTTGTAGTTTGAAGCCATGGTTCCTTGTCCTAATCTCCATGGAAGCGGAAAACAAGCTTGCTCCCTCCTCCTCCCTGTGGCTTCCTCTCACATATTTATACATGGCTATAATGTCTCCTCTCAGCCTTCTCTTCTTTAGGCTAAACATGCCCAGCTCCTTAAGCCCCTCCTCATAGGGCTTGTTCTCCAGACCCTTGATCATTTTAGTCACCCTCTCTGGACACATTCCAGCTTGTCAATATCTCTCTTGAATTGTGGTGCCCAGAATTGGACAGAATATTCCGGGTGTGGTCTAACCAAAGCGGAATAGAGCATGGGGAGCATGACTTCCCTGGACCTAGACACTATGCTCCTCTTGATGCAGGACAAAATCCCATTGGCTTTTTTTGCCGCCACATCACATTCCTGGCTCATGTTCACCTTCCTGTCCACAAGGACTCCAAGATCTTTTTCACACGTCGTGCTCTCGAGCCAGGCCTCATCGTCCCCCATTCTGTCTCTTTGCATTTCGTTTTCTGTTACACTCCAGTTTCTGTTGCACTCCAGGACAGAAATAACCCTCTGACTTTAAAACACCACACATTGAGTAGGAAAATAATCCTTTTTTATTGAAGATAAGTAAAAGCAGCAAAGAAAAAAACACTTTAAGGGAATAGGTAAATCCAATTAGGTAAGAAGAAGATAAGCAGGAACAAATTAGTCCAAATTCAGCAAAGTTCAAAAACAAAGTCCAGACTTCTCTCATAAAATCTAAAGAACCAGGAAAATGTTGATCCAAGGCATGAGTATATAATCACAAGAGACAAAGAGTGAAACCATAAAAGAAGAAATCCTTAAACATGAATCTTCCAAGCAAGGCTTCCATGAGACAAGAGCAAGAACTTAGCAGGATTCTTTCAATCTCTTTTCCTGCCCACCAACATTCTGTTTTCCATTCTTAAATTCGGAGTAGAGCAACTGCTTTGGGAGATGGTGGTCGGGCATCCGGACAACGTGGCCGGTGCAGCAGAGTTGATGGCGGAGGACCATCGCTTCAATGCTGGTGGTCTTTGCTTCTTCCAGCACGCTGACATTTGTCCGCTTGTCTTCCCAAGAGATTTGCAGGATATTCCGGAGGCAGCGCTGATGGAATCATTCCAGGAGTTGCATGTGACGTCTGTAGACAGTCCACGTCTCACAGGCATATAGCAGGGTTGGGAGGACAATAGCTCTATAAACAAGCACCTTGGTCTCCCTATGGATGTCCCAGTCCTCAAACACTCTCTGCTTCATTCAGAGAAATGCTGCACTCACAGAGCTCAGGCGGTGTTGTATTGCAGTGTCAGTGTTGACTTTGGTGGAGAGGTGGCTGCCAAGGGAGTGGAAATGATCAACATTTTCTAATGTGACACCATGAAGCTGTATCTCTGGCATTGGAGAGGGCTGGCTGGTGTCTGCTGGAAAAGCACCTTGGTTTTTTCAATGTTCAGTGACAGGCCGCGCTTCTCGTATGCTTCTGCAAAGGTGTTTAGAATCATAGAATCATAGAATCATAGAATCAAAGAGTTGGAAGAGACCTCCTGGGCCATCCAGTCCAACCCCATTCTGCCAAGAAGCAGGAATATTGCATTCAAATCACCCCTGACAGATGGCCATCCAGCCTCTGCTTAAAAGCTTCCAAAGAAGGAGCCTCCACCACACTCCGGGGCAGAGAGTTCCACTGCTGAACGGCTCTCACAGTCAGGAAGTTCTTCCTCCTGTTCAGGTGGAATCTCCTCTCTTGTAGTTTGAAGCCATTGTTCTGCGTCCTAGTCTCCAAGGAAGCAGAAAACAAGCTTGCTCCCTCCTCCTCCCTGTGGCTTCCTCTCACATATTTATACATGGCTATCATATCTCCTCTCAGCCTTCTCTTCTTCAAGCTGAGCATGCCCAGCTCCTTAAGCTGCTCCTCATAGGGCTTGTTCTCCAGACCCTTGATCATTTGAGTCACCCTCCTCTGGACACATTCCAGCTTGTCAATATCTCTCATGAATTGTGGTGCCCAGAATTGGACACAATGTGATTCCAGGTGTGGTCTAACCAAGGCAAAATAGAGCATGGGGAGCATGACTTCCCTAGATCTAGACACTAGGCTCCTATTGATGCAGGCCAAAATCCCATTGGCTTTTTTTGCCGCCACATCACATTCCTGGCTCATGTTCAACTTGTTGTCCACGAGGACTCCAAGATCATTTTCACACGTACTGCTCTCGAGCCAGGCATCACCCTGGCTCGAGAGTGCAATAATAATTGCATTATTATTATTATTATTATTATTATTATTATTATTATTATGCATATCATCATCTGAGATGAATCTCCCTTCTCTTTCCTTCCAGGAGGACAAACCATCCCTGCCAACAGCTGAGCCTGCAAGAAAGAGAGACCCAAAGAAAATGATTCAGCAGAGATCGTGAATTATGACATGTTGGCTTCCTATTTCACTCATTACTCTAGTAATAATAGTCACATTTACTGCCATGGCTCCATGCTGTGGAATCCTGGGATCTGTAGTTTGGCGAGGCCCAGC
Organism: Anolis sagrei; assembly: GCF_037176765.1. Lineage (NCBI taxonomy): Eukaryota > Metazoa > Chordata > Lepidosauria > Squamata > Anolidae > Anolis > Anolis sagrei. The sequence goes on from NC_090022.1 coordinate 301,702,786, forward strand.
CCTCTATGGTAGAGAAGGCTCAAGACCTTGTGAAACTACACATCCCAGGATCCTGTTGCATTGAGCCCTGGTGTTTTTTAAATGCTAGGTACCATCCCTGAAGATGTGAAATAAATACAGAAAAGGGCACAACTCTGAGTATGTTGCAACCACTGAGCCACGCGGCCACATTGCGATCGCATTTATTTGAGCAGAGGCTTTGAAAACGCCATATGCAAAATCTTTTCTTTTCCTTAAAGCTAGTTCGTCATTGGCTTTCTCCTTGTTGTCCTTTGCAGAACTATAAGTTACCATCCCTTGTTTGGGGGGGGGGGGGAGTGCATGCTCGACTTCAGCATTCCTAAATGCAAAGAGTTTATACTTGTTGCAAAAGCCCTTTTGCAAGTCTTTGCAAGCACCTGAAATCATGCTTGCTTTTGGTTGCATCCGTGCTTTGGAATTAATGCAACCTGATCCCACTTTAAATGCTATGGGATCGTGGGAGTTATAGTTTTACCACTTCTGCAGCCTTCTCTTTCAAACTACAACTCCCACTTTGCACCGCGTTGAGCGGTAGCAGTTAAATGTGGTTTCAAACCGAATTAATTCTGTGATGTAGATGCACCCCTTTCGGAGAGAGACAGGAAAGCTTCGTACTTGACGTGAATGGAGATGCAGGTCGAGCTTCCCTTATCTGGAATGCATAGTGTTTTGGATATTGGACTTTTTCGGGTTTTATATACTATTTTTTCTCAACCTTCCTAATGCCGCGACCCCTTAATACAGTTCCCCATGTTGTCGTCACCCTCATAATGTAAATATCTGATATGCAGGATGTAATTTCATTCACTGGACCAAATTTGACACAAATACCTGATACACTCAAAGCTGAATACTGGTGATTTTGTCATTTGGGACTTGTAGTTGAAGGGATTTATAGTTCAGCTACAATTAAAGAGCATTCTGAACTGCACCAATGATGGAATTGAACCAAACTCCCATGACTAACAAAAATACTGGAAGGGTTTGGAGGGCATTGACCTCGAGTTTGAGAGTTGTAGTTCACCTACATCCAGAGAGCACTGTGGACTCAAACAATGATGGATCTGGATCAAACTAGGCACGAATACTCAGTATATCTAAATGTCAACACTGGTGGAGTTCGAGGAAAATAGACTTGACATTTGGGAGTTGCAGTTGCTGGGATTTATAGTTCAGCTACAATCAAAGAGCACTCTGAACTCCACCATTGATGGAATTGAACCAAACTTGGCACACAGAACTCCCATGACCAACAAAAAATACTGGAAGGATTTGGAGGGCATTGACCTCAAGTTTGGGAGTTGTAGTTCACCTACATCCAGAGAGCACTGTGGACTCAAACAATGATGGATCTGGATCAAACTAGGCACGAATACTCAGTATATCTAAACGTCAACACTGGTGGAGTTCGAGGAAAATAGACTTGACATTTGGGAGTTGCAGTTGCTGGGATTTATAGTTCAGCTACAATCAAAGAGCACTCTGAACTCCACCAATGATGGAATTGAACCAAACCTGGCACAAAGAACTCCCGTGACCAACAGAAAATACCAGAAGGGTTTGGTGGGCATTGACCTTGAGTTTGAGAGTTGTAGTTCACCTACATCCAGAGAGCACTGTGGACTCAAACAATGATGGATCTGGACCAAACTCAATATACTTTAGATACTCAAATGTACACACTGGTAGAGCTTGGGGAAAACAGACCTTGACATTTGGGAGTTGTAGTTGCTGGGATTTATAGTTCACCTACGTCCAGAGAGCACTGTGGACTCAAACATTGATGGATCTGGACCAAACTCAATATACTCTATATACTCAAATGTACATAGTAGTAGAGCTTGGGGAAAACAGACCTTGACATTTGGGAGTTGTAGCTGCTGGGATTTATAGTTCACCTACATCCAGAGAGCACTGTGGACTCAAACAATGATGGATCCGGACCAAACTCAATATACTCAATATGCCCAAATGTGAACACTGGTAGAGCTTGGGGAAAACAGACCTTGACATTTGGGAGTTGTAGTTGCTGGGATTTATAGTTCACCTACATCCAGAGAGCACTGTGGACTCAAACAATGATGGATCTGGACCAAACTTGGCACGAATACTCAATATACCCAAATGTGCTCAGTGGTAGAGCTTGGGGAAAACAGACCTTGACATTAGGGAGTTGTAGCTGCTGGGATTTATAGTTCACCTACATCCAGAGAGCACTGTGGACTCAAACAATGATGGATCTGGACCAAACTTGGCACGAATACTCAATATACCCAAATGTGCTCAGTGGTAGAGCTTGGGGAAAACAGACCTTGACATTTGGGAGTTGTAGCTGCTGGGATTTATAGTTCACCTACGTCCAGAGAGCACTGTGGACTCAAACAATGATGGATCTGGACCAAACTCAATATACTCAATATACTCAAATGTGCACAGTGGTAGAGCTTGGGGAAAACAGACCTTGACATTTGGGAGTTGTAGTTGCTGGGATTTATCGTTCACCTACATCCAGAGAGCACTGTGGACTCAAACAATGATGGATCCGAACCAAACTCAATATACTCAATATACTCAAATTGCACAGTGGTAGAGCTTGGGGAAAACAGACCTTGACATTTGGGAGTTGTAGTTGCTGGGATTTATAGTTCACCTACATCCAGAGAGCACTGTGGACTCAAACAATGATGGATCTGGACCAAACTCAATATACTCAATATACTCAAATGTGCACAGTGGTAGAGCTTGGGGAAAACAGGCCTTGACATTTGGGAGTTGTAGTTGCTGGGATTTATAGTTCACCTACATCCAGAGAGCACTGTGGACTCAAACAATGATGGATCTGGACCAAACTCAATATACTCAATATACTCAAATGTACACAGTGGTAGAGCTTGGGGAAAACAGACTTTGACATTTGGGAGTTGTAGTTGCTGGGATTTATAGTTCACCTACATCCAGAGAGCACTGTGGACTCAAACAATGATGGATCTGGACCAAACTCAGTATACTCAATATACTCAAATGTGCACAGTGGTGGAGCTTGGGGAAAACAGACCTTGACATTTGGAAGTTGTAGTTGCTGGGATTTATAGTTCACCTACAATCCAAGAGCATTCTGAACCCCACCAATGATAGAATTGGCCCAAACTTGCCATATAGAACCACCATGACCAATGGAAAATACTGATTTTTCTGATGGTCTCTGGAGACCCCTCTGACACCCCCCCCCCCCCAGGAGCCCCGACCCCCAGGTTGAGAAACACTGTTATATACATTACAACGTTTATATGCAACGTTTGTCATAACGGTGTGTATCAGGGGACAATATATACACATAGACTAACATGGGCAAATTTTGGGCCTCCCTCCAGGTGTTTTGGACTTCAACTCCCACCATTCCTGGCCTCAGGCCCCTTCCTGAAAGGAAGGGGCCTGAGACCAGGAATGGTGGGAGTTGAAGTCCAAAACACCCGGAGAGCTGAAGTTTGCCCATGCCTGACATGGATTAAAAGGAATTTTGGGACTTACGGAGAAGTTTGCAATCTTGTATTAATGGAGACCTCTAACATATAACCTCTGTTTCTTGTATTGCCTGTTTTGTCTCTCTATCCATTGGTTTATACCAAGTGTAATTCATTAAAAAGGACATATATCTTTTTTTTTTTCAAATGTGCCTTGTTGCTTCATTTTCTCTCCCAAACACCAGGGTTTGGTGGGCATTGACCTTGAGTTTGGGAGTTGTAGTTCACCTACATCCTGAGAGCACTGTGGGCCCAAACAATGATGGATCTGGACCAAACTTGATATGAATACTTAGTATACCCAAATGTGAACACTGGTGGGAATTGAGGAAAATATACTTGACATTTGGGAGTTGCATTTGCTGGGATTTATAGTTCACCTACAATCAAAGAGCATTCCAAACTCCACCAATGATGGAATTGAATCAAACTTGGCACACAGAACTCCCATGTCCGACAGAAAATGCTGGAAAGGTTTGGTGGGCACTGACCTTGAGTGTGGGAGTTGTAGTTCACCTATATCCAGAGAGCACGGTGGACTCAAACAATGATGGATCAGGACCAAACTTGGCACAAATACTCAATATGCCCAAATGTGAACACTGGTGGAGTTTGGGGGAAATAGTCCTTGACATTTGGAAGTTTTAGTTACTGGGATTTATAGTTCACCTACAGTCAAAGAAGCCTCCGGTGGCGCAGTGGGTTAAAGTACTGAGCTGCTGAGCTTGTTGATCGAAAGGTCACAAGTTCGATTCCGGGGAGCGGCGTGAGCTTCCGCTGTCAGCCCTAGCTTCTGCCAACCTAGCAGTTCGAAAACATGCAAATGTGAGTAGATCAATAGGTACCGCTCCGGCGGGAAGGTAACGGCGCTCCATGCAGTCATGCCGGCCAAATGACCTTGGAGGTGTCTATGGACAACGCTGGCTCTTCGGCTTAGAAATAGAGATGAGCACCACACCCCAGAGTCAGACATGACTGGACTTAATGTCAGGGGAAAACCTTTACCTTTTTACAGTCAAAGAGCATTCTGAAGTCCACCAGTGATAGAACTGGCCTAAACTTCCAACACAGAACCCCCATGACCAATGGAAAATACAGGAAGCATTTGGTGGGCATTGGTTTTGAGTTTAGAAGTTGTAGTTCTCCTACATTTAGAGAGCACTGTGGACTCACGAATTGGCACGAATACTCCATATGCCCAAATATGAACACAGAATCTTTTGTTGAGAGGTGATTAACTGTTGTTTGGGAGTTGTTGTTACTGGGATTTATAGTTCACCTACAATCAAAGAGCATTCTGAACTCCATCAACGATGGAATTGAACCAAACTTGGCACACAGGACTCCCATGACCAACAGAAAATATCGGAACGGTTTGGTGGGCATGAGATCTCTTCCAACTCTAGGATTCTATAAAGACTGTAACAGCATCCTGTGCCAACAAGCTATTCTTGCTGCACAAAGCGAGCAACTTTGGCAGCCATTTCAGAAGATTGGTCAGCCAAAAGATTATCAGTTTAAAGCCTTTCAGGTCTCCCTGGGATACTTTGTAAAACTGGATTAATAACACATTGCCAAAGGAAAACATCTGCCACAATTTATATTTATTTATTTTTATTTATTGTGTCAGCAGCAAACCAAACAGTTGTATTGCATTTTTTTAAAAACATACATACATACATACATACATACATACACAATAGGCCTGGGTAACAACGGAAAAATTTGTTTCTAAAATCAATTCGTTTTTGGGGGGTTTTTGCATTTCGTTATTTAAAATAATTACAAAATTTTCCTTTTAAAAAGTTCAATATTTACGAAATTTCGTAAATGTGAAAAAAATTACAAAACATTAACGAATCGATTTCCGAAACAATAACGAATCGATTCGTTAATGGCAGACGCGACCGCGAAATACGCTAAAAAACCTCCAAAAACTTCTGAAGCTTCCCTCTCCCTCTGCTGTTGACTGTTGGTGTGATATTATAATTTTTTTTCACTAATTAAACAAAAAACAACCATAAAACTTGCCCCAGACATGCGGAAATAATAACGAAACGACCTCAGAACAATAACGAAACGAATACAATAACGAAATACGAAGCATTTACAAAACATGTTTAAAAATTCGTTTTTTAAAAAAATTGCTCCAGAATGGTTTGTTATCGTTTTGTAATTTAAAAAATAACGAATTATTAGCGAATTACAAATTAACGAAACGAAACCGCCCAGCCCTAATACACAAAGTTTGCAAGCTTGGAATTCTATTAAATGTCCTTTGACCAGTCTCTGTCCCCTTGGAGTGCCTCTGGTGTTGCCGCAAGGAGGTCCTCCCTTGTGCATGTGGCAGGGCTCAGGTTGCATTGCAGCAGGTGGTCAGTGGTTTGCTCTTCTCCGCACTCGCATGTCGAGGATTCCACTTTGTGGCCCCATTTCTGAAGGTTGGCTCTGTATCTCGTGGTGCCAGAGCGCAGTGTGTTCAGCGCCTTCCAAGTCGCCCAGTCTTCTATGTGCTCAGGGGGGAGTCTCTCATCTGGTATCAGCCATTGGTTAAAGTGCTGGGTGTGAGCCTGCCACCTTTGGACTCTCGCTTGCTGAGGTGTTCCAGCGAATGTCTCTGTAGATTTTAGAAAACTATTTCTTGATTTAAGTCGTTGACATGCTGGCTGATACCCAAACAAGGGATGAGCTGGAGATGTCTCTGCCTTGGTCCTTTCACTATTGGCTGCAACTTCCCGGCGGATGTCAGGTGGTGCAATACCGGCTAAGCACATGCACATAGGCACTCACTCTGGGATTGTGTTGCTTTGATTGGAGCAAATTAAATTTCTGTGAATGCAAACCTTACTTACTTACTTACTTACTTACTTAGGCGATCCCTCGTAGTCCAAGGATGATGGTCCTTCAAGTTCAGTGTCCTGGGGGTGGGTTCGTGGTGGCTGTGGAGCCCTATTCTTGACCTGCATGTTCGCCCACAGTGAGGGCATCGGTTTCCAGGTGGGAGGTGGTCTCAGTCGGGGTTGACTTGGCACGCCTTCCTCTTGGCATGTTTCTCTCTTTCGCCCTCCATTCGTGCCTCTTCAAATTCTGCAGCACTGCTGGTCACAGCTGACCTCCAGCTGGAGTGCTCAAGGGCCAGGGCTTCCCAGTTCTCGGTGTCTATGCCAGAGTTATTAATGTTAGCTTTGAGCCCATCTTTAAATCTCTTCCTGTCCACCAACATTCTGTTTTCCGTTCTTGAGTTCAGAGTTCTTCATTCAGAAGAATGCTGTACTCGCAGAGCTCAGGCAGTGTTGTATTTCAGTGTCAATGTTGACTTTGGTGGAGAGGTGGCTACCAAGGGAGCAGAAATGGTCCACATTTTCTAATGTTACACCATTAAGCTGTAATTCTGGCATTGAGGAGGGATTGGCCGGTGACTGCTGGGAGAGCACTTTGGTTTTCTCAAAGTTCAATGACAGGCTGAGCTTCTCGTATGCTTCTGAAAAGGTGTTTAGAGTGGCGTGTAGGTCTTCTTCTGAATGTGCACTGTTCTGGAACGGCTGTTCCAGGGGCTCCAATTTTGTGCCACACTGAGTGTTTGTTCATTGTCCTAAGTTGCAGGGATTTTGCAGCAGGGTGGCTTCCTGTTATAACATTCCATTTTTCGTTCTTTAGTTGAGAGTAGAGCAGCTGCTTTGGGAGATGGTGATTGGGCTTCCGGACAACATGGCCAGTCCAGCAGAGTTGATGGCAGGGGAGCATCACTTCAATGCTGGTGGTCTTTGCTTCTCCTTCCAGCACGCTGACATTTGTCCACCTGTCTTCCCAAGAGATTTGCAGGATTTTGCAAGAAATGAGATCCTCCCTAAACTTTAGAGAGAACTTCTTGATGGTAAAAGCCATTTAAGTACAGTCAAATCTCACTTACCCAACATAAACGAGCCGGCAGAATGTTGGAAAAGCGAAAATGTTGGATAATAAGGAGGGATGAAGCAAAAGCATATTAAACCTCAAATTAGGTTGTGATTTTACAAATTAAGCACCAAAACATCATGTTTTACACAAATCGACAGAAAAAGCAGTTCAATACATGGTAGCGTTATGTAGTAATTACTGTATTTATGAATTTAGCACCAAAACATTGCAATGTATTGAAACAGCTGTGGATCCAGTCTACATTGGATAATACAGAACGTTGGATGAGTGAAGGTTAGATAAGCGAGACTCTACTGTATTGAATATATTGCCAGGAAATCTGGTGGAATTTCCTTCTCTGGAGGCTTTGAAGCACAGGCTGGATGGTCATCTGTCGGGGGGCTTAAATGGTGTCTTCCTGCCTGAAGAAGGGGGTGGACTGGATGGCCCCTTGGGGTCTCATCCAACGTTAGGGTCCTATGGTTCCTATGGAGACTAGGACGCGGAACAATGGCTTCAAACTACAAGAGAGGAGATTCCATCTGAACATGAGGAAGAACTTCCTGACTGTGAGAGCCGTTCAGCAGTGGAACTCGCTGCCCCGGAGCATGGTGGAAGCTCCTTCTTTGAAAGTTTTTAAGCAGAGGCTGGATGGCCATCTGTCAAGGGTGATTTGAATGCAATATTCTTGCTTCTTATAGAATCATAGAATCATAGAATCAAAGAGTTGGAAGAGACCTCCTGGGCCATCCAGTCCAACCCCATTCTGCCAAGAAGCAAGAATATTGCATTCAAATCACCCCTGACAGATGGCCATCCTGTCTCTGTTTAAAAGCTTCCAAAGAAGGAGCCTCCACCACACTCTGGGGCAGAGAGTTCCACTGCTGAACGGCTCTCCTTACAGTCAGGAAGTTCTTCCTCGTGTTCAGATGGAATCTCCTCTCTTGGAGTTTGAAACCATTGTTCCCTTGCGTCCTAGTCTCCAGGGAAGCAGAAAACAAGCTTGCTCCCTCCTCCTCCCTGTCGCTTCCTCTCACATATTTATACATGGCTATCATATCTCCTCTCAGCCTTCTCTTCTTCAGGCTAAACATGCCCAGCTCCTTAAGCCACTCCTCATAGGGCTTGTTCTCCAGACCCTTGATCTGCTCCCTCCTCCCTGTGGCTTCCTCTCACATATTTATACATGGCTATCATATCTCCTCTCAGCCTTCTCTTCTTCAGGCTAAACATGCCCAGCTCCTTAAGCCGCTCCTCATAGGGCTTGTTCTCCAGAACCTTGATCATTTGAGTCGCCCTCCTCTGGACACATTCCAGCTTGTCAATATCTCTCTTGAATTGTGGTGCCCAGAATTGGACACAATATTCCTGCGTCTTGGCAGAATGGGGTTGGACTGGATGGCCCAGGAGGTCTCTTCCAACTCTTTGATTCTAGGATTCTATGAAACAAACTCCCTGAATCCTCCGGAGCTGAGAGAGTGTCCCTGCTTCTGGGAAGCCTGTCAACAGATTGACTTCTAAGAATGCAGCTCTGAAAGGCCTGGCTTTGGAAATAAATAGGTTTCCTTTTCGTTTCAGTGGCGGGTGCTTCACCTCGCAAAAAATTCCCACGGGACTTTTTCTAACCACTGCATGTTAAAAACAATACTTTTCTCCTAAACCTCAAATATTGACAGACTCTGGGGAGGAGCCCAACTCCACAAACAGCTGGGAAATGGGTTGGAAAGAAGGGTCGCTCAGAGGAAGGGGCTTCTGTGCCACGAACAGGACCTACTCTTTAGTCTCAGGAGGCATTGAAGCAGAGGCTTGAGTGGGGTCTTCCTGCATGACGAAAAGGGGTTGGACTGGATGACCCCTTGGGGTCCCTATTAAAGCTTAAGATTTTATGATTCATTAATTCTGTCAGGAGGGCTTGGGTGGTGTCTTCCTGCATGACGGAAAGTGGTTGGATTGGATGACCTCAAGAAGTCCCTATTATTTTATGGCCATTAATTCATTATAAACAACTGCTTTGAGAGTCTGGTGATGGAGTCTAAAACACACTCTGGGTGTTTTAAGCAGAAGCTGGATGGCTGTCTGCCAGGAGGGCTTGGATGGGGTCTTTCTGCATGACGGAAAGGGGTTGGACTGGATGACCCCTAGGGGCCCCTATTTATGCCCATTCATTCATTATAAATGGCTGCCTGGAGAGTCTCGTGACGGAGTCTCCGCCTCTGGGTGTTTTAAGCTGGTTGGCCGTCTATCAGGAGGGGTTAGATAGTGTCCTCCTCCATGATGGAAAGAAGTTGGACTGGATGACCTCTAGAAGTCCTTATTATTTTATGGCCATTAATGCATTATAAACAACTGTTTTGAGAGTCTGGTGATGGAGTCTCCTTCTCTGGAGGTTTTAAGCAGAAGCTGGATGGCTGTCTGTCAGGAGGGCTTGGATGGGGTCTTTCTGCATGAAGGAAGGGGGTTGGATGACCTCTAGAAGTCCCTATTATTTTATAGCCATTAATTCATTATAAACAACTCCACAGTCACCCACGGACCCACCGGCACCCTGGTCATTCCACAGATATATAAACCCATTTTCCTAGTTCCAACAGACCTCACTACCTCTGAGGATGCTTGCCATAGATGCAGGCGAAACGTCAGGAGAAAATGCCTCTTGAACATGGTCATATAGCCCGAAAAAACCTACAACCCTATTATTATTATTATTATTATTATTATTATTATTATTATTATTATTATTCCCCACTTTATCTCCTCAAAGGGGACTCCATGCTGTTTGCTGTGGCATTAAGGCTTTATGACAGAGAAGCCACAATATCTCCCAAAACACACTTCCATTGCACTGAATCATAGCCATTCATGGGGTGTCTGCGCCCTACACCACTGGAGAAATTACACTGTTTAGCCGATATTGCACCACCTGACATCCGCCGGGAAGTAGCAGCCAATAGTGAAAGGACCAAGGCCGAGACATCTCCAGCTCATCCCTTGTTTGGGTATCAGCCAGCACGTCAACGACTTAAATCAAGAAATAGTTTTCCAAGACCTATAGAGACACTAGCTGGAACACCTCAGCAAGCGAGAGTCCAAAAGTGGCAGGCTCAGACCCAGAACCTCAGTCAATGGCTGATATCAAATGAGAGACTCCCCCCTGGGCGACTTGGAAGGCGCTGAACAGACTGCACTCATAGAATCATAGAATCATAGAATCAAAGAGTTGGAAGAGACCTCATGGGCCATCCAGTCCAACCCCCTGCCAAGAAGCAGGAATATTGCAATATTGCATTCAAATCACCCCTGACAGATGGCCATCCAGCCTCTGCTTAAAAGCTTCCAAAGAAGGAGCCTCCACCACACTCCAGGGCAGAGAGTTCCACTGCTGAACGGCTCTCACAGTCAGGAAGTTCTTCCTCATGTTCAGATGGAATCTCCTCTCTTGTAGTTTGAAGCCATTGTTCCTCGTCCTAATCTCCATGGAAGCAGAAAACAAGCTTGCTCCCTCCTCCTCCCTGTGGCTTCCTCTCACATATTTATACATGACTATCATGTCTCCTCTCAACCTTCTCTTCTTCAGGCTAAACATGCCCAGCTCCTTAAGCTGCTCCTCATAGGGCTTGTTCTCCAGACCCTTGATCATTTTAGTCGCCCTCCTCTGGACGCATTCCAGCTTGTCAACATCTCTCTTGAATTGTGGGGTCCAGAATTGGACACAATATTCCAGATGTGGTCTAACCAAAGCAGAATAGAGGGGTAGCATTACTTCCCTAGATCTAGACACTAGGCTCCTCTTGATGCAGGCCAAAATCCCATTGGCTTCTTTTGCCGCCGCATCCCATTGTTGGCTCATGTTTAACTTGTTGTCCACGAGGACTCCAAGATCTTTTTCACACGTACTGCTCTCGAGCCAGGCGTCACCCATTCTGTATCTTTGCATACCCTTGTTTGGGTATCAGCCAGCACGTCAACGGCTTAAATCAAGAAATAGTTTTCCAAGACCTATAGAGACACTAGCTGGAACACCTCAGCAAGCGAGAGTCCAAAAGTGGCAGGCTCAAACCCAGAACCTCAATCCATGGCTGATACCAAATGAGAGACTCCCTCTTGGGTGACTTGGAAGGCACTGAACAGACTGCACTCTGGCACCATCTGATGCAGAGCTAACCTTCAGAAATGGGTCCACAAAGTGGAATCCACAACATGCGAGTGTGGAGAAGAGCAAACCACTGACCACCTGCTGCAATGCACCCTGAGCCCCGCTACATGTACAATGCAGGACCTTCTTGCAGCAACACCAGAAGCACTCCAAGTGGCCAGCTACTGGTCAAAGGACATTTAATAGAATACCAAGTTTGCAAACTTTTTGTTTTGTTTGTTTTAATGCAATACAACTGTTTGGTTCACTCCTGACATAATAAATAAATAAATATGGCCATTCAAGCAGAGTAAAATTGCATTACGTCTATAGCCCTCTGCGAGACCATCCACACTGCAGAGTTATAGCCCTTTGACACCTGATGGCACTTTGCCTTGTCTTCCTGCCCCAGAAGGGTGGCCCCTCTCCATCCCTGGGATTTCCTCCATGGCTCACCCAAAGACACCCAGAAGGAAAGTGAAAATGAGAGTCAAGGGGAGAGCGTATATAGGAGAGGCAGGAGCCTTGTGCCCAGGACTGTGGCCAGCTTCCCTTCCTGGTTGGCTCTCTCTCTGCCTTGGGCTCCTGGGTGCTGCAGCTGCCATGGGCATCCTTTGCCAAAGCCAGGGCCTGCTCTGCCTGCTGGCTCTCTCCACCTGGACCATCTCTCCAGGTAAGAACCCACTCCAGCTGGGTTCCTAGCAGGACTCTCTTTGCCCAGTCTGGAGACATAGAGAAGGATTTGAAACAGCAGCTCCCACTTGAACAGATGATGAAACTGAGTGGTCATCTGTTGGGAAGGCTTTGATTGTGTCTTCCTTCAAGCAGAAGGGGGTTGGACTAGATGGCCTTGGGGTTCCTTTCCAACTCTAATGGAGTATCAACCACCTGGGAGTCCAATGGAGTCTCCATCGCTGGAGGATTTTAAACAGAGGCTGGATGGGCATCTGTTGGGAGGGCTTTGATTGTGTCTTCTTTCAAGGCAGAAGAGGGTTGGACTAGATGCCCTTGGGGTTCCTTTTCAACTGCCTGGGAGTCCAATGGAGTCTCCATTGCTGGAGGATTTTAAACAGAGGCTGGATGGGCATCTGTTGGGAGGGCTTTGATTGTGTCTTCCTTCAAGGCAGAAGGGGGTTGGACTAGATGGCCTTAGGGTTCCTTCCAACTCTAATGGAGTATCAACTGCCTGGGAGTCCAATGGAGTCTCCATTGCTGGAGGATTTTAAACAGAGGCTGGATGGGCATCTGTCGGGAGGTCTTTGAATGTGTCTTCCTTCAAGACAGAAGGGGGTTGGACTAGATGGCCTTGGGGTTCCTTTTCAACTGCCTGGGAGTCCAATGGAGTCTCCATTGCTGGAGGATTTTAAACAGAGGCTGGATGGGCATCTGTTGGGAGGGATTTGATTGTGTCTTCCTTCAAGGCAGAAGGGGGTTGGACTAGATGGCCTTAGGGTTCCTTCCAACTCTAATGGAGTATCAACTGCCTGGGAGTCCAATGGAGTCTCCATTGCTGGAGGATTTTAAACAGAGGCTGGATGGGCATCTGTCGGGAGGGCTTTGAATGTGTCTTCCTTCAAGACAGAAGGGGGTTGGACTAGATGGCCTTGGGGTTCCTTTCCAACTCTAATGGAGTATCAACCGCCTGAGAGTCCAATGGAGTCTCCATCGCTGGAGGATTTTAAACAGAGGCTGGATGGGCATCTGTTGGGAGGGCTTTGATTGTGTCTTCCTTCAAGACAGAAGGGGGTTGGACTAGATGGCCTTGGGGTTCCTTTCCAACTCTAATGGAGTATCAACCGCCTGGGAGTACAACGGAGTCTCCATCGCTGGAGGATTTTAAACAGAGGCTGGATGGGCATCTGTTGGGAGGGCTTTGATTGTGTCTTCTTTCAAGGCAGAAGAGGGTTGGACTAGATGCCCTTGGGATTCCTTTCTAACTCTCATGGAGTATCAACCACCTGGGAGTACAATGGAGTCTCCATGGCTGGAGGATTTTAAACAGAATCTGGATGGACATCTGTTGGGAGGGTTTGGATTGTGTCTTCCTGCCTGGTAGAAAATGATTGGACTGGATGGCCTCTTGGGGTCCTTTTCAATTCTAGGATTCTGTCATAATCCAGATAATTTGGATCATTTGCTTTGATAATCTGGATTATGTGACAGTGTAGATCCAGCCTCAGGCCTTATCTACACTGCCATATAAAATCCAGGTTCTCTGTTTTGAACTGGATTACATGGCAGTGTAGACTCATATTATCCAGTTCAAAGCAGATCATGTACATCATCTGTTTTGAATTATATAATTGATATGACAGTGTAGAATGGGCCTTACTCTGGCCGGTGGATGACCATCTTTCGGGAAGGCTTGGGTTGAGTCTCCCTGCCTGGCAGAAGGGGTGGACTAGATGTCCCCTGGTAGTCTCTTTGAATTCTGTGATTCTATGAAATTCTAGGACCTTCCATTCCAATATGTGGTTGAAAGGGGCACAAAATGAGAGAAAGAGAGGGAGGAATGGGAGAGGAAGGGAAAGGAAGGGATGGAGGCAGGGACGGCTCATCCATTACGCGAAGTAAGCGGTCGCAAAACACTTTTTTTTGCCAGGGGTGCAGAGGCGCCTCTGTAAATGCCCCTCGACCGCCACTTGAGGAGCCCCCCCTCAGCTCACAACAGCCCGAGCAGTCCGGGGGGAGACTCGACTTTCTTGCCTCGCTGCCGGACGATCCTCTTCCCAAAGGGGTGTTGGGGTTCAGCCTGAGTTTGAACTTGAACCTGATTCTCTGTTTGTTCCTCCTGATGCTAATGAAAGTATATTTACTGATGCTAGTGGAAATGTACCTCTTGATGCCAATGCTCCTGAAATTAGTGAGGAAGAATCTGCTGTAGGTTTGGAAAATGCCAATGTTCCTGAAATTAGTGAGGAAGGAACTTCTGTAGATTTGGAAAATGAAAGTACCAGTGTTCCTGAGAATGTTTCAGAGGGAGACCTTGACCTTTCCCTCCCTTCTGCACCTGTTAACTGTAATGACAACAGAAGGGGCCAAATTTGGGAAGACAGAAATAAAACACTCAGTTTGCGTCGATCCTCCCGAATTCAAGAATTAAAAACATTGGCTTCAAAACAGAAGGGCGGTTCACGGAACCGATTCTTGAGTTTTAATTGCAATACGCCAGGCTGATTCCCTCAGTTCAGGCATCGTTTCAGAATTGATGAAGACCTTGGCAGTTCTCCCGGTTCCCTGGCCATAGTATGGAAAGATTTCTAGGATATCAAGTACGGTTAGTGGATTGCTAACAGATTCCAGTATTTCCCAGTGAGGCTTTTGGTTTTGCTTTGTCTGTTTAAATTCATGTTTGCTGATTTTGCTGTGGCTTTTGACTTGCATTTTTCCTTTATTTTGTAACCATTTTTCTTCAATAAAAAAGGATTGTTTTTCACAGCCAAGTGTGGTGGAGAGTTATCTTAGGGCCTCGTTCCCTGCTCTGGATTGCAACAAGAGGCCGGGCCCTTGAGCCTCGCCTCGCCCCTCTCATTTCTGCTCCACCCGGCCACCAGGTGCGCGAGCAGAGCCGGCGCTCAATCGTTCTGCGCGCTCGATCCCTTCCCCATGACTGGCTCCTTTTCCCGATCCCCTGGCACTCCACCAGCCTCCTTTCCTCTCCCCAATCTGCGGGTGGGCCAAGGGGTGGAGCCGCCACGCCTTTTTGGGTCCGGAGGCGTGTCTGAAGACCCCAGCGTGCGCACCCAAAGTCGCTTTTTCTCCTGACTTTCTCTTCAGCCATTGGGACCAAGAGAGAGAGAGAGAGAGAGCCCCTCCAGCTGGAGGTATCTCCCACCTCCGCTCCCTCCTTTGTTTTTGCGCCTACCTTCAGGAAAGGTGGGCATCTCCAAGAGAGAGAGAGAGAGAGAGAGAGAGTCCCTCCGGCTGGAGGTATCTCCCACTTCCGCTCCCTCCTTTGTTCTTGCGCCTACCTTCAGGAAAGGTGGGCATCTCCACCTCTCTCTCTCTCTCTCTCTCTCTCTCTCTCTTGGTCCCAATGGCTGAGGAGAACGTCAGGAGAAGAGGTGACTTTTGGTGCACACGCCGGGGTCTTCAGGCACGCCTCCGGACCCAAGGGAGCAAGCGCGGCAAGTGTAGTTACTGGGATGTATAGTTCACCTACAATCAAAGAGCATTCTGAACTCCACCAATGATGGAATTGAACCAAATATGGCACACAGAACTCCCACGACAAACAGAAAATATATATCAATGATTAGGTTCTTGTGGGTTTTTTCGGGCTATAGAGCCATGTTCTAGAGGCATTTCTCCTGACGTTTCGCCTGCATCTATGGCAAGCATCCTCAGAGGTAGTGAGGTCACTACCTCTGAGGATGCTTGCCATAGATGCAGGCGAAACGTCAGGAGAAATGCCTCTAGAACATGGCCACATAGCCCAAAAAAACCCACAAGAACCTAGTGATTCCAGCCATGAAGGCCTTCGACAATATATATCAAAATACTGTTTGCTTACCATGGAAAATAACCTAGGGCTGCCTTTGGATGGAGGGAGGGATGTATGGATGGAGGAAGAGTTCCTGGTACCCACCTTGGAGACTATCTCCTACCTTTCCTAGCCTTCCATTCTTCCTGCGGAGAAGGCACAAGGCTTCTGCTGAAAGACACCTTCTTCTCCCTGACTTTATAGCCAAGGTTGCCCAGCTCACCCAAGAAGGGGAAACCCTGGCAGCTCCTTCTCCTTCCTCAGGATGGCTTTTCTCCTTCTGTTTCCTTCTCCTCCAGTCTCGGAGGGCCGCCAAGCGATGGACTGCTGTGTGCGGACCAGCCCCATCCCCATCCCGGCCAAGATTGTCCGCTCCTATCGCGATCAACATGCCGAAGAAGGGTGCTTCCTCCGTGCCGTGGTGTAAGTTGGGGTCTGGATTGGGATGGGAATCTTGGGGTGCATACTTACTTACTTCGGTGATCCCTCGTAGTCCAAGGATGATGGTCCTCCAAGTGTAGTGTCCTGGCGGTGGGTCCGTAGGTGACTGTGTAGCTGACCCGCATCTTCTCCAACAGTGAGGGCATCTGTTTCAAGGTGGAAGGCGGTCTTGGTCAGGGTTGGCTTGATGCGCCTTCCTCTTGGCACGTTTCTCTCTTTCACCCTCCATTTGTGCCTCTACTAATTCTGCAGCACTGCTGGTCACAGCTGACCTCCAGCTGGAGCGCTCAAGGGCCAGGGCTTCCCAGTTCTCGGTGTCTATGCCAGAGTTTTTAAGGTTGGCATTGAGCCCATCTTTAAATCTCTTTTCCGTTTTCCATTCTTGAGTTCGGAGTAGAGCAACTGCTTTGGGAGACGGTGGTCGGGCATCCGGACAACGTGGCCGGTCCAGCAGAGTTGGTGGCGGAGGGCCATCACTTCAGTGCTGGTGGTCTTTGCTTCTTCCAGCACGCTGACATTTGTCCACTTGTCTTCCCAAGAGATTTGCAGGATTTTCCGGAGGCAGCGCTGATGGAATCGTTCCAGGAGTTGCATGTGACGTCTGTAGGCAGTCCACGTTTCTCAGGCGTATGGCACGGTTGGGAGGACAATAGCTTTGTGAACAAGCCCCTTGGTCTCCCTACGGATGTCCTGGTCCTCAAACACTCTCTGCTTCATTTGGGAAAATGCTGCACTCACAGAGCTCAGGCGGTGTTGTATTTTGGTGTCAATGTTGACTTTGGTGGAGAGGTGGCTGTCAAGGGAACAGAAATGGTCCACATTTTCTAATGTTACACCATTCAGTTGTATCTCTGGCATTGGAAAGGGATTGGCTGGTGACTGCTGGAACAGCACTTTGGTTTTCGTGATGTTCAATGACAGGTCAAACTTCCCGTGTGCTTCTGCGAAGGTGTTTAGAGTCTATAAATGTGAAAAGATACCATAAGGGAGAAGGAGCAAGGATTGTTTTCTGCTGCCCTGGAGACTAGGACTCAGAGGTATGAGTTCAAATTAGGAAAGGAGATTCCAACTGAACATTAGGAAGAACTTCCTGACAGTAAGAAGAGCTGTTCAGCAGTGGAACTCTCTACCTTGGAGTGTGGTAGACACTTCTTTCTTGGAGGCTTTTAAATAAAGGCTGGATGGCCATCTATCAGGGGTGCTTTCATAGACTCATCGAGTTGGAAGAGACTTCATGGGCCATTCAGTCCAACCCCTGCCAAGAAGCAGGAAAATCACTTGGCTTGTGCTTTTCCTGCATGGTAGAATGAAGATGGACTAGATCAGTGGTTCTCAACCTCCTTAATACCGTCACTCCTTAGTACAGGTCCTCATGTTGTGGTGACCCCCAACCATAACATTATTTTCGTTGCTACTTCATAACTGTAATTTTGTAATGTAAATATCTGATATGCAGGATGTATTTTCAGTCACTGGACCAAATTTGGCACAAATACCCGATACACCCAAAATTTGAATACTGGTGGGCTTGGGGGTGATTGATTTTGTCATTTGGTAATGCTAGAGTTGCTGGGATTTATAGTTCACCTTAAATCAAAGAGCCTTCTGAACTCCATCAATGATGGAATTGAATCAAACATGGCACACAAAATTCCCATGACCAAGAGAAAATACTGGAAATACTGGTGGGCATTGACCTTGAGTTTTGGAGTTGTAGTTCACCTAAATCCAGAGAACACTGTGAACTCAAGCAATGATTGATCTGGATCAAACTTGGCACAAATATTCAGTATGCCCAAATGTGAACACTAGTAGAGTTTGGAGAAAATAGACCTTGCCATTTGGGGATTGTAGTGGTTGGGATTTATAGTTCACATACAATTAAAGAGCATTCTGAACCCCACCAATGATAGAATTGGACCAAACTTTCCACACAGAACCCCCATGACCAACAGAAAATACTATATTTTCTGATGGTCTTTGGTGACCCCTCTGACACCCCCTCGCAACCCCCAAAGGGGTCCCAACCCCCAGGTAGAGAACCACTGGACTAGATGGACCATGTGGTCTCTTCCAACTCTGTGATTCTAGGAACCGTTCTCCAATTTGCAGTCATGTTTCCACAGCTACGGAGGACTTGATGCCTGGCTGTTTCTGCCAGCTGAGTGGTCAAGCGTGAAAATGGCTCCTCACAGGTGTTGCTTTTGTGTATGCAACTGAGACTGTGCACAAAAATGTGTGCACCAAACACCACTTTCCTGCTTACTCACTGCCTGGCTGGATATGCAGCCATGCAAGGCGTAGTAGAGGCACTCCCAACTCTTCTAGGGAAATATTTTGGAATCTGATCTGCTTGGAAGATGTCCAGAAGTCTATGCTGGGGGGGGGGGGGGGGACGGGACGGGACACATGTTTCCTGCACACTCCATCTCAGGCATGGGTGAATCATAGAATCATAGAGTTGGAAGAGACCTCATGGGCCATCCAGTCCAACCCCATTCTGCCAAGAAGCAGGAATATTGCATTCAAATCACCCCTGACAGACGGCCATCCAGCCTCTGTTTCAAAGCTTCCAAGGAAGGAGCCTCCACCACACTCCGGGGCAGAGAGTTCCACTGCTGAATGGCTCTCACAGTCAGGAAGTTCTTCCTCATGTTCAGGTGGAATCTCCTTTCTTGTAGTTTGAAGCCATTGTTCCCTTGCGTCCTAGTCTGCAAGGAAGCAGAAAACAAGCTTGCTCCCTCCTCCCTGTGGCTTCCTCTCACATATTTATACATGGCTATCATATCTCCTCTCTGCCTTCTCTTCTTCAGGCTAAACATGCCCAGCTCCTTAAGCCGCTCTTCATAGGGCTTGTTCTCCAGACCCTTGATCATTTGAGTCGCCCTCCTCTGGACACATTCCAGCTTGTCAATATCTCTCTTGAATTATGGTGCCCAGAATTGGACACAATATTCCAGGTGTGGTCTAATAAAAGCGAAATAGAGCATGGGGAGCATGACTTCCCTAGATCTAGGCACTAGGCTCCTATTGATGCAGCCGTGCAAGGCGTAGTAGAGGCACTCTCAACACCTCCAGGGAAATAGCCTGGGATCCGATCTGCTTGGAAGATGTCCAGAAGCCTATGCTGGGGGGGGGGGGGGGGGGCATATTTCCTGCACCCTCCATCTCAGGCATGGGCAAACTTGGGCTCTCCCTCTAGGTGTTTTGGACTCCAACTCCCACAATTCCTAACAGCCGGTAGGCTGTTAGGAATTGTGGGAGTTGGAGTCCAAAACACCTGGAGGGAGGGTCCAAGTTGACCCATGCCTAGCCATCTGCACAGCCATGTAATGCAGTTTGGAACAGAATCTCTACACTCCAAAAACGTTCTAAATATTCGTTCCATCCCTATGTACACATTACAGTTCACAACTCAACTTGTTTCCCTTTGGCAGCAAAATCTGATTAATGGATGCAATTCCAGTGGCACCTGCGGTTGGTGGCTTGCGGCCAAATCCGAACTTAGAGTCTTTGGGTTCCACCTGAGCGACCGACTGATCGATGGCAAAGGTGGCTTCTGCATCCCCCGTTTTGGCCCCTTCCCAAACCGTCATGGGACAAGAGAGACAAAACAAAGCCCTCTTTACAGCTGCACTCAGAAAGGAGCAAAATGTATTGTCGAAGTTTTTCATGGCCAGAATCCCTGGGTTGTTGTAGTTTTTTTTCCGGGCTGTATGGCCATGTTCTAGAGGCATTCTCTCCTGACGTTTTGCCTGCATCTATGGCAAGCATCCTCAGAGGTAGTGAGGTCTGTTGGAACTAGGAAAATCAGGTTTATATATCTGTGGAATGACCAGGGTGGGGCAAAGAACTCTTGTCTCTTGGAGCTAGGTGTGAATGTTTCAACTGACCACCTTGATTAGTATTTGATGGCCTGGCAGTGCTTGGGGCAATCTTTTGTTGAGAGGTGATTAGATGTCCCTGATTGTTTTCCCAATCCAATCTCCACAGAGAGAGAAAGTGGAGTGAAATTTTCAGGAAAATGTTCGACTTTCATGGTCCATTTTTCCAGACAGAATCCTCTAATGCGGGTCTTGACCTAATGGATCCTTCCCAGAATTTGAAAACTTGGCCTCCTCCTTTGGAAAAGCTACTCTGGGTCTCGATCAAGAGAGAAAAGTGACATAATACTATAATAGTGGGGCGTTCCCAAGTTACAAACACCCGACTTGCAAACAACTCATAGTTAAGAACAGTGGGGCTGAGACAACAGGAAGTGAGAGGGATCTTCCCATTGGAAGAAAGGGAAATCCACTCCTGGAAAAAATTATTATCTGGGGTGGAAAGGGGTCTCCAATGAAGCTATATCCACAGTCCTTGTTCCCAAAACAAGCCAATTTTTCCCCAATCCAGGGGCACAGGCAGCAAAGGGCACCCCACAACGGTGTTCACATATAGATATCGATATTAGGCTTGGTTGATCCCCCCAAAAAATGGTTCAAAACTCATTTTGGATGATGTATTGTCGAAGGCTTTCATGGCTGGGATCACTAGGTTCTTGTGGGTTTTTTCGGGCTATAGGGCCATGTTCTAGAGGCATTTCTCCTGATGTTTCACCTGCATCTATGGCAAGCATCCTCAGAGGTAGTGAGGTCTGTTGGAACTGGGAGGGGGTTTATATATCTGTGGAATGGCTGGGGTGGGACAAAGGACTCTTGTCTGCTGGAGCTAGGTGTGAATGTTTCAACTGAACACCTTCATTAGCATTTGAAGGCCTGCCTGAGCCTGGGAAAATCCCCTGAGAGGTGTTAAGATGTGCCTGGTTGTTTCCTCTCTGCTGTTTTGCTGTTGTAATTTTAGAGTTTTTTAATACTGGTAGCCAGATTTTGTTCATTTTCATGGTCTCTTCCTTTCTGTTGAAATTGTCCACATGCTTCTTGTGGATTTCAATGGCTTCTCTGTGTCGTGGTGGTTGTGAGAGTGGTCCAGCATTTCTGTGTTCTCAAATATATGCTGTGTCCAGGCTGGTTCCTCAGGTGCTCTGCTATGGCTGACTTCTCTGGTTGAAGTAGTCTGCAGTGCCTGTCATGTTCCTTGATTCGTGTTTGGGCAATGCTGCTGCGTTTGGTGGTCCTATGGAGACTTCTTGTCCACAGCTGCATGGGATACAATGGTAGACTCTTGCAGAAGTGAGAGGATCCCTCTTGTCCTTTGCTGAACGGAGCATTTGTTGGATTTTCTTGGTGGGTCTGGAGATAGTTTGCATGTTGTGTTTCCTCATCAGCTTCCCTCTGCGGTCAGTGGTTCCCTTGTTGTATGGCAGGAACACTTTTCCTCTGGGTGGATCTTCGTCTTGACTCTCGTGGGTTCTTCTTGGTGGTCTTGCAGCTCTTCTGATGTCTGAGGTGGAGTCTCCATTGGCCTGGAGAGCCCAGTTGAGGTGGTTCAGTTCCTCTTGGAGGAGGTGGGCTTCGCAGATTCTTTTTGCACGGTCTGCCAAGGCTTTAATGGGGCATCATTTTGGATGTAGGGGACGCTAGTCGTTCGATTCGGAATTGAATTCCGATTTTTTTTGGAAATTTTTTTGGAACTTTTCAAAATTTCCAAAATTTCCGAATCACTTCGTTAATGGCGGACGCGATTGCGCAATACGCAAGACTTTAAAGTATGGGATTTGTAGTGTCTTTTTAGACAATGCACAGCAAGCAAAGGAAATAACAAACAGCCAGCCCTGAGAGCTTTTGGGGCCTTGTAAGCTGATTTCACAAGTTAGGTGAGGAGAGACTTAAAAGTATGGGATTTGTAGTATCATTTTAGGCAACTCACAGCAAGCAAAGAAAATAACAAACAGCCCTGCCCTTTTTGCCTTGGAAGCTGATTTCACAACTTTAGGAAGGAGAGCTTGTGTTTGTTTGTTTATTTATTTACAGTATTTATATTCCGCCCTCCTCACCTTGCAGGGGACTCAGGATTACAATGTACACATACATGGCAAACATTCAATGCCATAGACACACAACACATATAGACAGACAGTCAGAGGCTATTTAACATTCCAATTTTCTGGCCACCAGGGAAGCTGTTGCTTCACCGTCCATCTGTGGCACTGCTGAAGTACTTTCCGCATTCCCCGCATGCTTTTTGCTGGAGATTTATTTATTTATTTATTTATTTATTTATTTATTTATTTGCTGCATTTGTTGACCGCCGTTCTCAGCCCTAGGGCGACTCACGGCGGTGTACAACATATAAAAGACAATTTACAGTAAAGCCATAACAAAAAAACCAACATATCACTAATACACAATCAAATAATTACACTAAAATAATCCGCTCCGTCTTATCGTGGAATCATAACCAATCTCGTAATCCATATTCCGTTCCAGTTGTCATTTCCAGTTACTGTAGCACTCAGTTAAATGCCTTCTCGAATAGCCATGTCTTTAGGCTCTTACGGAAAGACATAAGGGAGGGCGCCTGTCTGATGTCAACCGGGAGGGTGTTCTACAGCCGGGGGGCCACCACCGAGAAGGCCCTCTCTCTCGTCCCCGCCAGACGTGCCTGTGAGGCAGGCGGGATCGAGAGAAGGGCCTCCCCAGACGATCTCAAGGTCCTCGTGGGCTCATAGGCCGAGATGCGGTCCGCAAGGTACTTTGGGCCGGAACCGTTTAGGGCTTTGTAGGATAACACCAGCACCTTAAATTGGGCCTGGTAGCAAATCGGCAGCCAGTGGAGCTGGAACAACAAGGGCGTTGTATGCTCCCTGCGTCCTGCTCCTGTTAGTAACATGGCTGCCGCACGCTGGACTAGCTGAAGCTTCCGGGCCGTCTTCAAGGGCAGCCCCACGTAGAGAGCGTTGCAGTAGTCAAGGCGGGATGTGACCAGAGCGTGTACCACCGTGGCCAAGTCAGACTTCCCAAGGTACGGGCGCAGCTGGCGCACGAGCCTGAGCTGTGCAAATGCTCCCCTGGTCACCGCTGAAACCTGGGGATCCAGGCTCAACGATGAGTCCAGGGTTACACCCAAGTTGCGAACCTGCGCCTTCAAGGGGAGTGGGACCCCATCCAGCACAGGCTGTAACCCTATACCCTGCTCAGCCTTGCGACTGACCAGGAGTACCTCTGTCTTGTCTGGATTTAATTTCAGTTTGTTCGCCCTCATCCAGACCATTACAGCGGCCAGGCACCGGTTCAGGACTTTTTTATGGCCTCATAAATTAGTTAAATTAGCCTCCCCACACATAGGTGGTACCTAACTTTCTGTTGCAACTCAGGGTAGTTTTCACCTTGCTCCCAAACACCACCACAGCAAAACTGTAGATTTTGTAGTTTATTGAGAAAAAGGCAAAATCAAAACATAGCATGAAGAATACAAGTGTTGGGGTTCAGCCTGCTCTGTGTGAACCTGAGCCCCAATCTCTGTGTGAACCTGATTCTATGATTGTATTTCCAACTAAGCAAGCCACTGAACATGTATCTCTCCCTGATAGTGTTGAAACTCTTGTTGATGCTGAGCTCAGTGGCAAGGAAAGTGAAACTGAACAGCCTGATGAAAATGTTTTGGAATCCAGCCGTGATAGCTCTCCAGAGGAAATCACACCTGGGTTTTTTTAATGAGGACCATTAAAGGGAAGATCCCAGGGGCTCACATGTCTTTACACTAATGCACAGAGCATGGGAAATAAACAAGACGAACTCCAACTTCTAGCACAACACCACAAATATGATATCATAGCCATCACTGAAACCTGGTGGGATGACTCCTATCGCTGGAATGTAGATATCGAGGGGTATAACCTCTTTCACAGAAACCGAACAAAGGGGAGAGGAGGCGGAGTAGCCTTATATGTCAAAAACTCTTATGCTGCACAAGAAATGCAAGACAGCAATCTGGGAAACCAGCTTGAAATCATCTGGATAAGAATCAAGGGAACTGGGACTCAAAAAGATGTCGTTGTAGGCGTCTACTACAGACCCCCAAGCCAGGAGGAAGATCGTGATGAAGTCTTCTGCCAACAGTTGACCAAACAGGCACAGAAAAGAGATGTAGTAGTCATGGGCGATTTCAACTATCCCGATATTTGCTGGAAAACAAACTCGGCCAAGAGTACAAGGTCCAACAAATTCCTCGCTTGCCTTGCAGACAATTTCATGGTCCAGAAGGTAGAAGAGGCAACAAGGGGATTGGCTACTCTTGATCTCATCCTAACAAATGCGGAGGACCTGATCGATGCGGTCGAAGTGGTAGGATCCTTAGGGGCAAGTGACCATGTGCTCCTGCAATTTGAGGTACAAAGGAAGGCCGAAACTAAGACAAGTCAAACCCGCATTTTGGACTTTAGGAGAGCTGATTTCCAAAAAATGAAGGAAACGCTGAGCAGCATTCCGTGGACACAGATACTAAAAGACAAGGGAGCTACGGATGGATGGGAATTTCTCAAGAGTGAAATACTCAAGGCGCAATTGCAAACCGTGCCAACAAAGAGAAAAAATAGGACAAGTGCAAAGAAGCCAGAATGGATGTCCAAAGAAGTTCTAACTGTGCTGAGACACAAAAGAGACATGCACAAGAAGTGGAAAAAGGGAGAAATCACCAAAGAAGAATTCAAACAAATAGCCAACACCTGTAGGGAAAAGGTCCGCAAGGCTAAAGCAAAAAACGAGCTCAGACTTGCCAGGGACATTAAAAACAATAAAAAGGGCTTCTATTCTTATGTCAGTAGAAAAAGGAAAAACAAGGAGGCGATAGGACCTCTTCGAGGAGAAGATGGGGCAATGCTGACAGGGGATAGGGAAAAGGCAGAACTACTTAATGCCTTCTTTGCCTCGGTCTTCTCACAAAAAGAGAGTCTTCAACCTCAGCAAGATGGAGTGGATGAGGGATTGGAGGACATCCAACCCCAAATTGGGAAAGAAGTCGTCCAGGAATACCTGGCCGCTCTTAATGAGTTCAAGTCCCCAGGGCCAGATCAACTACACCCCAGAGTATTGAAGGAACTAGCGGAAGTCATTTCGGAACCATTGGCAACCATCTTTGAGAGTTCTTGGAGAACGGGAGAAGTTCCAGCAGATTGGAGGAGGGCCAATGTGGTCCCAATCTTCAAGAAGGGAAAAAAGGATGACCCAAACAACTACCGTCCGGTCAGCCTCACGTCGATACCGGGCAAGATTCTGGAAAAGATTGTTAAGGAAGTGGTCTGCAAACACTTAGAAACAAATGCAGTCATCGCTAATAGTCAACATGGATTTATCAAAAACAAGTCATGCCAGACTAATCTGATCTCTTTCTTCGATAGAGCTACAAGCTGGGTAGATGCGGGGAATGCCGTGGATGTAGCGTACCTGGATTTCAGTAAGGCCTTCGACAAGGTCCCCCATGACCTTCTGGCAAGGAAACTAGTCCAATGTGGGCTAGGCAAAACTACGGTGAGGTGGATCTGTAATTGGTTAAGTGGACGAACACAGAGAGTGCTCACTAATGCTTCCTCTTCATCTTGGAAAGAAGTGACGAGCGGAGTGCCGCAGGGCTCCGTCCTGGGCCCGGTCCTGTTCAACATCTTTATTAATGACTTAGATGAAGGGCTAGAAGGCATGATCATCAAGTTTGCAGACGACACCAAATTGGGAGGGATAGCCAATAGTCCAGAGGACAGGAGCAGAATTCAAAACGATCTTGACAGATTAGAGAGATGGGCCAAAACTAACAAAATGAAGTTCAACAGTGACAAATGCAAGATACTCCACTTTGGCAGAAAAAATGAAATGCAAAGATACAGAATGGGGGACGCCTGGCTCGAGAGCAGTACGTGTGAAAAAGATCTTGGAGTCCTCGTGGACAACAAGTTAAACATGAGCCAACAATGTGATGTGGCGGCAAAAAAAGCCAATGGGATTTTGGCCTGCATCAATAGAAGCATAGTGTCTAGATCTAAGGAAGTAATGCTGCCCCTCTATTCTGCTTTGGTTAGACCACGCCTGGAATCACATTGTGTCCAATTCTGGGCACCACAATTCAAGAGAGATGTTGACAAGCTGGAAAGTGTCCAGAGGAGGGCGACTAAAATGATCAAGGGTCTGGAGAACAAGCCCTATGAGGAGCGGCTTAGGGAACTGGGCATGTTTAGCCTGAAGAAGAGAAGGCTGAGAGGAGATATGATAGCCATGTATAAATATGTGAGAGGAAGCCACAGGGAGGAGGGAGCAAGCTTGTTTTCTGCTTCCTTGGAGACTAGGACGCGGAACAATGGCTTCAAACTACAAGAGAGGAGATTCCATCTGAACATTAGGAAGAACTTCCTGACTGTGAGAGCCGTTCAGCAGTGGAACTCTCTGCCCCGGAGTGTGGTTGAGGCTCCTTCTTTGGAAGCTTTTAAACAGAGGCTGGATGGCCATTTGTCAGGGGTGATTTGAATGCAATATTCCTGCTTCTTGGCAGGGGGTTGGACTGGATGGCCCATGAGGTCTCTTCCAACTCTATGATTCTATGATTCTATGATTCTATGATTCTATGACCAAAGGGAACAGATAGCTAGAAACAGGAGTGATTCACAGTTTCTACGAAGGTCAAATAGATTACAAGAGAGACAGGCCCAGGCTTCAAAGTCAAGGGGCGTTTCAAGGAATAGTTTCTTTGGTTTAAGGGGTCCCCGGTTGTCTCGTTAGATCAAGCAACGTTTTGGACTGCGGCTGTGCCTTGGCAGAATTCCTGTGTTCCATGGCCGGTAATCCCAGAGGCTTCTAGTTTTCAAGTACTGGTTAGTGAGATGCTAACAGGTTCCTGGTTTTTGTATTCTGGTTTTTGGAATTTTGCTCAAGCTCAGAGATTTTCCTGATTGCTGTGTTTCTATTGTGGCTCTTTGACTTTGCATTTGCCTTTCTTTTGTAACCAATTTTTCATCAATAAAAAGGATTGTTTTTCCTACTTAATCTTATGGTCTTGTTTCCTGATCTGGGATGCAACAAAAAGTTCCATAAGGCTTAAATGTAAAGACACAGTTCCCAAGATCCAAAGGCAAAAACATGAAGCATAATCCTTTAAGCAATGGACAAACAATAGTCCATGGGAAAACAGTTGAACACAAGACCCAAAATCCCAGACTCAGGAATCCAGAAGCGTGCTGCTTAAAGCCAAGGTTAATCCATAGAAGTTTGCATGGAAAGAGCTACGTTGAACTGACAACCCCTGTGTGTCAGCGAGAAGGCTAAATACCCTTTGCAGACATGAACGCATTGCGATGACCTTTGGCAGACTTGGCTTCTCGCTTGCGGGATCCCACAGGTCAAAGGCCAGCTTCACCATCTGGGAATGGCCCTCCAGGAAGTACCGGGGCCACGACATCAGGATGAACAAGCCGGAAAGAATCCCACAAAACCGGACAAGCAGATGCCTCGATCACCTCCTCTGGCACTGTACTAAAACTGGTGTTTACCTCGAGGTGTATCCGAGCGACTTTATCCGCAAAATTGTGCGCGAACTCGCAGCACTGAGCTGTCAGGTCATCAAAGGCCTCCTCCACCCCGGGGGGATGAAGGAGCTCCCCAATGACCCACATACTACGTTGTCATCAGCATACTGGAGTTCTATAACAGATGTTGTTGTAACCTTGGTTTTGGCTTTCAGTCTGCTGAGGTTGAATAGCTTGCCATCTGTCCAATAGAGTATTTCCACTCTGGTGGGAAGCTTCCCATCAACAAGATGAAGTATCATAGCGATGAAGATGGAGAATAAGTTTGAGGCAATAACACATCCCTGTTTGACACCTGAATCCAACTTAAATGGGTCACTTTGGGAGCTTTTATATGGCATTTATAAAACTTGTGTAGTGTAGGATTGTTAGCCACCTTGAGTCCCCATGGAGAGAAAGGCATGGTATAAACAACAACAACAACAACAACAACAACAACAACAACAACAGATAGATAGATAGATAGATAGATAGCGGGACACATTGGAGCCATGGATTCAAATGGCAGGAAAAGAGATTCCACCGAAACATCAGGAAGAAGTTCCTGACTGTCAGAGCTGTTTGGCAATGGCATGTGCTGCCTAGAAATCTGGGAGTTGGGCTAGATGACCTTTGGAGATCCCTTTCAGCCCTTGGATTCTAGGCTTCTGTGATAAAGTCCATCTCTGTTGATCCAATGTGCTCTTTCTGTGTGCTTCCCTTTCCAGCTTCACCACCTTCAGAAGGAAGCACCTCTGCGCCCCACCGGATGCCTGGTGGGTGGATGACCTGAAAGCCAAGCTGGACCAAAGGAAGGCCCGCCAGGTGAGAGACTTACCTGTGGTAGGGGTGACTTCTGAGTTGAGGAGAGGCATGTATACATAGAGGGGCTTGGCTCTGAAGCAGGCTTTGGGTCATTGCGGCCTTGCAATGGGCTGCAAATGCCTTTCCCCCTTTACGCCAGTCCTTTTCTCTCTGCACAACTGATGCCCAGTAAAGGGCAGTTGAGACTGTGGCCAAAGTGCCAAGGAGGCAACCATTTAGCGACCCTCCAGACTTCAGTATTGAATTCTGGCCATAGATTTCTAGACCTGAGCTGTTATTTATTTATCGTGTCATCAGCAACCAGACATTTGTATTACATTTTTAACAAAAACAAACAAACAGGCCAAACATAGAATTTGCAAGCTTGGTAGTTGATTAAATGTCCTTTGGCCAGTATCTGGCCCCTTGGAGTGCCTCTGCTGCGTCCAGGTTGGTTCATTGGGTGCTCTGCTATGGCTGACTTCCCTGGTTGAAGTAGTCTGCAGTGCCTTTCATGTCCCTTGATGCGTGTCTGGGCAATTCTGCTGCCTTTGGTGGTCCCTCTATAGCAGTGGTTCTCAACCTGGGGGTCGGGACCCCTGGAGGGGTCACAAGGGAGTGTCAGAGGGGTCACTAAGGACCATCAGAAAACACAGCATTTTCTGTTGGTCATGGGGGTTCTGTGTGGGAAGTTTGGCCCAATTCTATCATTGGTGGGGTTCAGAATGCTCTTTGATTGTAGGTGAACTATAAATCCCAGCAACTACAACTCCCAAAATGTCAAGGTCTATTTTCCCCAGACTCCACCAGTGTTCACATTTGGTCATATTGAGTATTCGTGCCAAGTTTAGTCCTGATCCATCATTGAGTCCACAATGGTCTCTGGATGCAGGCGAACTACATCCAAAACTCAAGGTCAATGCCCACCAACCCCTTCCAGTATTTTCTGTTGGTCATGGGAGTTCTGTGTGCCAAGTTTGGCCCAATTCCATCGTTGGTGGAGTTCAGAATGCTCTTTAATTGCAGGTGAACTATAAATCCCAACAACTACAACTCCCAAATGGTAAAATCAACCCCGCCCCCCAACCCCACCAGTATTCAAATTTGGGCATATCAGTCCAGTGAATGAAAATATATCCTGCATATCAGATATGTACATTATGATTCATAACAGTAGCAAAATGACAGTTATGAAGTAGCAACGAAAATAATTTTATGGTTGGGGTCACCACAACATTCGGAATTGTATTAAGGGGTCACAGCATGAGGAAGGTTGAGAACCACTGCTCTATAGACTTCTTGTCCACAGCTGCATGGTATACAATGGTAGACTCCTGCAGAGGTGAGAGGATCCCTCTTGTCCTTTGCTAAATGGAGCATTTGTTGGATTTTCTTGGTGGGTCTGGAGATAGTTTGTATGTTGTGTTTCCTCATCAGCTTCCTACAGTCAGTGGTTCCCTTGATGTATGGCAAGAATACTTTCCCTCTGGGTCACTGGGTGGATCTTGGTCTTGACCCTCGTGGCTTCTTCTCGGTGGTCTTGCAGCTCTTCTGATGCCTGAGGTGGAGTCTCCATTGGCCTGTAGAGCCCAGTTGAGGTGGTCCAGTTCATCTTGGAGGAGGTGGGCTTCGCAGATTCTTTTTGCACGGTCTGCCAAGGCTTTAATGGTGCTTCTTTTTTGACTTGGGTGATGGTTGGAGTTTTTGTGTAGATCTATCTGTGTGTGTGGGTTTTCTGTAGACGGTGTGACCCAATTGTTGATCTGGTTTACGAATGACTAGGATGTCTAGAAAAGGCAGTCTTCCTTCATTTTCTTCTTCCATGGTGAATTGGATGTTTGGGTGGATGCTGTTGAGATGGTCCAGGAACCTGTTGAGTTCTTCTTCTCCATGGCTCCAAATGGGGAAGGTGTCATCCACATCTCTGAACCATATGTTTGGGTGGATGCTGTTAAGATGGTCCAGGAACCTGTTGAGTTCTTCTTCTCCGTGGCTCCAAATGGTGAAGGTGTCATCCACATATCTGAACCATCTCGTGGGCTTTTTGGTTGCTGTTTCAAGGGCTTGTTTTTCAAAGTGTTCCATGTAGAAATTAGCTATAACCGGGCTGAGAGGGCTCCCCAGAGTTACTCCATCTTTCTGTTCATAGAACCCATTGTCCCACTGAAAGTAGCTGGTGGTGAGGCAATGGTGAAACAACTGTGATGTCTTCTGGGAACCTCTGGTTGATGAGTGCCATGGTGTCTGCTACCGGGACCATGGTAAATAGAGATACCACATCGAAGCTGATCAGTTTGTCGTTGGTATTTAGCTTGAGATTGCTGATTTTTTCTATGAAGTGGGCTGAGTCCTTGATGTAGTGTATAGTAAGCCCAAAATGGCTTTGTAACTGTGCAGCAAGGAATTTTGCTAAGTCGTACGTGGGGGATCCAATGGCACTCACGATGGGTCTGAGTGGGGTGGAATCATAGAATCATAGAATCAAAGAGTTGGAAGAGACCTCATGGGCCATCCAATCCAACCCCATTCTGCCAAGAAGCAGGAATATTGCATTCAAATCACCCCTGACAGATGGCCATCCAGCCTCTGCTTAAAAGCTTCCAAAGAAGGAGCCTCCACCACACTCCGGGGCAGAGAGTTCCACTGCTGAACGGCTCTCACAGTCAGGAAGTTCTTCCTCGTGTTCAGATGGAATCTCCTCTCTTGTAGTTTGAAGCCATTGTTCCATTGCATCCTAGTCTCCAAGGAAGCAGAAAACAAGCTTGTTCCCTCCTCCCTGTGGCTTTCTCTCACATATTTATACATGGCTATCATATCTCCTCTCAGCCTTCTCTTCTTCAGGCTAAACATGCCCAGTTCCCTAAGCCGCTCCTCATAGGGCTTGTTCTCCAGACCCTTGATCATTTTAGTCGCCCTCCTCTGGACACATTCCAGCTTGTCACTATCTCTCTTGAATTGTGGTGCCCAGAATTGGACACAATATTCCAGGTGTGGTCTAACCAAAGCAGAATAGAGGGGTAGCATTACTTCCTTAGATCTAGACACTATGCTCCTATTGATGCAGGCCAACATCCCATTGGCTTTTTTTGCCGCCACATCACATTGTTGGCTCATGTTTAACTCCCTCCCAACGAGGACTCCAAGACCTTTTTCACACGCACTGCTCTCGAGCCAGGCATTGTCCCCCATTCTGTATTTTTGCATTTCATTTTTTCTGCCAAAGTGGAGTCCTTATGGAATGGTAAAAGCAGCAGCCATCTCAACAAATTCCTCCAAAGTTATGATAATAATATTCATTTCTTTCTAAACTTTCTAGAGAGCAGCCTGGACTTCCTACAGCCATCGGCTAGCCTCGATGAAGGACCACCAATAAAGAGCTGGCTTCATAAAATGCCCGTCTTTCCTGAAAGTGGGTGCTTGACCTGGTCCGGCCAGGTGACTCCTCACTGCTTGACCACTGCAAATGCTTCCTGTGCCTTCTTCTGCATTGGAAATGCCCAACGGAGCTTGGCTGAGCCAGATCCCCCCACCGTTGGATCTGTAAAATAAAATTTTCCAATAGACAATGTCACATTGTCAAAGAAATGGTCCGCAATGAACAGATCACAGATTTCTTGGATTCCACTTTGGTTTGGTTTGGGGGTTTTCTACTACAACTGCAAGGCCCAGCATTCAAACCAAGGGCCAAAAAGGACTAGCATATGTAGGAACGGAGCACAAAAATTGCACTCCGTCTTTCTTTGTGCCAATAAGCAAGAGTTTAATAGATGTGCTGTTACTCTTATGGAACTTTTGGGAGTCAGGAAATTCTAATTCATCAACTATGAACCATTCAGTCTCCAGCAGACTCCAGTTGGCCTTCTTCTTCTTGTAACTGAGGATGAATAACAACAATAATAAAGCTTATTAATAACACCATAGAGCAGAACATCAAACATATATAAAGGCAAGAAAAATTACACTATAAAATATATAGTTGATATCGAGCACAAATTTGGAGGGCCTTGCCCTGAAGACAGAGACCAAACAGACCCACCAAAGAGGATCCATTAAACCCTGGTGAGAAAGAAACACGCAAAAAGACATTTTCCCTGATTTTTCCCAAATAAATCTCACCAAAGTTGAAGAAAATGCCACCAAGTTGTTTATTTCACTCCAGCTGGAGCAGATGTCAAACTGCAATCATTTGCTAAAGCCGACATGACATGCAGGGCAAAATAACATGGTTTTATAAAGAATACAAAGCTGTCAAATTCAAATTTCCCGCTCCCACCCCACCCCCCCTTTGCCGGCTTCCTGCAGATTGGATGGAGTCATCAACTGGCTGTGAGGTGCAACCAGCTTAGCCATGCCTTAGCCAATCAGGAAGCCAGTGCCGCTTCGGCCTCTTGGCCAATGGGAAAGGAAGAGGCGGTCTGGGCGGGAAAGAATGAACCAGGAGGAAAAGTTGAATGGATTAAATGACTAATGTTTGTATAATTGCTAGCGATAGCTTTTCCTAAGCTCTTGAGCCAGCTTGGCTATTGTTTTTGGTTCCTGGATGCATATCTTTGACTGACAAGAAAGTCAGCCCCTTTCTTGTCCTTAGGTCCTGGATATGGGATTTGTTGATGATATCTTGGATCAGTATCGGCCATCCGGGTCACCATAATGGAAGGAGGCTGAGGTGACGAAACACCTTTTGTGAGAGGTGATTAAATTGTCCATAGGACCCATTTCTCAGACTGGCTAGCCTTTTGGCCCTCCGAAGTCTGAGGAAATAAGGTCGTTTGTTTTATCAGTTATGCAAGGAGTTTTGGTGAGTCCTTTTGTCTAGGGATTAGCTGTCCCAGGAAGTGAGAGAAGGCTTCCCGAAGTCATGAGGTGCTGGGTTCACAAAAAGGTGGCATTTCTTCATATTTCATATAGGGATATGGGGAGGGGCATACAAGGGGATCATAGGGGATAAATTCATATAAGAGGGAAAATGAAATAATATCAGCCCTTCCCACCCACCAAAGTCCATTAAAAGTTCATAAAGCATAGCAAAGAGTCCATGGGGTTTTGGGAGGAAACGTTCCAAAAACAGTTCCAAAAGTTTTCCAAAAGTTGGCAAAAGTTCAATAAAAGTTCAAAAAGTTTACGAGAAAGGGGGAAATGTCCAAATGTCTATGGGGTGCACACTGGGATCATTGTGAGCTCCGAGGGTCGGAGTACATTCATTTTGGAGGAGGAAACTATAAATCCAATTATTTCTAAGGGCTAGGATGGTCTGTCTGTGGTCTGGGGGTCCCAAGGGGTGACCACAGCAAGTTCCCCCGGTTGACAGGCTTCTGGACATCATCAATATGGAGGCAGGAACAACGTTGCAGCATGGAGCCGCGAATCACAGTCAGCTGGTCTCCATATAAGGTTTTGGATGCAAAATGGTTATTCCTGGGGCACAGGAGTCCATAATGCAAAAAGCAAGATAGCAGTTAGTCTTAGAATTAGTCAAGGAAGAAAATGGCACTGATTTGGAAGCGATATGTTGACCCGCGGATACGGGGGCCCAATGGTTTTCCATATCCGCGGTTCAAAGGAACGTAGTTTCAGCATCCTCGGGATGCTGCAAGAGCATCCTGGGTGAGTCAGCAGTGATCTGCGGCTAAGAAAAGGAGAGGTTAATATTAGAAAGTATTAGAGGCAGTAAAGAGACACAAAGTATCACTAAAGAGAGGGAAAAGTTGCAATCAAAGATACTTTTATTGGGGGGTTTGTTACAATGTTAGGGCAGGGGAGAAAGGGAAAGAAAGCAGGAGGAAAAATGATCCTTCAGTTGGAGCTGCTGTGTGGGGCCATAGTCCCCTGATGTTCGGGAACTGTGGAACTCCCTGCTGCAGTTCAGATCAACTTGAAGGCGGGGGCCTGCACATTGTTCGGTCCCATAGTAATACCCTTTATCCTTTCAGTTTCAGTATGTACACTCCAAAAATGTTCTTCCCAGAAGTGTTTGTGGGTTTCTCTGAGGCTGCACCTAGATTCTAGAGCCAATGCAATTAAAGAAGTGTCAAACTACATTAATTCTGCAGCATGGATTCACCCACATTTTGGAATGTCTGTGAATGTTTACACCAGAGAAGACCTTTGGTCTTGGTTTGGGAAAGGTTCGGTGGACTTTGTGCTGCTAGGCAGGTTTTATTCTTTGCAGTCCATTTCCAATCCCAAAAGGACTGATGTTTTCATAGCCATTTGCCTGGTTTGCAATTATTGTGCAAGGTTACACTTACACTATAAAATGAATGCAGTTTGATACCACTTGAACTGCCATGACTCAATGTTATGGAATTGCAGTATTTGTAGTGTGGGGAGGCAACAGCCTTTTGGTAAGAGAAGATCTTGCAAAACTACAGCTCCCATGATTCCATAGCACTGAACCATGGCAATTAAAGCAGGGTCAAACTGCATTCGTTCTGCAGTGTAAATGCACCCTAATTCACAAAGCCCATTGTCTCCATTGATTTCTGTGTTCAAAAGTCTTTTTTGAAATGTTTATTCAGGGCTAATTCCTGTGTTTCAAGAGAGTTTCTGCTCAAGCGGAAAGTTTCTGCCCAAGAGCAAAGTTCCTCTCCACTGTTTGCTGTCATGCCATGTTTCCCTTTACCGATATTTACCTTTGGATTTGAAGTACAGGTGGAGATGTTATTCTTTTTGTCTCTTTGATCTCTTTTCATTACCAAACAATGCAAAATAAACAAATAAAAGAAAACCAAATTGGTCTGGTTCATTTGAAATGAGACGAGGACAAGAAGTTGCCTGAGATAAACATAGTCAATTGGTCCACCAAGGCCTCATCTACTCTGCCATATAATGCCATTTGAACTGGATTTTATTAGTCAGTGTAGATTTATATAATGCAGATTTAACTGCATTGGCCTGGATTATAGCGTCTACACTGCTTTATAATCCAGTTCAATGCATTTAATCTGCACTCTTGTTGGGGTGCAATGATATGTCACTCTTTTCTCAAATGGCCCAAAAACTTCCAGGGTCTCTTTATCCAATCAAACACTGGAAGCAAGGAAATCATTCAACAGGTTTATTTGATCAAAGCACCCTGCTGGGTGGACAAAGGCTGGTAATTTTCCACTACTACCTTATCACTCTGAAACTGCATTATATGGTGGTGCAGATCCAATCTAAGTGTATAGAATCACTGGGTTATGTAATTGGACGGGGTACCTTTTGAGGGTCATCTAGTCCATCCCCAGGATGGTGCATATGATCCCCAGCTAAAACATGGATTGAAATTGACATTTCTTGGAATTTCACCTGAATATTAGGAAAGTAAGATAAAGTTAAAGGTTTCCCCTTTACACATGGCTAGTTGTGTCTGACTCTAGGTAGTGGTGCTCATCACAATTTCTAAGCTGAACAGCCAGTGTTGTCCATAGACACCTCCAAGGTCATGTGGCTGATATGACTGCACGGAGAGCCATTACCTTCCTGCTGAAGTGGTACCTATTAATCTACTCACATTTGCATGTTTTTAAACTGCTTGGTTGGCAGAAGCTGGGGCTAATAACGGGAGCTCACCCCACTCCCCAGATTTGAACCATTGACTTTCAGTCAGCAAGTTCAGCAGCTCAGCGGTTTAACCTGCTGTGCTACCAGGGGCTCCTGAATATTACAAAGAACTTCCTTTTGAAAAAAAATTATTGTATACAAGTAACACAAAAAAAGAGAACAAATAATACACCAACTAACAAAAATATACATTTAGAGCATCCTACAACACCCCTTCCTTCCATCCATCCACATCCATGAACCCACCGCCCATGACTTCTGTTACTACTCCTTGTGAATCTTATATCTATTAAAACCTACCCTTAACTGCTTTCATAAATAACCATTGTGGCAACATTAAAATCTATATTTGTCTTTCTTTCCAATTATCCAAACACCAGCTCTGTTTCTTGGCAAACTCTTTATTATTTCCTCTACGAATGTCATTGGAATAGAGCCCTGCTTCCTCTGCAGCATAAGTTTTCAGTTTAGGTCTTGACCCAGAGGTGAAAGCAGGATAATAATAATAATAATAATAATAATAATAATAATAATAATAAACGATAGATTCCAAGTGTAGACTCCAAAGAAGCAGACAAAACTATGGATCACATATTTAGCTGTTGCAAGAAGATTGTGCAGACAGACTATATGCAGAGGAATAGGAAAACTCCAGCATTATGTCCCAGAAGCACTTTATTCGAATTTTAAGATTCTCTGCACATTGCACTTGCCCTGAAATCCAACATGCCACCTGTCACACCCAGCACTTTTTAATTCTGTACCATTACTTGGCCCAGCCCTAGTTTTTACTGTGTTATAGTGTAATGTTTTGTTGTTATTGCTTTATGTTTTTGATTTGCTTTGAGTTGTATTGTTTTATGTTGTTGTTATGTTGAGGCCTTGGCCTTTGTAAGCCGCATCGAGTCCTTCGGGAGATGCTAGCAGGGTACAAATAAAGTTTAATAATAATAATAATAATAATAATAATAATAATAGGCATAATATCGTTACTCAAATGATCCATTGGAGCTTGTGCCGCAAATCCCATCTGCCAGCAAAAAAGAACTGGTGGGATCACAAGTCTGAAAGGGTTACGGAAAATGAACACATTAAATTACTCTTGGACTTCCAAATTCAGACTGACAGAGTTTTTGAGCACAAGACTCCTGATCTCACAATTGTAGAAAATAACAAAATATGGATCGTCAATGTTGCAATCCCAGGTGACAGCAGGATTGACAAGAAGCAACTGGAAAAGCTTACATGATATGAGGATTTAAAGATCAAACTGCAAAGACTCTGGCACAAGCCAGTCAAGGTGGTCCCAGTGGTGATCGACACACTGGGTGCAGTGCCTAGAGACTTTGGCCTGCACTTAAAAAAAATCGGCGCTGGCAAAATTACCATCTGTCAGCTACAAAAAGCCACCCCTACTCAGATCTGTGTGCATTATTTATTTATTATTTATTTGCTTTATTTCTATACCGCATTTTTCAGCCTATTATTCACTTATATATCACACAATCCTAGACACTTGCTGTGTAAACACATCTTGTTATATAACAAACAACAACAACAATATGGTTCTAATCTCCTAATGCTCTGCATCTTCTCCAGCATAATTTTCCAGTTTGTGTCTTGATCCAGAGAGAAAAGCAGGGCAATCATCATCACCATCATCTGGTTCCAATCACCTAACACATCCTCTCCAGCATAACTTGGACACTTCATTAGTGATCCTTGCAACTTGAGCAGATCATACTACCTTTCTCTCTGATTTGAGCTGAAACTGATATATAAATTATGTTTTCCCAAATTGAATTCCATTCATTTTCAGCTATTTTGATTCTGAAACACTGGGCAATTTTGCATGGGAAGGGCAAGATTTGGCCCTCTTTTCTCCAACTAAACTCCATTTGCAGCAACTGAAGTCAGCTGAGGATAAAAAGGGAAAGTGGGAGAAGGAGGAGAAGGAAACCAGGGCATTTTGAAAGCAGTTGGAAAAGTGGGACAGCAGAGGATGGATTGGGACAGAGGTCAAAACAGGACAATTGGTAAATAGGCATCCCACATAGACCTCATGCAGGAAAACTGGGAGATTCTGGTCTTGAAATCCGGCGACTGATCCTTAGGCAGCCCCGGAGAGGGATTTTCCAGGACAATTAAAGACTGGAGATAAGAACAATCGGAGGAGATTTGCAATATAACTGCCTTGCTTGCAAAACAAAGAGTGGGAATTACATCTTATAGAAAGGCAGAGATAGAAAGGGGATTTTAACCAGACTGGGGCAAAGGGTTTCCCATTCATGTCATTCTTGTAAACCGACTTTTAAGTCAACACTGACTCAATATTATCGCTACGCTAGTTAACTGTGTTTTAATATTTTATGTTATCACCAGTTAACTGTGTGTGGTCTCTTTCTGCCAGCACTTGTTCTAATGCGTTTCGTTTTCGATTCTGGGAAAAGGGAGGGAGGAGAGAAAGGAAATAAAGAAGGGAGGGAGGGGAAAAAGGAAGGGAGGACAAAAGAAAAGAAAAGAAAAGAAAAGAAAAGAAAAGAAAGAAAGAAAGAAAGAAAGCATTCAACTGGGCTCTCCAGGCCAATGGAGACTCCACCTCAGACATCAGAAGAGCTGCAAGACCGAGAAGAAACCACGAGAATAAAGACGAAGATCCACCCAGATATGTGGATGACACCTTCACCATTTGGAGCCATGGAGAAGAAGAACTCAACAGGTTCCTGGACCATCACAACAGCATCCATCCAAACATATGGTTCAGAGATGTGGATGACACCTTCACCATTTGGAGCCATGGAGAAGAAGAACTCAACAGGTTCCTGGACCATCTTAAGAAGCATCCACCCCAACATCCAGTTCACCATGGAAAAAGAAAAGGAAGGAAGACTGCCTTTTCTAGATATCCTAGCCATCTGCAAAGCAGATCAACAATTGGGTCACATCGTCTACAGAAAACCCACACACACAGATAGATATCTCCATCAAAACTCCAACCATCACCCAAGTCAAAATAGAAGCCCCATTAAAGCCTTGGCAGACCGTGCAAAAAGAATCTGCGAAGCCCACCTCCTCCAAGATGGACTGAACCACCTCAACTGGGCTCTCCAGGCCAATGGAGACTCCACCTCAGACATCAGAAGAGCTGCAAGACAACCAAGAACAAGCCATGAGAGTTAAGACAGAGATCCACCCAGAGGGAAAGGGTTCTTGCCAGACATCAAGGGAACCACTGACCACAGAGGGAAGCTGATGAGGAAACACAACATACAAACAATCTCCAGACCCACCAAGAAAATCCAACAAATGCTCCATTCAGCAAAGGACAAGAGGGATCCCCTCACCTCTGCAGGAGTCTACCGTGTACCATGCAGCTGTGGACAAGTCTACATTGGGACCACCAAACGCAGCAGCAGCATTGCCCAGACACGCATCAAGGAGCATGAAAGGCACTGCAGACTCCTTCAGTCAGAGAAGTCAGCCATAGCAGAGCACCTGAGGAACCAACCTGTACACAGCATTTTAATTGAGAACACAGAAATGCTGGACCACTCTCACAACCACCATGTCAGACTACACAGAGAAGCCATTGAAATCCACAAGCATGTGGACAATTTCAATAGAAAGGAGGAAACCATGAAAATGAACAAAATCTGGCTACCAGTATTAAAAAACTCTAAAATTACAACAGCACAACAACAGAGAGGAAACAAACAAGGACATCTAATCACCTCCCAACAAAAGTTTGCCCCAGGCACTGCCAGGCTATCAAATGCTAATCAAGGTGGTCAGTTGAAACATTCACACCTAGCTCCAGCAGACAAGAGTCCTTTGTCCCACCCTGGTCATTATTCCACAGATATATAAACCCCTTTTCCTAGTTTCAGCAGACCTCACAGCTCTGAGGATGCTTGCCATAGATGCAGGCAAAATGTCAGGAGAGAATTGCTCCAGACCATGGCCACATAGCCCGAAAAAACCAACAACAACCCAAAGCATTCATTCCTCGTTGTGGGTGCCTCCAAAGGCAAGGGCTTCATGGTGCAACTGTATGTGTTAAGAGACTTCACTACTGCATGTATAACAAAAGGTGTCTTCCCAGAGAGAGGTTTGAACCCAAGGAAATTCTCTTTTGTCTCAGCTTTCACCCATCAGCAACAACTGACCACTGTGAATATATAAAATACTAACAAGGCCTCTGGAAGTCTTTTGACTTTAGGGAATTTGACTTTAGGGAAATTTAGGGAATTTGCATCAATCGGGATCCTATTCCATTCTGTTCCACTCCCTAACTGCATAAATATACATCTACTGGTGGATCTAATCAATCGTGACCAGTAGCTTCCATGCGAGTCTATTCTGGGTATTAGAGTGAACTTGAATGAGGCTCTGTGGCCCTGTTGGGATCACTGGTCAGTAAGTCGTTTGGATTGTCACCAATGGGAATGTACAGATTTCAGATAGGGCCATGGATAAGGAGGTCCATACCTGGTGAGCATCCACAAAACCAGATCTGCCCAGACTGAAGACAAGCATTCTGAGTTGAAGGCAAAGCTACAGAGGTTTATGACCATTTGGCCAAATAGGATGCAATCGCAAGGAATGCACTTCAAAAGGTACAAGCACAAATTCACAGAAGAATACATGACATTTTCTACAATTCTGACAGCTATTCATTCTTCCTGCTCTGTCCCCTGACATTTAAAACTTAAAGAAAAAATATTTTCTCTTGCTTGAAGTCATGTAATTGTTCTTAAACTTTTGGCGAGAGGGGTGCCGTAGCTCGATAACAGGAATGACCTGGCTCTGAAATTCTCTCCAAGCATCTGCTGCATCTAATTGCTGGAAATAGCCCTTTTGACGTATTTATAGTTTCGAGCAGTGTTTCTCAACCTTCTGAATGCCGTGACACCTTAATACGGTTCTTGATGTGGTGGTGACCCCCAACCATAACATTATTTTCATTACTATTTCAGAAATGTCATTTTGCTCCTGTTATGAATTGTAATGTAAATATCTGATGTGCAGGATGTATTTCCATTCACTGGACCAAATTTGGCACAAATACCCAATATTTCCAACTTTGAATACTGGTAGGGTTGGGGAATTGATTTTGTCATTTGGGAATTGCAGTTGCTGGGATGTATAGTTCACCTACAATCAAAGAACATTCCAAACTTCACCAAAGTTGGAATTGAACCAAACTGTGCATACAGGACACCCATGACCAACAGAAAATACTGGAAGGGTTTGGTTGACCTTGAGTTTTGGAGTTGTAGTTCACCTACATCTAGAGAGCGCTGTGGACTCAAAAAATGATGGATCCAGACAAAACTTGGCACAAATACTCAATATACCCAAATGTGAACACTGGTGGAGTTTGGGAAGAATAGACCTTGACATTTGGGAGTTGTAGTTACTGGGATTTATTGTTCAAGTAAAATCAAAGAGCATTCTGAACTCCACCAACGATGGAATTGAACCAAACTGTGCACACAGGACACCCATGACCAACAGAAAATACCGGAAGGATTTGGTTGACCATGAGTTTTGGAGTTGTAGTTCACCTACATCTAGAGAGCGCTGTGGACTCAAAAAATGATGGATCTGGACGAAACTTGGCACAAAGGGGTTTGTTGACTTTGAGTTTTGGAGTTGTAGTTCACCTACATCCAGATCTGTGGACTCAAACAATGATGGATCTGGACCAAACTTGGCACAAATACTCAATATGCCCAAATGTGAACACTGGTGGAATTTGGGGAAAACAGACCTTGATATTTGGGAATTGTAGCTGCTGGGATTTATAGTTCGCCTACAATCAAAGAGCATTCTGAACCCCACCAATATAATTGGGCCAAACTTCCCACACAGATCCCCCATGACCAACAGAAAATACTGTGATTTCTGATGGTCTTTGGCAACCCCCTGACACCCCCTCGTGACCCCCACCCCAGGGGTCCCAACCCCCAGGTTGGGAAACCCAGAGCAGGGTCACGGCTTTCATAGGTGAAGCCTGAGGGCATCAGGGAGGGAATGCAGCCACACCTTCTGGCTCTGACCCCAGGTGTGCGCACTTGGACCGCATGTCATGGGAACCCATGCGGGGCTTTCCAGCGGGAAAGAGTCTCTCGGGTCAAGGCAAGGCTTCCCAGCCCTGCCTCAGCCTTTACCTTCAATAAAGATTACAGCCAGAAATCTGGAGCCTAAGTACGAACATTTGCAAAACCTTGGAAATATTACAGAACAAGTTCCTCCAAAAACTTTATTCTCTCCTAAATGGAACCTGCAGGATCTGGGTGGTCGTAAGTCAAGACAAAAGCAGATCGTGCCCAATTAATATACTTTAAATCAGTGGTACTCGACCTTCCTATTGCCATGACCCCTTAATAGAGTTCCTCATGTTGTGGTGACCCCCAACCATAAAATCATTTTCATTGCTACTTCACAACTGTCATTTTGCTACTGATATCAATTGTAATGTAAATATCTGATGTATTTTCATTTACTGGACCAAATTTGGCACAAATACTCAATACACCCAAGTTTGAATACTGGTGGGGTTGTGGGGGGGATTGATTTTGTCATTTGGGAGTTGTAGTTGTTGGGATTTATAGTTCACCTACAATCAAAGAGCCTTATGAACTCCACCAACAATGGAATTGAACCAAACTTGGCACACAGAACTCCCATGACCAACAGAAAAT
Source organism: Anolis sagrei (assembly GCF_037176765.1). Taxonomy (NCBI): domain Eukaryota; kingdom Metazoa; phylum Chordata; class Lepidosauria; order Squamata; family Anolidae; genus Anolis; species Anolis sagrei. The sequence continues at coordinate 301,745,762 of NC_090022.1, forward strand.
GCTGGAGGGTTTGGTGGGTAATGACCTTGGGTTTTGGAGTTGTAGTTCACCTACATCTAGAGAGCACTGTGGACTCAGACAATGATGGATCTGGACCAAACTTGACAGGAATACTCAATATGCCCAAATGGAAACACAGATGGAATTTGGGGGAAATAGACTTTGACATTTGGGAGTTGTAGTTACTGGGATTTATAGTTCACCTACAATCAAAGAGCCTTCTGAACTCCACCAATGATGGAATTCAACCAAACTTGGCACACAGAACTCCCATGACCAACAGAAAATCCTGGAGGGTTTGGTGGGCATTGCCCTTGAGTTTGGGAGTTGTGGTTCGCCTACATCCAGAAAGCACTGTGGACTCAAACAATGATGGATCTGGACCAAACTTGGCATGAATACTCAATATGCCCAAATGTGGACACTGGTGGAGTTTGGGGAAGATAAACATTGACACTTGTGAGTTGTAGTTACAGGGACATATAGTTCACCTACAATCAAAGAGCATTCTGAACCCCAACAATGACAGAATTGGGCCAAACTTCCCACACAGAACCCCCATGACCAACAGAAAATACTGTGTTTTCTGATGGTCTTTGGCGACCCCTCTAACACCCCCTTGCAACCCCTCCAGGGGTCCCGACCCCCAGGTTGAGATGAAACCCAGAACTGGAACTCCCACAGAACTTCTGCGTACTGGATCTAGATGGTCGTAAGTCAAGACAAAAGTAGATCGTGCCCAATTAAGATACTTTAAACAAATTGCCACTCTTCCACCTGGAAAGCAATGCCCTCACTGTGGGAGAACATGCAGGTCAGGAATAGGGATCCACAGCCACCTACGGACCCACCGCCAGGACACTCAAGCCTTTTGAAATAAATGTTTGGTCTCACTATTGACTCTGAGGCCTTTTTCTTTTATAATAATGATAATAATAATAATAATAATAATAATAATAATAATAATCCTTTATTTATACCCCGCTACCATCTCCCGAAGGACTCGGTGCGGCTTACAAGAGGCCGAGCCCAAATACATCAGTAAATAGCAACAACAACAACAATACAGAAAATCATAGAATCATAGAATCAAAGAGTTTGAAGAGACCTCATGGGCCATCATCCAGTCCAACCCCATTCTGCCAAGAAGCAGGAATATTGCATTCAAATCACCCCTGACAGATGGCCATCCAGCCTCTGCTTAAAAGCTTCCAAAGAAGGAGCCTCCACCACACTCCCTCCGGGGCAGAGAGTTCCACTGCTGAACAGCTCTCACAGTCAAGAAGTTCTTCCTAATGTTCAGATGGAATCTCCTCTCTTGTAGTTTGAAGCCATTGTTCCCTTGCGTCCTAGTCTCCAGGGAAGCAGAAAGGAAGCTGGCTCCCTCCTCCTCCCTGTGGCTAATGCATAAACAAAGCAACAAACAGTAACAATAACCTATGGCGGCTGAATTGTAATAATTAAAAATTTTAAAAAATGCTGGGCATGACAAGGTGACATATAACTAGGAAGGGTATTTGGAGGGAGATAGTGCGAGCAGACAATCCTAGATCATTAGTACAGTGCGATTAGGGATATGTTGCTTAGGGTTTCCTTATTCTGGGAAGGCACACTGGAACAAACACGTTTTCAAGCTCCTCTTAAAGACTGCCAGAGTTGGGGCATGCCTAATGTCCTTGGGGAGCGAGTTCCAGAGTCGAGGGGCCACCACCGAGAAGGCCCTATCCCTCGTCCCCACCAATCGCGGTTGCGATGGAGGTGGGATCGTGAGCAGGGCCTCTCCAGATGAACGAAGAGATCGTGTGGGTTCGTACACAGAGATGTGGTCACGCAGGTAGGCGGGCTTTGTAGGTAAGAACCTGCACCTTGAATTAGGTCCGGAAAGTGAATGGCAGCCAATAGAGCTCCTTAAACAGGAGGGTTGACCTCTCCCTGTAAGGAGCACCAGTTAACAACCTGCCCGTTGGACCAGTTTAAATTTCCGGGCCATTTTCAAGGGTAGCCCCACGTAGAGTGCATTACAGTAATCCAATCTTTCTTCCTCTGCTTTTACTTTGTGTGTATTGGGATGTGCGTTTCGCATCTTTAAGGCCCACTTGTGAGTGTCCTTGCTGCACTTTCCTTTTATTTCAATGTGAGAGGAAGCCACAGGGAGGAGGGAGCAAGCTTGTTTTCTGCTTCCTTGGAGACTAGGACGCAATGGAACAATGGCTTCAAACTACAAGAGAGGAGATTCCATCTGAACATGAGGAAGAACTTCCTGACTGTGAGAGCCGTTCAGCAGTGGAACTCTCTGCCCCGGAGTGTGGTGGAGGCTCCTTCTTTGGAAGCTTTTAAGCAGAGGCTGGATGGCCATCTGTCAGGGGTGATTTGAATGCAATATTCCTGCTTCTTGGCAGAATGGGGTTGGACTGGATGGCCCAGGAGGTCTCTTCCAACTCTTTGATTCTAGGATTCTATGAAATCTCGCTCTTTCTTGTAAACAGCTCCACAACTTCTTTCCTTCTGATAAACAGTTTGGAAGCATCTCCTTGGCGGTTTTTCGGGAAATCTTCGGCCAGCAGCTGGGTTTCTTTTAAGGATATTGTTGTTGAATGCGATCTCTTCTCTAAAGTACTTTCTTGGCAGGCATTGAGTGGGACCTCGGCCAGTTTGAAGGAAAAAAGGGACAGCTTTGAGTGTCTTCAAGACGTGACCGAGACCATGCCTGCCCTGGCGTGCTGCACCAAAAGCAACGAGACATCCAATATTATTACCTTTTTAAAACCCATTTCTGGACACAGTTGCATATGTTTTACTGTTTACATTTCTGTCCCCTGTCTTGTAAAGTTTGGGGACACTCAAAGGAGACTGCTTCAACCAGAGAAGTCAGCCATTGCCTCACCACCAGCTACTTTCAGTGGGACAATCTATATATAGAATCATAGAATCATAGAATCATAGAATCAAAGAGTTGGAAGAGACCTCATGGGCCATCCAGTCCAACCCCATTCGGCCAAGAAGCAGGAATGTTGCATTCAAATCACCCCTGACAGATGGCCATCCAGCCTCTGCTTAAAAGCTTCCAAAGAAGGAGCCTCCACCACACTCCGGGGCAGAGAGTTCCACTGCTGAACGGCTCTCACAGTCAGGAAGTTCTTCCACATGTTCAGATGGAATCTCCTCTCTTGTAGTTTGAAGCCATTGTTCCATTGCGTCCTAGTCTCCAAGGAAGCAGAAAACAAGCTTGCTCCCTCCTCCTCCCTGTGGCTTCCTCTCACATATTTATACATGGCTATCATATCTCCTCTCAGCCTTCTCTTCTTCAGGCTAAACATGCCCAGTTCCTTAAGCCGCTCCTCATAGGGCTTGTTCTCCAGACCCTTGATCGTTTTAGTCGCCCTCCTCTGGACACATTCCAGCTTGTCAATATCTCTCTTGAATTGTGGTGCCCAGAATTGGACACAATATTCCAGGTAAAGTGGTCTAACCAAAGCAGAATAGAGCATGGGGAGCATGACTTCCTTAGATCTAGACACTAGGCTCCTATTGATGCAGGCCAACATCCCATTGGCTTTTTTTGCCGCCACATCACATTCCTGGCTCATGTTCACCTTCCTCCCCACGAGGACTCCAAGATCTTTTTCACACGTACTGCTCTCGAGCCAGGCGTCCCCCATTCTGTATCTTTGCATTTCATTTTTTCTGCCAAAGTGGAGTATCTTGCATTTGTCACTGTTATTATATAAATGCATAATGACCTTATGCATTTATAACCTTAAAAACAAAAGAACCAATGAACGAAATCACACCAAATTTGGCAACAAAACATCTCACAACACAAGGAGTGACCATCTCTCAAAATATTGTCGAAGGCTTTCATGGCTGGAATCACTAGGTTCTTGTGGGGGTTTTTTCGGGCTATAGGGCCATGTTCTAGAGGCATTCTCTCCTGACGTTTCGCCTGCATCTATGGCAAGCATCCTCAGAGGTTGTGAGGTCTGTTGGGATTAGGACAATGGGTTTATATATCTGTGGAATGGCTGGGGTGGGGCAAAGAACTCTTCTCTGCTGGAGCTAGGTGTGAATGTTTCAACTGACCACCTTCATTAGCATTTGAAGGTCTGCCTGAGCCTGGGAAAATCTTTTGTTGAGAGGTGTTAAGATGTGCCTGGTAGGGCTGGGCGGTTTCGTTTCGTTAATTTGTAATTCGTTAAAAATTCGTTATTTTTTTTGTTAACGAAGCGATAACGAACCATTCTGGAGCAACTTAAAAACGAAACCAATTTTTCAAGTCGTTTCGTAAATGCTTCGTATTTCGTTATGTATTCGTTTCGTTATTGTTTTGAGGTCGTTTCGTTATTATTTCCGCATATCTGGGGCAAGTTTTATAGTTGTTTTTTGTTTAATTAGTGAAAAAAAATTATAATATCACACCAACAGTCAACAACAGAGGGAGAGGGAAGCTTCAGAAGTTTTTTTAGCGTATTGCGCGATCGCGGCCGCCATTAACGAATGGATTAGTTATTGTTTCGTTATTGTTTTGTAATTTTTTTACCATTTACGAAATTTCGTAAATATCAAACTTTTTTTAAGGAAAATTTCGGAATTCTTTTAAATATCGAAACGCAAAAAACCCCAAAAAACGAATCGATTTTAGAAACAAATTTTTCCGTTGTTACCCAGGCCTAGTGCCTGGTTGTTTCCTCTCTGCTGTTTTGCTGTTATAATTTTAGAGTTTTTTTAATACTCTAAAATTTATGATTTTGTCATTTGGGAGTTGTAGTTGCTGGGATTTGTAGTTCACCTATAATCAAAGTGCATTCTGAACTCCACCAACGATGGAATTGAACCAAACTTGGCACACAGAACTCCTATGAGCAACAGAAAATACTAGCAGCATTTGGTGGGCATTGACCTTGAGAGTTGTAGTTCACCTACATCCAGAGAGCACTGTGGACTCAAACAATGATTGATCTGGACCAAACTTGGCATGAATATTCCATATGCCCAAATATGAAGACAGATGGAGTTTCAGGAAAATAGACCTTGGCATTTGGGAGTTGCAGTTACTGGGATTTATAGTTCACCTACAATCAAAGACTATTCTGAATGAACCCCACGAATGACAGAACTGGGGCAAACTTCCCACACAGAACCCTTCTGACCAACAGAAAATACTTAAGGCCATCCAGTCCAACTCCCTTCACCAGGGCAAGAAAACGTAATCAAAGCCCTCCTGACAGATAGCCATCCAGCCATAGATATAGATAGGTATATGTGATTCACACACAGAGAGATAAAGTATTATAGATTTGAAAGGGACTCCTAAAGATGGACAATGATATGTTGCATGTTCCAGAGTAGGCAAACCAGACAATCTCTACGTCAACACTGTCAAAGAAACATCAAGAAATACTGTTTACCCACAAGCATAAAGACATTACATAGAAACCAGCACTTTTTAATTACTTTATTTTCCATATCACCAGACTGAGCCACAGCAACGCGTGGCAGGGGACCGCTAGTGAATTCTATGAACAGAAGGATGGAGTAGCGATGGGGAGTCCTCTCAGCCCGGTCATAGCTAACTTCTACATGGAACACTTTGAGAAACAAGCCCTGGAGACAGCAACCAAAAAGCCCACGAGATGGTTCAGATATGTGGATGACACCTTCCCCATTTGGAGCCATGGAGAAGAAGAACTCAACAGGTTCCTGGACCATCTCAACAGCATCCACCCAAACATGGTTCAGAGATGTGGATGACACCTTCCCCATTTGGAGCCATGGAGAAGAAGAACTCAACAGGTTCCTGGACCATCTGAACAGCATCCACCCAAACATGGTTCAGAGATGTGGATGACACCTTCCCCATTTGGAGCCATGGAGAAGAAGAACTCAACAGGTTCCTGGACCATCTCAACAGCATCCACCCAAACATATGGTTCAGAGATGTGGATGACACCTTCCCCATTTGGAGCCATGGAGAAGAAGAACTCAACAGGTTCTTTGACCATCTCAACAGCATCCACCCAAAAATCCAATTCACAATGGAAAAAGAAAAGGAAGGAAGACGGCCTTTTCTAGATGTCCTAGCCATCCGCAAACCAGATCAACAATTGGGTCACATTGTTTACAGAAAACCCACACACATGGATAGATATCGACACAAAAACTCCAACCATCACCCAAGTCAAAAAAGAAGCACCATTCAAGCCTTGGCAGACCGTGCAAAAAGAATCTGCGAAGCCCACCTCCTCCAAGATGAACTGAGCCACCTCAACTGGGCTCTCCAGGCCAATGGGGGCTCCACCTCAGACATCAGAAGAGCTGCAAGACACCCGAGAAGAAGCCAAAAAAGTCAAGACAAAGACCCACCCAGAGGGAAAGTGTTCCTGCCAGACATCAAGGGAACCACTGACCGCAGAGGGAAGCTGAGGAGGAAACACAACATACAAACTATCTCCAGACCCATCCAGAAAATCCAACGAATGCTCCGTTCAGCAAAGGACAAGAGGGATCCTCTCGCTTCTGCAGGAGTCTACCGTGTACCATGCAGCTATGGACAAGAAGTCTCCAGAGGGACCACCAAATGCAGCAGCATTGCCCAGACACAAATCAAGGAACATGAAAGGCGCTGCAGGGTAACTCAACCAGAGAAGTCAGCCATAGCAGAGCACCTGATGAACCAGCCTGGACACAGCATACTGAGAACACAGAAATGCTGGACCACACCAACAACCACCATGTCAGACTACACAGAGAAGCCATTGAAATCCACAAGCATGTGGACAATTTCAACAGAAAGGAGGGACCGACAAGTCTCCCTATTTTCTCCAGGGTTGTTATTCCAGATGAGCTTTGACCAGAAAGGAGGCTGCCAGTATTAAAAAAAACTCTAAAATTACAACAGAACAACAACAGAGAGGAAACAAACAAGGACATCTAATCACCTCTCAACAAAAGATTGCTCCAGGCACTGCCAGGCAATCAAATGCTAATCAAGGTGGTCAGTTGAAACATTCACACCTAGCTCCAGCAGACAAGAGTCCTTTGTCCCACCCTGGTCATTCCACAGATATATAAACCCTTTTTCCTAGTTCCAACAGACCTCACTACCTCTGAGGATGCTTGCCATAGATGCAGGAGAAACGTCAGGAGAGAATGCCTCTAGAACATGGCCATATAGCCTGAAAAAAACTACAACAACCCATCTTAGTTTTTATCTTGCACATGCTCATTGTTATGTTATGTTATATTATTATATTTTACTGTGTATGATTTTGCTTTATCATTTTTGTACTCATATGTTGTATGTATTTTACTGTGTTGTTATTGTGTTTTGGTTTTACTTTATTGTAATATGCTGTTGGGCTTGGCCTCATGTAAGCCACCCCGAGTTTTGGGGAGATGTTGGTGGCGTATTAAATAAAGATTATTATTATTATTATTATTATTATTATTATTATGCAGTTCAGTAATGAATCTAGTTCTGCTTCATTGACTACTCTAAAGCCTTTGACTGTGTGGATCATAATAAATTGTGGCAAGTTCTTAGTGGGATGGGCATCCCAAGCCCCCTTCCCTCTCTCCTGAGGAATCTGGACAAGGACCAAGGAGCCACAGTCAGAACTGACCACGGAACAACAGACTGGTTCAAGATTGGGAAAGGCGTACGCCAAGGCTGCATACTCTCACCCAACCTATTCAACTTGTATGTAGAACACATCATGCGAGGATGTGCGGGGCTTGAGGAATGCAAAGCTGGGGTGAAAATTGCTGGAAGAAACATTCACAACCTCAGATATGCAGATGACACCACTCTGATGGCCAAAAGCGAGGAGGAGCTGAGGAGCCTTCTAATCAAGGTGAAAGAAGAAAGCGCAAAAGCCGGGTTGCAGCTAAACGTCAAAAAAACCAAGATTATGGCAACAAGAATGATTGACAACTGGAAAATAGAGGGAGAAACCGTGGAGGCTGTGACAGACTTTGTATTTCTAGGCGCAAAGATTACTGCAGATGCAGACTGTGGCCAGGAAATCAGAAGACGCTTTCTTCTTGGGAGGAGAGCAATGTCCAGTCTCGATAAAATAGTGAAGAGTAGAGACATCAGACTGGCAACAAAGATCCGCCTAGTCAAAGCCATGGTATTCTCTGTAGTAACCTACGGATGTGAGAGATGGACCTTAGGGAAGGCTGAGCAAAGGAAGAGAGATGCTTTTGAGCTGTGGTGTTGGAGGAAAGTGCTGAGAGTGCCTTGGACTGCGAGAAGATCCAACCAGTCCATCCTCCAGGAAATAAAACCCGACTGCTCATTGGAGGGAAAGATACTAGTGACAAAGTTGAAGTCCTTTGGCCACATCATGAGGAGACAGCAAAGCCTAGAGAAGACAATGATGCTGGGGAAAGTGGAAGGCAAAAGGAAGAGGGGCCGACCAAGGGCAAGATGGATGGATGGCATCCTTGAAGTGACTGGACTGACCTTGAGGGAGCTGGGGGTGGTAACGGCCGACAGGGAGCTCTGGCGTGGGCTGGTCCATGAGGTCACAAAGAGTCGGAGACGACTGAACGAATGAACAACAACAACAACAATGAACTGCATAATAATAATCTACACAGACTATATAATGCAGTTTCAAACTGTGCTGTATGATAGTGTAGATAGGTGTTTAAGAAGGCTTTTGAATAGAAGTGCAATGACTGGTAACTTGACCATAGGAATGGAACAACAGAAATGGTATTGGATTGTGAATTTGACGATGAGACATCTCGGAATGGTCTTGTAGTAAGGTTGATGTTTTGATGATGTTTGATAATTATGTACTGTGGAATATTTTATTTTATGTTGTATTTTGCACCTTTTTTCTATGTTGTACACCGCAATGAGTCGCCAGTAGGCTGAGAATTGCGGTATATAAGCGTTTGTTGTTCACTCGTTCAGTCGTCTCCGACTCTTCGTGACCTCATGGACCAGCCCACGCCAGAGCTCCCTGTCGGCCGTTACCACCCCCAGCTCCCTCAAGGTCAGTCCAGTCACTTCAAGGATGCCATCCATCCATCTTGCCCTTGGTCGGCCCCTCTTCCTTTTGCCTTCCACTTTCCCCAGCATAATTGTCTTCTCTAGGCTTTCCTGTCTCCTCAGGATGTGGCCAAAGTACTTCAACTTTGTCTCTAGTATCTTTCCCTCCAGTGAGCAGCCGGGCTTTATTTCCTGGAGGATGGACTGGTTGGATCTTCTCGCAGTCCAAGGCACTCTCAGCACTTTCCTCCAACACCACAGCTCAAAAGCATCGATCTTCCTTCGCTCAGCCTTCCCTAAGGTCCAGCTCTCACATCCGTAGGTGACTACAGGGAATACCATGGCTTTGACTAGGCGGATCTTTGTTGTCAGCCTGATGTCTCTACTCTTCACTATTTTATCGAGACTGGACATTGCTCTCCTCCCAAGAAGTAAGCGTCTTCTGATTTCCTGGCCACAGTCTGCATCTGCAGTAATCTTTGCGCCTAGAAATACAAAGTCTGTCACGGCCTCCACGGTTTCTCCTTCTATTTTCCAGTTGTCAATCATTCTTGTTGCCATAATCTTGGTTTTTTTGACGTTTAGCTGCAACCCGGCTTTTGCGCTTTCTTCTTTCACCTTGATTAGAAGGCTCCTCAGCTCCTCCTCGCTTTCGGCCATCAGAGTGGTGTCATCTGCATATCTGAGGTTGTTAATGTTTCTTCCAGCAATTTTCACCCCAGCTTTGCATTCCTCAAGCCCCAAGCGTAGTAAATAAATAAATAATAAATAAATAAGATAGGGCCTTGCACGGCATCCTTCCCATTAAATGGAATTACAAATTCAGAAGAATGCTGCTGGAGTGGATGAAAGGCGCCATGGAAGCAGAGAGAGTCGGAAGGGGCCCTAGAGGTCATCTAGTCCAATCCCATGGAGCAGTGGTTCTCAACGTTCCTAATGTCGTGACCCCTTAATGCAGTCCCTCATGATGTGGTGACCCCCAACCATAATATTGTTTTCGTTGCTACTTCACAACAGTCATCTTACTACTGTTATAAATCATAATGTAAATATCTGATATGCAGGATGTATTTTCATTCACTGGACCAAACTGGGCACTAATACCCAATGCACCCAAATGTGAATGCTAGTGGGATTGAGGGAGAATTGGGAGTTGTAATTTGGGAGTTGTAGTTGCTGGGATTTATAGTTCACTTGTAATCAAAGAGCATTCTGAACTCCACCAGCGATGGATTTGAACCAAACTTGGCTCCCATGACCAATGGAAAACACTGGAAGGGTTTGATGGGCATTGACCTTGAGTTTGGGAGAGTTGTAGTTCACCTATATCCAGAGAGCACTGTGGACTCATACAATGGTGGTTCTGGACCAAACTTGGCACGAATACTCAATATGCCCAAATGTAAACACTGGTGGGAGTCTGGGGAAAATAGATCTTGACATTTGGGAGTTGTAGTTGCTGGGAATTATAGTGCATTACAATCAAAGAACATTCTGGACTCCACCAATGATAGATATGGGTCGAACTTCCCACATGGAATCCCCATGACCATCAGAAAATACTGTGTTTTCTTATGATCTTTGTCGACCCCTCTGACACCCTCTCGCGACCCTCTCAGGGGTCCCGACCCCCAGGTTGAGAAACACTGCCATGGAGGGAAGGTCAGTGCGGCTTCACCCTCGGGTGCACTGGAGGCTCCACCTGAGCTCTGTTTGCATTGCCAAGCACAAGTGTTGGAAACTCCCCGGGGCCCCTGGCTTGTTTGCTCAGTGCCAATGACCCGCAATGTACTGGGAGGCCCAGCGTCCCCAGTTGGCCTTAGGGGAAGTCAAGCGGGGAGATATCTGTCCTTTGCCGCAGGATCCCCTTCCCCCTTGACCGGTCTTGGGAAGCCCCGCGGTCAATGTCCTCTCTTCCGCTCAGACTTATTTTTGTAAATGCTTCCTGCTTCCGAGAAGCAAAAACACATTGTCTCCAGGGTTTGGGTCAGCTGTCCCTGGCGCAAGAGGACTCTGGGTGTAAGGCAGGTATGGGCCAACTTTGGCCCTCCCTCCAGATGACTTCCTGGAAAAGCTCAATCCGGATTTGCTCACTCTTGATCTGAACTGTCATCACATTGACATCAACTTCGAGTGTCCCCCTGAATGAGGGACCAACAAGTCTCCCTCTTGTCTCCAGGGTTGTTGTTCCAGATGAGCTTTGATCAAAGCAGAATAAGTGGGACTGTGTCTTCCTCGGTCTAAACACTAGATCCCTATTGATGCTGCCTAGAATCACATTGGTCTTCTTGGCAGCAGCATCACACTTTTGGCTCATGTTCAGCTTGGGCTCCACTCAGACTCCTAGATCCCGGACTGCTGTGAATTTTGTTAACAGTGGCCAAGCTTTCTAAGGTGGAAACATCCTTTTGACTCTTGATCCTGTCCTCTGGGGAACTCTCTCTCCTTCCCGGTCATCTGCAAATGTGTTCTTGTAGGTCATATAATCATAGAATTAAAAAGTTGGAGGAGACCTCCTGGGCCATCCAGTCCACCCCCATTCTGCCAAGAAGCAGGAATATTGCATTCAAATCATCTCTGACAGATGGCCATCCAGCCTCTGTTTAAAAGCTTCCAAAGAAGGAGCCTCCACCACACTCCAGGGCAGAGAGTTCCACTGCTGAACGGCTCTGGGCACAGTCCAGAGTGACTCCCAGGTATTTGGGTGCACTGCAATGCTCCAGTGGGATTCCTTCCCAGGTCACCCTCAATAATGCTCTGACCTACAAGAAGCACTGCCTGAACATCAAGCAAAAAGTGGGTGCTAGAAACAATATCATACGAAAGCTGACTGGCACAACCTGGGGATCACAACCAGACACAGTGAAGACATCTGCCCTTTGTGCTATGCTACGCTGCTGCTAAGTATGCATGCTCAGTGTGGAACACATCTCACCATGATAAAACAGTGGGTGTGGCTCCTAATGAGACATGCCGCATTATCACGGGGTGTCTGCGCCCTACACCACTGGAGAAATCACACTAATTAGCCAGTATTGCACCACCTGACATCCGCCGGGAAGGAGCAGCCAATAGTTAAAGGACCAAGGCAGAGACATCTCCAGCTCATCCCCTGTTTGGGTATCAGCCAGCACGCCAACGACTTAAATCAAGAAATAGTTTTCTAAGATCTAAGTCAGGAAGTTCTTCCTCATGTTCAGGTGGAATCTCCTCTCTTGTAGTTTGAAGCCATTGTTCCATTGCGTCCTAGTCTCCAAGGAAGCAGAAAACAAGCTTGCTCCCTCCTCCCTGTGGCTTCCTCTCACATATTTATACATGGCTATCATATCTCCTCTCAGCCTTCTCTTCTTCAGGCTAAACATGCCCAGCTCTTTAAGCCGCTCCTCATAGGGCTTGTTCTCCAGACCCTTGATCATTTTAGTCGCCCTCCTCTGGACACATTCCAGCTTAGAGTCAATATCTCTCTTCAATTGTGGTGCTCAGAACTGGACACAGTATTCCAGGTAAAGTGGTCTAACCAAGACGGAATAGAGCATGGGGAGCAGGACTTCTCTGGATCTAGACACTAGCAAACTTTGGTTTCAGCTCAGATGGTAAAGTTACAAATGAGGAAGAACAGAGAGGGTAGGAAAGGCTGCTGCAGTTTGCTTTTGCCTGAGCCGACTGCGAAGAGGAGCCTTTTGAGTTCAGCTGGTCCACCCATTATTATTATTATTATTATTATTATTATTATTAACTTTATTTATACCCCGCAAAATCTCTCGAAGGACTTGATTCAGCTTACAAAGGCCAAGGCTGCCAACAGCAACAACATAACAGTAAAACTCATAAGCAAATAATAAAACATCAAGCAAACAATAAAACACTAAAAACAATGACACCATGACACATTTAAAAAACTAAGGGCCGGGCCAAATGTAATGGACAAAAATTGAAAAGTGCTGAACTTGACAGGAAGTATGTAGTGGTTTTTTGGATGTAGGTGCAATGTGCAGACAATCCTGGTCTCTAACGAAGTGCATTAGGGACATGATGCCAGGGAGTTTCCTAATCTGGAAAGGCACACTGGAACAGCCAGGTCTTCAGGCTCTTCCTAAAGATTGCCAATGTTGGGGCTTGTTTGATGTCCTTGGGGAGAGAGTTCCAGAGTCGAGGGGCCACCACAGAGAAGGCCCTGTCCCTTGTCCCCACCAAACGTGCTTGTGATGCAGGTGGGATCGTGACCAGGGCCTTTCCAGATGACCGAAGGGAGCGCGTGGTTCATATATGGAGATGCGGTCATGCAGGTAGGAGGGTCCCAAACCGTTTAGGGCTTTGTAGGTGAGCACCTGCACCTTGAATTGGGACCGGAAGATGAATGGCAGCCAGTGGAGCTCCTTAAACAGAAGGGTTGACCTCTCTCTGTAAGGAGCGCCAGTTAACAGCCTCGCCGCTGACCGTATGATCAAGGGTCTGGAGAACAAGCCCTACGAGGAGCAGCTTAGGGAACTGGGCATGTTTATCCTGAAGAAAAGAAGGCTGAGAGGAGATATGATAGCCATGTGTAAATATGTGAGAGGAAGCCACAGGGAGGAGGAGGGAGCAAGCTTGTTTTCTGCTTCCTTGGAGACTAGGACATAATGGAACAGTGGCTTCAAACTACAAGAGAGGAGATTCCATCTGAACATGAGGAAGAACTTCCTGACTGTGAGAGCCGTTCAGCAGTGGAACTCTCTGCCCCGGAGTGTGGTGGAGGCTCCTTCTTTGGAAGCTTTTAAGCAGAGGCTGGATGGCCATCTGTCAGGGGTGATTTGAATGCAATATTCCTGCTTCTTGGCAGAATGGGGTTGGACTGGATGGCCCGTGAGGTCTCTTCCAACTCTTTGATTCTATGATTCTATGATTCTATGATTCGTTGAACCAGTTGGAATTTCTGAGCCGTTTTCAAGGGCAGCCCCATGTAGAGTAGTCCAATCTAGAGGTGACCAAGGCATGGACCACCCCGGCCAGATCAGCTTTTACGAAGTATGGTCGCAGTTGCACCCATCCCCATTCTGAGGCTTTTAGGAATGGTGGGAGTTGGAGTCCAAAACACCTGGAGGGAGAGCCAAAGTTTGCTCATGCCTAGTTCATTTGCTCAGAGTACAAGAGGGTCACGCATGGCATCAATGCGGGCAGCATGAACAGGCCTCGCTCGGTGCCTTTTTTGCTGGGGAACATTTATTTATTTTATTTATTTATTTCAAAGTTTTATATACCGATCTCCTCACCTCATAAGAGGGACTCAGCCCGGTTTCCAACCATAAAAACACATACAATCGGTAAAATATCAAAATACACATTACAATTAAACATTTAAAAAGCACATAAATTTAAAAACTACAGTGGTCAGTCGTCATACTAAAATCGAATATACACCGTCTTCCATCCAGATCATTGTCTCATTCTTCGAAAGCCTGTCTCCATAACCACGACTTCACCTGTTTCCTGAATGTCAGGATTGTTGGGGCGGTTCTAAACTCTGGCAGGAGAGTTCCAGAGTTGCGGGGCCACCACCGAGAAGGCCCTGTCCCTCGTCCCCACCAGCCGCGCTTGTGAGGCTGGCGGGACCGAGAGTAGGGCCTCTCCAGACGATCTTAGTAATCTTGATGGTTCGTAGGGGAGAATACGTTCGGAGAGGTAAACAAGGCCGGAGTTGTTTAGGGCTTTATAGGTTAACGCCAGCACTTTGAATTGTGCTCGGAAGCTAATCGGCAGCCAGTGGAGCTGGCGTAACAGCGGAGTGGTGTGCTCCCTGTACCCATTTGGCTTCTTCTTCTCCTCGGTGGTCCTCCAGATGTCCCTGGGCCAAGCCTGCTCCTGGTTTCTATTCCGGTTGAAGGGCAGCCAAGCTTTGGTTTCAGTCCAAGAGAAGCCGGAACCGAAAGTGACTCTGGTCCAGGTGGGGGAAGAAGGAGGAGAAGGAGGAGACCAAGGGAGAGGCGGAGGTGCTCCAACGGCTTCCAAGAAGGGGATCGTGTTTCACTCAGCACATCCACGGAGGAAGGGAAGTCTAGCATGTTTTGGTGAAATCGAAACTGGGAGAGGAATTGGGTGCTGAAACAGCAGGATTGTTGTGTGTCTTCCAAACAAAGGCCGGTTCTTAAAAATGAACCATGTGACCCTCTGATTTCCTGGGATTTGTGGCCTGACTCATCACCCAACCATCGTTTCGATTCTACTTGGGCTCCACCAGCAGGACCCCAGCTGCACTTTAAAAAGTGCAGCAAAAAAGTGCGGCAAAAAAAGCCAATGGGATTTTGGCCTCAGGCATCAATAGGAGCCTAGTGTCTAGATCTAAGGAAGTAATGCTACCCCTCTATTCTGCTTTAGTTAGACCACATCTGGAATATTGTGTCCAATTCTGGGCACCACAATTCAAGAGAGATATTGACAAGCTGGAATGTGTCCAGAGGAGGGCGACTAAAATGATCAAGGGTCTGGAGAACAAGCCCTATGAGGAGCGGCTTAAGGAGCTGGGCATGTTTAGCCTGAAGAAGAGAAGGCTGAGAGGAGATATGATAGCCATGGATAAATATGTGAGAGGAAGCCACAGGGAGGAGGAGGGAGCAAGCTTGTTTTCTGCTTCCTTGGAGACTAGGACGCAATGGAACAATGGCTTCAAACTACGAGAGGAGATTCCATCTGAACATTAGGAAGAACTTCCTGACTGTGAGAGCCGTTCAGCAGTGGAACTCTCTGCCCCGGAGTGTGGTGGAGGCTCCTTCTTTGGAAGCTTTTAAGCAGAGGCTGGATGGCCATCTGTCAGGGGTGATTTGAATGCAATATTCTTGCTTCTTGGCAGAATGGGGTTGGACTGGATGGCCCAGGAGGTCTCTTCCAACTCTTTGATTCTATGATTCTATGATTCTATGAAAACCACCAAGTACCCAGACCTCAAATCACAAGTTCGGCAGAACATTACATTGTTATAGTAATTTAATAAAAGGGAATCCAGAACCGAAAGTGAGTCGATTCTCAGTCGAGGAGGAGAAGGAGGAAGGAAGCAGATACTTCAGCTGGGTCCAAAAAAAGAAGTCATGTTTAGCTTAAATCAGTGTTTCTGAACCTGGGGGTTGGGACCCCTGGGAGGGTCATGAGGGGGTTTGAGAGGGGTCACCAAAGACCACCAGAAAACATATATTTCTGATGGCTTTAGGAACCACTTTGGCAGAGAAGACTGAAGATCTGTCCGCCTGTCCTTCTCTTCCTTTTTGGAAACAGATGGCGAATCCTTCCACCAAAAGCCCTCCTCCGCTCTGATTGGCTGGCCTCTCAGCCTAGAGAATGGCTGTTTTTGAGACTCCAAGTGTGGAGGGCAGGCATGCTCAGCGCATGGCAGCATGGAGCGCATGTCCAGGTGAGGGAGAATCATAGAATCAATGAGTTGGAAGAGACCTCATGGGCCATCCAGTCCAACTCCATTCTGCCAAGAAGCAGGAATACTGCATTCAAATCACACCTGACAGATGGCCATCCAGCCTCTGTTTAAAAGCTTCCAAACAAGGAGCCTCCACCACACTCCAGGGCAGAGAGTTCCACTGCTGAACGCCTCTCACAGTCAGGAAGTTCTTCCTCGTGTTCAGATGGAATCTCCTCTCTTGTAATTTGAAGCCATTGCTCCATTGCGTCCTAATTTCCAGGGAAGCAGAAAACAAGCTTGCTCCCTCCTCCTCCCTGTGGCTTCCTCTCACATATTTATACATGGCTATCATATCTCCTCTCAGCCTTCTCTTCTTCAGGATAAACATGCCCAGCTCCTTAAGCCACTCCTCATAGGGCTTGTTCTCCAGAGCCTTGATCATTTTAGTCGCCCTCCTCTGGACACATTCCAGCTTAGAGTCAATATCTCTCTTGAGTTGTGGTGCCCAGAATTGGACACAATATTCTAGGTGTGGTCTAACCAAAGCAGAATAGAGCATGGGGAGCATGACTTCCCTGGACCTAGACACTATGCTCCTATTAATGCAGGCCAAAATCCCATTGGCTTTTTTTGCCGCCACATCACATTGAGGCTCGCACCAGAGAGTCCCTTCATGGCATGTGGGTTCTGTGTGGGTAGTTGGTGGGATTCAGAATCCTCTTTGATTGTAGTTGAACTATAAATCACATCAACTATAACTCCCAAATGTCAAGGTCTATCCCCCCCCCCCCCCAAACTCCACCAGTGTTCACATTTGGGGAGATTGAGTATTTGTGCCAAATCCATCATTGTTTGAGTCCACAGTGCTCTCTGGATGTAGGTGAACTATAACTCCCAAACTCAAGGTCAATGCCCACCAAATCCTTCCAGTATTTTCTGTTGGTCTTTGGAGTTCTGTGTGCCAAGTTTGGTGTAATTCCATCATTGGTGGAATTCAGAATGCAATTTTATGATAGGAGAACTATGAATCCCAGCAACTACAACTCCCAAATGACAAAATCAATCTCCCACAACCCCACCAGTATTCAAATTTGGGTGTATTGGATATTTGTGCCAAATTTGGTCCAGCGAATAAAAATACATCCTGCATATCAGATATTTACATTACGATTCATAATAGCAGCAAAATTACAGTTATGAAGTCGCAACAAAAATAATGTTATGGTTGGGGGTCACCACAACGTAAGGAACTAGATTAAGGGGTCACAGCATTAGAAAGGTTGAGAACCACTGCTCTAGATGTAGGTGAACTACAATTCCTAAACTCAAGAGCAATGTCCACCAAACTGGATGGACTGGATGGCCTTAAGTATTAGTTGGACTGGATGGCCTTAAGTATTTTCTGTTGGTCATGGGAGTTCTGTGTGCCAAGATTGGTTCAATTCCATCGTTGGTGAAGTTCAGAACACTCTGGTTGTAGGTTAACTACAAATCCCAGCAACTACAACTCCCATATGACAAAATCAATCCACCCCAACCCCACCAGTATTCAAAGTTTGGGCATATCGGGTGTTTGTGCCCAATAGTCCAATGAATGAAAATACATCCTGCATATCAGATATTTCCATGAGATTTCATAACAGTAGCAAAATGACAGTTATGAAGTAGCAATGAAAATAATGTTATGTTTGGGGGTCACCACAACATGAGGAACTGCATTAAGGGGTCGCGACATTCAGAATATTGAGAACCACTGGCTTAGAGCATTTGGAGGGGGAGGGATGGAAACTTTCAGAGGATTCGGAGCATCCCGTGAGCCTTGGAGGCAGGGAAACACAGGGCCCCATTGCTGTCTCCAAAGGCACACCAAATACAAGCCTTTCCTTTTGATGGATGGAAGGAGAAATCATAGAATCATAGAATCAAAGAGTTGGAAGAGACCTCCTGGGCCATCATCCAGTCCAACCCCATTCTGCCAAGAAGCAGGAAAATTGCATTCAAATCACCCCTGATAGATGGCCATCCAGCCCCTGTTTAAAAGCTTCCAAAGAAGGAGCCTCCACCACACTCCGGGGCAGAGAGTTCCACTGCTGAACGGCTCTCACAGTCAGGAAGTTCTTCCTCATGTTCAGATGGAATCTCCTCTCTTGTAGTTTGAAGCCATTGTTCCCTTGCGTCCTAGTCTCCAAGGAAGCAGAAAACAAGCTTGCTCCCTCCTCCCTGTGGCTTCCTCTCACATATTTATACATGGCTATCATATCTCCTCTCAGCCTTCTCTTCTTCAGGCTAAACATGCCCAGTTCCCTAAGCCGCTCCTCATAGGGCTTGTTCTCCAGACCCTTGATCATTTTAGTCGCCCTCCTCTGGACACATTCCAGCTTGTCAAAATCAAGCCCAAAGGTTCAGTGTCAAACCATGAAGGGTCCTTTGGAAAGACTCCAAGCCCACCGAGTAGAATCATATGTAGAATCTTAGAATCCTGGAGTTGGAAGAGACCTCGTGGGCCATCCAGTCCAACCCCTTTCTGCCAGGAAGCAGAAAACTATATTCAATTGCACTGAGTAATTTCTCAATGAATACAAGAGAGGTTCAATGTTTAAGGAGCTCCATTGGCTGCTATTTATTTTCCGGGCCCAATTCAAGGTGCAGCTCTAAATGGTTTGGGGCCCGCCTACCTGCGCAACCGCATTTCCGTCTATGAACCCACACAACCTCTTTGGTCTTCCGGAGAGAGCCTTCTCTCGCTCCCGCCCTCATTGCAAACGTGACTTGTGGGGACAAGAGAGAGGGACAAGAGAGATGGGTGACGCCTGGCTTGAGAGCAGTACGTGTGAAAAAGATCTTGGAGTCCTCGTGGACAACAAGTTAAACATGAGCCAGGAATGTGATGTGGCGGCAAAAAAAGCCAGTGGGATTTTGTCCTGCATCAAGAGGAGCATAGTGTCTAGATCTAAGGAAGTAATGCTACCCCTCTATTCTGCTTTGGTTAGACCACATCTGGAATATTGTGTCCAATTCTGGGCACCACAATTCAAGAGAGATATTGACTCTAAGCTGGAATGTGTCCAGAGGAGGGCGACTAAAATGATAAAAGGTCTGGAGAACAAGCCCTATGAGGAGTGGCTTAAGGAGCTGGGCATGTTTAGCCTGAGGAAGAAAAGGCTGAGAGGAGATATGATAGCCATGTATAAATATGTGAGAGGAAGCCACAGGGAGGAGGAGGGAGCAAGCTTGTTTTCTGCTTCCTTGGAGACTAGGATGCAATGGAACAATGGCTTCAAACTACAAGAGAGGAGATTCCATCTGAACATTAGGAAGAACTTCCTGACTGTGAGAGCCGTTCAGCACTGGAACTCTCTGCCCCGGAGTGTGGTGGAAGCTCCTTCTTTGGAAGCTTTTAAGCAGAGGCTGGATGGCCATCTGTCGGGGGTGATTTGAATGCAATATTCCTGCTTCTTGGCAGAATGGGGTTGGACTGGATGGCCCATGAAGTCTCTTCCAACTCTTTGATTCTATGATTCTATGATTTCCGTCTACAAACCCACACGACCTCTTTGGTCTTCCGGAGAGGGCCTTCCCTCGCTCCCGCCTCCATCGCAAACGTGACTTGTGGGGACAAGAGAGAGGGCCTTCTCTGTGGTGGCCCCTCGACTCTGGAATTCGCTCCGCAGAGATATTAAGCAAGCCCCCACCCTGGAAATCTTGAGGAGGAGCCTGAAAACTTATTTATTTATTTATTTATTTATTTCTCAGTTTTCTATACCTAGCTTCTCAACCTCATTGAGGGACTCAGCCTGGTTTCCAGCCATAAAAACAAACACTCATTAAAATATTATATATCACAGATTACAAAAACAACTTTAAAAACACGATATGTAAACACTACAGTGGTCAGTCGTCCTATTAAGATGGGTCTACATCAACTTCCATCCAGGGTCCTATGGTGTTATCTCATTCCTCGAAGGCCTGACTCCACAGCCACGTCTTCACCCGTTTCCTAAATGTCAGGATAGATGGGGCGGTTCTGATCTCCAGTGGGAGAGAGTTCCAGAGTCGCGGGGCCACCACCGAGAAGGCTCTGTCCCTCGTCCCCACCAGGCGCGCTTGCGAGGCCGGTGGGACCGAGAGCAGGGCCCCTCCAGATGATCTTAATAATCTTGATGGTACGTAGGGGAGAATACGTTCGGAGAGGTAAACAGGGCCGGAGTCGTTTAGGGCTTTATAGGTTAACACCAGCACTTTGAATTGTGCTCGGAAGCTAATTGGCAGCCAGTGGAGCTGGCGTAACAGCGGAGTGGTGTGCTCCCTGTACCCAGCACCCGTTAGTAATCTGGCTGCCGCGCGCTGGACTTGCTGCAGCTTCCGGGCAGTCTTCAAAGGCAACCCCACGTAGAGAGCGTTGCAGTAGTCTAAGCAGGATGTAACCAAAGCGTGTACTACCGTGGCCAAGTCAGCCCTTCAACTTGGCTGTTTTAATGTGTCTTCAGTGACTGAATGTATGATAATCCCTGACCAAACTCTGCATAAAATGTCCTCAGAAGCACTTGATTCTCTGGTTTGTGCAATGAACTCCCACCTTATCCCCCGGATCCCCTTCCAGATATTTTTACACTGTCCTATTTCCTAGTGTTTTGAAATTTTAATCCTTGAACTGGTCCTGCCCACTATGATCATTTTTAGTGGTTTAATGTTTTGATTTTATATTGTTGTGCTGCATTTTTACATTGGTTTTGTATTTTATGTTATTTTATTTTCTGATTTTTTTTGTTGTGCTTTTGTGTTATATTGTGCTTTCTGTATTGATGGGCATGGCCTCATGTAAGCTGCCCTGAGTCCCCTTTGGGGAGATGATGGCGGGGTATAAACAAAGATTATTATTATTATTATTATTATTATTATTATTATTATTACTATTCTGACACAAAAACACAGTATGTCACAGCAAATGAGATTTCTATGCTGGATTTCATATCACAAAATCACAAGTTGAACCCTTCGCAAGTGTCTAGGACTGTGTGATGTATTTTCGAATGATGCGCACAGATCCAAATCAGGTGTCCTTTTGCAGTTGACAGATCGTGATTTGGTCAATGTTGATTGTTTCCAAATGCCGGCTGAGATATTTTGGCATGGCACCCAGTGTGCCAATGACCACTGGGACCACCTGCACATGATGATGATGATGATGATGATGATGATGATGATTAGACTTGGGCGATCAAGAAAAAAATTGGTTCTAAACTCGTTTCGTTTCTAGGGTGTGCTAGCGTTTCGAAATTCTGAGGATTTCTGAAATTAAAGATTTCAAAATTTCAAAATTTCCGAAATTTCGTAAATTACGAATCGATTCGTTAATGGCAGGCGCGATTGCGCAATATGCTAAAAAAAACCTCCAAATGGGACAGGAGGAACTTCTGAAGCTTCCCTCTCCCTCTGTTGTTGACTGTTGGTGTGATAAAACAAACAACAACTATATTATATTATATTATAATATTATTATTATATTATATTGTTGTTTATTATATTATTATATTATATTATTGTATATTATATTATATTATATTATATTATTGTATATTATTATATATTATATATATATAAAATATTATATTATATTATAATATATATTATATTATATTATATTATATTATACAATTATAATATAATACAATAATATAGTAATAAAATATATAATATAATAATATAATATAATATATACAACACTATAATATAATAGTATTATAATACTATAATATTACTATACTATAATAGTATTATAATACCTGCTACTAAGGAGGCTGTCGAGGTCCTGAACCGGTGCCTGGCCGCTGTGACGGTCTGGATGAGGGCGAACAAATTGAAATTGAATCCAGACAAGACAGAGGTACTCCTGGTCAGTCGCAGGGCCGAACAGGGTATAGGGTTACAGCCTGTGCTGGATGGGGCCGCACTCCCCCTGAAGATGCAGGTTCGCAGCTTGGGTGTGACCTTGGACTCATCGCTGAGCCTGGATCCCCAGGTTTCGGCGGTGACCAGGGGAGCATTCGCACAGCTAAAGCTTGTGCGCCAGCTGCGCCCATACCTTGGGAAGTCTGACTTGGCCACGGTAGTCCACGCCCTGGTTACATCCCATTTAGACTACTGCAACGCTCTCTACGTGGGGTTGCCTTTGAAGACAGCTCGGAAGCTCCAACTAGTC
This sequence comes from Anolis sagrei, assembly GCF_037176765.1. Taxonomy (NCBI): domain Eukaryota; kingdom Metazoa; phylum Chordata; class Lepidosauria; order Squamata; family Anolidae; genus Anolis; species Anolis sagrei. Next base: position 301,768,343 of record NC_090022.1, read on the forward strand.
CAACGCTCGGCAGCCATGATGTTAACAGGAGCGGAGCGCAGGGAGCATACAACCCCCCTGTTGCGCCAACTCCACTGGCTACCGATCTGCTACCGGGCTGAATTCAAAGTGCTGGCGTTGGCCTTTAAAGCCCTAAACGGTTCCGGCCAAGCTACCTATCCGACCGCATCTCTGCCTATGAACCCACCAGGACTTTGAGATCTTCCGGGGAGACCCTGCTCTCGATCCCGCCTGCTTCTCAAGCTCGGCTGGCGGGGACGAGAGAGAGGGCCTTCTCGGTGGTGGCTCCTCGGCTGTGGGACGCCCTTCCTACGGACATTAGACTAGCACCATCTCTAATGGTATTCCGCCAAAAGGTGAAGACCTGGATGTTTGTGCAGGCCTTTGAGTAATTTAGTGCAATCTGGTAATGGAACATAGGAATGGAACAATGGACGAGGAACCTGGACTACGCTTGGATGATGAGAAGATTGGGTACGGTTGCTTTTTGTAATAATTGTGCATTGTAATTGCTTATTGGTAATTTATGGATAATGTGTTAAGTCAATTGTTCTATGTTGTATGGAACCACTGCTGTTTCTACTGTTTTTACTGTTTGTGAACCGCCGTGAGTCGCCTTCGGGCTTGAGATACAGCCGTATAGAAGCAAAGTAAATAAATAATAAATAAATATTATATTATTATATTATTATTATACAGGGTTAGTCAAAATGCATAGGCCAATAAGCCATTCAATTGAATGGCTTATTGGCCTATGCATTTTGACTAACCCTGTATTATATATTATATTATAGTATTGTATATTAGAGTGAGGCAAGAAGAAGCATGAGGAAAGAGGAGGGAAGCAGCAGAGCAAAGTGACCGGAAGTGGGGTAAATGCGAGATTGTAAAACTTGCACCAGACATACGGAAATAATTACGAAATAATTACGAAAATTGGAAAAATTGTTTCGATTCTTAATTACTCCTCACACTATTCCTGCATAGTTCGATATTGGATCGTAAGCTAATTTAAATACGAATTAATAACGAATTACGAAATTAACGAACTGGATCGCCCAAGCCTAATGATGATGATGATGATGATGATTATTATTATTATTATTATTATTATTATTATTAGGCATTGTAGACTCATACAATCCAGCTCAAAGAAGATAATGTGGACCTGCTTTGATAATCTCGATTATATAGCAGTGTTGAGGGACCTCTGTCGAGACATTTCTCTGGCTCTCATTTACAGGCAAGTGGAAACCTGTACACAAATTCTGAAAGACCTTTCCTGCTCCCTATCTTCTAAGCCAAAGGTATATTAAATATTCAGTGTCATTCCAGGGCAGGTGGGTGTACCTGGGCAGAAGGAGAAGGGTTCATTGGAAGGTTCATTGCCATCCAAGGGGCTTTCCACACGGGGACTTTCTCTTCCACCTCCAGCAAAAGAATCAGGATTTCAATGGCGCTACCACACCCAGAGTGACACATATTTACCCATATAAACCTTGTTATCAGAGGTAAAGGTGTCCCTGCCACTTTGGCTGTCGTGGCTCAATGCTTTGGGCTCCTGGGAGCTGTAGTTTCACAAGGTCTTTCGCCTTCGCTGCCGTGGCTCAATGCTTTGGGCTCCTGGGAGCTGTAGTTTCACAAGGTTTTTAGCCTTCACTGCTGTGGCTCAATGCTTTGGGTTCCTGGGAGCTGTAGTTTAACAAGGTCTTTTGCCTTCACTGCTGTGACTCAATGCTTTGGGCTCCTGGGAGCTGTAGTTTCACAAGGTCTTTAGCCTTCACTGCTGTGGCTCAATGCTTTGGGCTCCTGGGAGCTGTAGTTTCACAATGTCTTTCGCCTTCGCTGTCGTGGCTCAATGCTTTGGGCTCCTGGGAGCTGTAGTTTCACAAGGTCTTTCGCCTTCATTACTGTGGCTCAATGCTTTGGGCTCCTGGGAGCTGTAGTTTCACAAGGTCTTTAGCCTTCACTGCTGTGGCTCAATGCTTTGGGCTCCTGGGAGCTGTAGTTTCACAAGGTCTTTCGCCTTCGCTGTCGTGGCTCAATGCTTTGGGCTCCTGGGAGCTGTAGTTTCACAAGGTCTTTCGCCTTCACTGTCGTGGTTCAATGCTTTGGGCTCCTGAGAGCTGTAGTTTCACAAAGTCTTTAGTCTTCACTGTCTAAGAGTGTCGGTCTCTGACCAAATCGTACATCCCAGATTTAAATCAATTCTTAAGATATCTCATGACGTAGTGTATACACAAATGCAGAATGCTTGCATAGAATCATAGAATCGTAGCGTCATGGTCCATCCAATCCAACCCCATTCTGCCAAGAAGCAGGAAAATTGTTGGAGGGGCTTTGATGGTGTGTTCTCGCCTTGGACTGAATGATCTCTGGGGGTCCCTTTATTATATGACTTTGCCACAAGATCTTCTTCTTAGGCGATCCCTCGTTTTCCGAGGATGATTGTCTTCCAATACTCAGGTGTGTCCGTATGTGGCTGTGGAGCCCTCTTCTTGACCTGCATCTTCTCCCTCAGTGAGGGCATCTGTTTCCAGGTAGAAGGCTGTCTCGGTTGGGGTTGGCTTGATGCGCCTTCCCCTTGGCACGCTTCTCCCTTTCGCCCTCCATTCGTGCCTCCTCAAATTCTGCAGCACTGCTAGTCACAGCTGACCTCCAGCTGGAGCGGTCAAGGGCCAGGGCTTCCCAGGTCTCAGTGTCTATGCCAGAAATTATAAGGTTGGCTTTGAGCCCAGCTTTCAATCTCCTTTCTTGTCCACCAACATTCCGTTTTCCGTTCTTGAGTTCAGAGTAGAGCAACTGCTTTGGGAGACGGTGGTCGGGCATCCAGACAACGTGGCCGGTCCAGCTGAGTTGGTGGCGGAGGACCATCGCTTCAATGCTGGAGGTCTTTGCTTCTTCCAGCACGCTGACGTTTGTCCGCCTGTCTTCGAAAGAGATTTGCAGGATTTTCCGGAGGCAGCGCTGATGGAATAGTTCCAGGAGTTGCATGTGACGTCTGTAGACAGTCCATGTTTCGCAGGCATATAACAGGGTTGGGAGGACAATAACTTTATAGACAAGCACCTTGGTATCCCTACGGATGTCCCGGTCCTCAAACACTCTCTGCTTCATTCGGAAAAATGCTGCGCTCGCAGAACTCAGGCGGTGTTGTATTTCGGTGTCGATGTTGACTTTGGTGGAGAGGTGGCTGCCAAGGTGATGCAGCAAGATGAACCTAAGCCAACAGGGTGATGCAGCAGCTAAAAAGGCCAATGCAATCTGGGAGTGGACTGAGTGGCCTTTGCAAAATGGGAGTGGACTGAGTGGCCTTTGGGGGTGCCTTCCAATCCTAAGATTCCAAAATCTGAAGGAAAACTAATCCAAAATGCAAAGCAGTTCTTTTCAATCCCAAACATTTTGGATCAAGGATGCTCCAAGGTGAGCATCCCTCTTCCTCTTCCTCCTCCTCTTTTTCCAGGATGTGCCTGGAAGAGTGACCTTTCCAAAGAGGAAGCCTGCCATCTAGTGGCACATCTGCAGAATGCTTGTTTCAGGTTTCCAGGACCTAGGCCAACTCAGAAGAATCATAGAATCATAGAATCATAGAATCAAAGAGTTGGAAGAGACCTCATGGGCCATCCAGTCCAACCCCATTCTGCCAAGAAGCAGGAATATTGCATTCAAACCACCCCTGACAAATGGCCATCCAGCCTCTGCTTAAAAGCTTCCAAAGAAGGAGCCTCCACCACACTCCGGGGCAGAGAGTTCCACTGCTGAACGGCTCTCACAGTCAGGAAGTTCTTCCTCATGTTCAGATGGAATCTCCTCTCTTGTAGTTTGAAGCCATTGTTCCGCGTCCTAGTCTCCAAGGAAGCAGAAAACAAGCTTGCTCCCTCCTCCTCCCTGTGGCTTCCTCTCACATATTTATACATGGCTATCATATCTCCTCTCAGCCTTCTCTTCTTCAGGCTAAAGAGACTTCCTAACAGAGGAACATCCAGCCTCTGCTTAAGGATCTCCAGAGAAGGATATTCCATAGGACTTCCCTTCTGTATTCCACTTACTTACTTGCCGTATTTTCCCGCTACCCATCTATTCCGCTTTGGTTAGACCACACTTGGAAGATTGTGTCCAATTCTGGGCACCACAATTCAAGAGAGATATTGACTCTAAGCTGGAATGTGTCCAGAGGAAGAGGGTGACTAAAATGATCAAGGGTCTGGAGAACAAGCCCTATGAGGAGCGACTTAAGGAGCTGGGCATGTTTAGCCTGAAGAAGAGAAGGCTGAGAGGAGACATGATGAGAGCCATGTATAAATATGTGAGAGGAAGCCACAGGGAGGAGGAGGGAGCAAGCTTGTTTTCTGCTTCCTTGGAGACTAGGACGCAATGGAAGAATGGCTTCAAACTACAAGAGAGGAGATTCCATCTGAACATGAGGAAGAACTTCCTGACTGTGAGAGCCGTTCAGCAGTGGAACTCTCTGCCCCGGAGTGTGGTGGAGGCTCCTTCTTTGGAAGCTTTTAAACAGAGGCTGGATGGCCATTTGTCAGGGGTGATTTGAATGCGATTTTCCTGCTTCTTGGCAGAATGGGGTTGGACTGGATGAAGGCCCAGGAGGTCTCTTCCAACTCTAGGATGAACTTCCTGACTGTGAGAGCCGTTCAGCAGTGGAACTCTCTGCCCCGGAGTGTGTGTGGTGGAGGCTCCTTCTTTGGAAGCTTTTAAACAGGGGCTGGATGGCCATCTGTCAGGGGTGATTTGAATGCAATATTCCTGCTTCTTGGCAGGGGGTTGGACTAGATGGCCCAAGAGGTCTCTTCCAACTCTTTGATTCTATGATTCTATGACTTGGCATATAAGACGACCCCCAACTTTTCCAGTTAAAATACAGAGTTTGTGATATACTACCCCTCTTCCAACACACATCAAGTAAAAATTTAAAAAGCATCAGATTTGATTTCAATATTACTGTCCCTCCTTCTCTGCCTCTCAGATCTCGCACCTGCGCACCTGCACGCTTCACTGCAGTCTTCAGGAGAGAGCTCTGAGAGGCAGAGAAGGAGGGACCGTAAATAGGATACAAGGGTGGGGCAGACAGGTAAAAGAGGTGTGTTTGTCTGGGCCCAGAGCCACTCTATCTCTTCTTTCCATACCCTGGGCTCCCCGGACACCTGCGGCTTGCTCCGCCCTTCACTTACACCTTCCTGGTGAGGCCCCCCCTTCAGCTCACCATCGGGACCGCACTAAGTCCACGAATTAATTAAGCAGTGCATGAATTGATTGATCTTGGAACTTGGAATAATGGACGAGGAGATCGGATTATGACTTTACTGATGAGACGTGATGGATTAGTTATATGGATGTATTGATGTTATATTGATGTACTGATGTTATATTGATGTAGACAAAACTACGGTGAGGTGGATCTGGAATTGGTTAAGTGGACGAACACAGAGAGTGCTCACTAATGCTTCCTCTTCATCTTGGAAAGAAGTGACGAGCGGAGTGCCGCAGGGTTCCGTCCTGGGCCCGGTCCTGATCAGGATCTTTATTAATGACTTAGATGAAGGGCTAGAAGGCAGGATCATCAAGTTGGCAGACGACACCAAATTGGGAGGGATAGCCAATAGTCCAGAGGACAGGAGCAGGATTCAAAGGGATCTCCACAGATTAGAGAGATAGGCCAATACTCACAAAATGAAGTTCAACAGTGACAAATGCAAGATACTCCACTTTGGCAGGAAAAATGAAATGCAAAGATACAGAATGGGGGACAATGCCTGGCTCGAGAGCAGGACGTGTGAAAAAGATCTTGGAGTCCTCGTGGACAACAAGTTAAACATGAGCCAGGAATGTGATGTGGTGGCAAAAAAAGCCAATGGGATTTTGGCCTGCATCAATGGGAGCCTAGTGTCTAGATCTAGGGAAGTCATGCTCCCCATGCTCTATTCCGCTTTGGTTAGACCACACCTGGAATATTGTGTCCAATTCTGGGCACCACAATTCAAGAGAGATATTGACAAGCTGGAATGTGTCCAGAGGAAGAGGGCGACTAAAATGATCAAGGGTCTGGAGAACAAGCCCTATGAGGAGCGGCTTAAGGAGCTGGGCATGTTTAGCCTGAAGAAGAGAAGGCTGAGAGGAGATATGATAGCCATGTATAAATATGTGAGAGGAAGCTACAGGGAGGAGGGAGCAAGCTTGTGTTCTGCTTCCTTGGAGACTAGGACACAATGGAACAATGGCTTCAGACTACAAGAGAGGAGATTCCACCTGAACATGAGGAAGAACTTCCTGACTGTGAGAGCCGTTCAGCAGTGGAACTCTCTGCCCCAGAGTGTGGTGGAGGCTCCTTCTTTGGAAGCTTTTAAACAGAGATTGGATGGCCATCTTTTGGGGCTGATTTGAATGCAATATTCCTGCTTCTTGGCAGAATGGAGTTGGACTGGATAGCCCAGGAGGTCTCTCCAACTCTTTGATTCTATGATTCTATGATGTCACTCAAGATGAACAGAGCTAGATGAGAATATCACTTGAGCTTTTGCATGCCCAAATAAATCTCAAACCATCCTTCCCTAGAAAGGATTCCTTTATAGACTACAACTCCCATCATCCTGGTGACGGTGAGAGATGAGCCTCTTCCGAGCTCCACTCAGGGCCCCCTCCCTGCCTCTCTCTCCTGACTTGGAACTCTGGAGCAACATTCTAGAAAGGGACCAACGGACGAGGCCGGGGGCCATTTTGTCCCCTGACCTTCTCACTGGGTTGGACCCTTCCCCAGCTGGCCAGAGGGTCTGCGTTTGGGACCAGAAGGTGGTCACTGACCCTTTCCATCCTCTGGAGGAGACAGAGAAGAGGCTTCTCAACGGGTCAGACATCTGGGAGGTGGGTCAGGATAAGAGGAACCGGTTCCACACCGGTCTTTCCTGAGGTTACTCCATGGAGGAGAGACCACCATGTGCCATGGGCCACATCTCAAAGGAAGGACCTGGCAAACTCGTCCTGGTCTAAGAAAACCCTATGGAGATCATGGGAGCTACCATAGGTTGACTTGCAACTTGAAGGCATATATGACTATATTGTAAGCCACAGTTTAAGGCAGGCCTGGGCCAACTTCGGCCATCCTCCAGGTGTTTTGGACTTCAACTCCCACAATTCCTAACACCCAGTAGGCCTCCCCAGGTCAACGTGGTGGATATGGAGGCCCGTGGGATCTTCTCAGCCCATTGATGGTGCAGGGTCCACTGCTCAATCCCTTGTCTTCTCAAAGCAGTGGTTCTCAACCTTTCTAATGCCGCGACCCCTTAATACAGTTCCTCATGTTGTGGTGACCCCCAACCATAAAATCATATTTGCTGCTATTTCATGACTGTAATTTTGCTACTCATAGAATCCTAGAATCAAAGAGTTAGAAGAGACCTCCTGGGCCATCCAGTCCGACCCCATTCTGCCAAGAAGCAGGAATATTGCATTCAAATCACCCCTGACAGATGGCCATCCAGCCTCTGTTTCAAAGCTTCCAAAGAAGGAGCCTCCACCACAATCCGGAGCAGAGAGTTCCACTGCTGAACGGCTCTCACAGTCAGGAAGTTCTTCCTCATGTTCAGATGGAATCTCCTGTTATGAATCATAATGTTAATATCAGATATGCAGGTGGAATTTTCATTCCCTGGACCAAATTTGGCATAAATACCCAATACACCCAAATTTGAATACTGGTGAGGTTGGGGGGAGGGTCCTGATTTTGTCATTTGGAGTTGTAGTAGCTGGGATTTATAGTTCACCGACAATCAAAGAACATTCTGAACTCCACCAACAATGGAATTGAACTAAACTTGGCACACAGAAAATACTGGAAGTGTTTGGTGGCCATTGACCTTGAGTTTAGGAGTTGTAGTTCACCTTCATCCAGAAAGCACTGGATCTGGACCAAACTTGGCACAGATACTCACTATGCCCAAATGTGAATGTAGAATCCTAGAATCCTAGAATCAAAGAGTTGGAAGAGACCTCCTGGGACATCCAGTCTAACCCCATTATGCCAAGAAGCAGGAATATTGCATTCAAATCACCCCTAACAGATAGCCACCCAGCCTCTGTTTAAAAGCTTCCAAAGAAGGAGCCTCCACCACACTCCGGGGCAGAGAGTTCCACTGCTGAACGGCTCTCACAGTCAGGAAGTTCTTCCTCATGTTCAGATGGAATCTCCTCTCTTGTAGTTTGAAGCCATTGCTTCATTGCGTCCTAGTCTCCAGGGAAGCAGAAAACAAGCTTGCTCCCTCCTCCTCCCTGTGGCTTCCTCTCACATATTTAGAAAGAAGATAGATGAGAATATCACAATCTTTATAGTTCACCTACAGTCAAAGAGCATTCTGAATCCCACCAATGATAGAATTGGGCCAAACTTCCCACACAGAACCCCAATAGCCAGTCGAAAATGCTGGGGTTTTTTTGTGATGGTCTTTGGAGACCCTTCTGACATCCCCTTGCGACCCCCTCAGGGGTCCCAACCCCCAGGTTGAGAAACGCTGTTTCAAAGAGTCAAAGAATCTTACAGTTGGAAGAGACCCCAAAGGCCTTCTAGTCCAACCCGCTTCTGGTATGCTGGAAAAACACAATCCAAGCCCTCCCTACAGATGGCCATTTCAAAACCTCCTAAGAGGTGCTCACCAATGCTTTCTCTTCATCTTGGAAAGAAGTGACGAGCGGAGTGCCGCAGGGTTCCGTCCTGGGCCCGGTCCTGTTCAACATCTTTATTAATGACTTAGATGAAGGGCTAGAAGGCAGGATCATCAAGTTTGCAGACGACACCAAATGGGGAGGGAGAGCCAAGACTCCAGAGGACAGGAGCAGGATTCAAAACGATCTTGACAGATTAGAGAGATGGGCCAAAACTAACACAATGAAGTTCAACAGTGACAAATGCAAGATACTCCACTTTGGCAGGAAAAACAAAAGGCGAAGATACAGAATGGGGGATGCCTGGCTGGAGAGCAGTACGTGTGAAAAAGATCTTGGGTGTCCTCATGGACAACAACTTAAACATGAGCCAGGAATGTGATATGGCGGCAAAAAAAGCCAATGGGATTTTGTCCTGCATCAATAGGAGCCTAGTGTCTAGATCTAAGGAAGTAATGCTACCCCTCTATTCTGCTTTGGTTAGACCACTTTACCTGGAATATTGTGTCCAATTCTGGGCACCACAATTGAAGAGAGATATTGACTCTAAGCTGGAATGTGTCCAGAGGAGGGCGACTAAAATGATCAAGGGTCTGGAGAACAAGCCCTATGAGGAGCGGCTTAAGGAGCTGGACATGTTTAGCCTGAAGAAGAGAAGGCTGAGAGGGGATATGATAGCCATGGATAAATATGTGAGAGGAAGCCACAGGGAGGAGGAGGGAGCAAGCTTGTTTTCTGCTTCCCTGGAGACTAGGACGCAATGGAACCATGGCTTCAAACCACAAGAGAGGAGATTCCATCTGAACATGAGGAAGAACTTCCTGACTGTGAGAGCCGTTCAGCAGTAGAACTCTCTGCCCCGAAGGGAGTGTGGTGGAGGCTCCTTCTTTGGAGGCTTTTAAGCAGAGGCTGGATGGCCATCTGTCAGGGGTGATTTGAATGCAATATTCCTGCTTCTTGGCAGAAAGGGGTTGGACTGGATGGCTCAGGAGGTCTCTTCCAACTCTTTGATTCTATGATTCTAGAAAGTGGCTCCCAGATGTCATTTTCTACTGTCTACTGTTGGGAAGTTCTTCCTAATGCTGAGATGGGATCTCTCCTTCCTCTTCTTCCTTCCTCTTCCTCAGAGACATCCCTGAGGCTCCTGCCGCGCCTTGCAAGGTCCCCGCAGCCAGAGATGTATTGCTTCAATAGCCAAAAGGTCCCCGCTGCCCAGTCCGTCTCCGACCGGGGTGAGAGGGTGTCGCGGCTGAACTGGGAGAGGAAGAGCGACTGCAAAGGCATGCGGGGGGACAACGCCTACCAGGTCAGTGGGGGCCCCACCCCACAGGAGGCGGGGATGAAGCCAGGCCTCCCCTCCTCACACCTGCCACAGGTGTAGCAGCGCCTTCTCAGGGTGCATCTGCACTCCAAAGTGAATGCAGTTTCACCCCACTTTGACTGCCATGGCTCAGTGTCATAGGACCACACACAAACACACATTACTTATTTATCTGTAATCTGCCCAGGAGACTCAGGGCAGATTACAATGTACATATACATGACAAACATTCAGTGCCATAGACACACAACATAAATAGACAGACACACAGAGGCCATTTAACATTCCAGCTTTTTCATGAGGGTATTCTGGCCACCGGGGGAGCTGTCGCTTCACCGTCCATTTGTGACACTGATGGAGTACTTCCTCATTCTTTGCATGCTTGCTGGAGATTTTTATGGCATCATAAATTAGCCTTCCTGCATAAACAGTACCTAAATTTCCTGCTTGACGGATGCAACTGTCTTTCGGGCTGAAAAGGTCGACAGCAAGCTAGACAATGGTTGGAAGCTCACTCCAACCCGGGCTGGCTTTGAACCCATGACCTTTCGGTCAGTAGTGATCTTAATGCAGCTGACTTCTAGCCAACTGCTCCATAGTCTCGGTACATACACATACATACACATACATACATACATACACACACAGAGATGCAATTGTCTTTCGGGCTGAAAAGGTCGACAGCAAGCTAGACAATGGTCGGAAGCTCACTCCAACCCGGACTGGCTTCGAACCCATGACCTTTCGGTCAGTAGTGATCTTAATGCAGCTGACTTCTAGCCAGCTGCGCCTCAGTGCATACACATACACATACATATACATACATACATACATACACACACACACAGTGGGATTGGGGAAGTGGTAGTTTGATGATACACCAGCACTTTGTAGCAGATGAGGCTAAATACTACAATATGCATCAGCTTCCCATTGTATACTTATAATAGTGTTGTAATTCTAAATTAGATATGACATGGCTGGATGCTCTCACTCACTCTCTCTACACACACACACACACACACACACACATATCTATATAAATAAAAATGTAATATTTGTTTGTGGGATTAACATATCTCAAAAACCACTGGATGAATTGACATCAAATTTGGACACAAGACACCTCTCAGGTCAATGAGTGACTATCTATATACATAAAAATGTCATGTTCGTTTGTGGGATTAGCATAACTCAAAAACCACTGGGGGAATTGACACCAAATTTGGACACAAGACACCTAACAACCGAATGTATGTCCTTCACTCACAAAAACACTGAAAAACACAGCAGAAGAGACTTAAAAAGCCCCAAAAAAGCTATATGACACTACAGAAAAAAGGGAAGAAAGAGGGAGGGGAGGAGAGAAAAAAAGAAAAAGAAAGAAAGAAAGAAAGAAAGAAAGAAAGAAAGAAAAGAAAGAGGGAGGGAAAGAAAGAAGGAAGCATGGAAGCAAAGAGAGAAGGAAGGAAAGAGGTAGAGAAGGAAGAAAGGAGGGAAAGAGGGAGGGAAAGAAAAAGGGGGAAGGAAGGAAAGTTAGAGAAGGAAGGAAGGAGAGAAGGAAAGAAAAAAGGGAGGGAAGGAAGGAAAGAGAGAGCAAAGGAAGGGGGAAGATGTAGAGAAAGAGGGAGGGAAGGAAAGAAGGGGGGAAAGAGAGAAGGAAGAAAAAGAGACAGAAGAAAAGAGGGGAAAGAAGGAAAGAGATAGAGAAGGAAGGAAGGAAGAAGAGAAGGAAAGACGGGAAGGAAGGAAGGAAAGAGGGAGTGAAGGAAGGAGTGAAAGAAGAAGAGAAAGAAGGAAGGTTGGCCACAGCAACGCGTGGCAGGTACAGCTAGTACTCATAAAAACACTGAAAAACATAGCAGAAGAGACTTAAAAAGCCAAAAAACAAAAAAAACAAAAACATTACAACGCATGCACAAAATGCACATATACACAAATATACACACACACATATATATACACACACACAAAACACATATACACAGATTGGGCCACAGCAACAGTAGATTGGGCCACAGCAGGGGACAGCTAATGTGTGTGTGTACACACACACACACACACACACATGCACACTGTGGGATCATGGAAGTGGTAGTTTGATGATGCACCAGCACTTTGTGGCAGAAATACTACAATATGCATCAGCTTCCCAGTTATATGCTTGTAATAGTCAATATTGTGATCCTATATTACAGTGGTTCTCAATTAGTTAGGAATATGAGCCTATCTTGTTTAGGTTGAGTTGTGCGCAAAGCAACTCGAGAAGATGTGATACAGTAATATCTGGGAGGTGGGATAGTGGGGTTTGGATTGCGATATAAGGCTTGTGGGTATGATGTCTGCCTTTAAGGGGCAAGGGGCGTTGGGTCACAAGTCCCATCATTCCCTGTTCATACGGATTAATTAAAAATGATGGATGTGATTGTCGAGTAACATTTGCCCGAATGGGGTAAACATTAAAGAGCACTGACCACTAGGTAAAAAAAGTTACACTAGGAAACAAAATTTGAACAATGTTCTGTTACTGTTTGGAAAGTGTTATTTCCTGCTAAGTTGTGCAGTACTTACTTTGAAAGTAGTTGTTCTGCTCCAGAAACTTCGCTTCTGTGGCTGCAGTTGGTTGACACTTTCCAAGATACTCATTGCAAAACTATTGCCCCGCAAAGACAAAGTTTGTGCAGTTTAATAAACTTTTTCCATGTTTTTCTGATAGAACCAATGAAGAAATGACATTTATAACCCAGGAACCAAAGTCGTGTGGCATAGTGTTATAGTTGGCCCTCTCTCTGTCTCCACGGATTCAATGACCCTTTGAAGGCAACTCCAAGGCTGATCCATGATAATGAGCTTGACCTCCCTGCTTTAATTCCTGAAATGTGGTCTTATTTCCTGAAAGGGAGAGCCCCTGTTATGTTCCTCTTGCAGAAAAAGAAAGAGAAGCTGGCCCAGCAGGACCTGGAAGCAAGGGTCAGCGAGGACCGCTTGGCCCAAGGAGAGGGATGCTCGGATCAGGTACGTTGCGCCAAGCTTCAGAAATGCCCGGATGGTCTTGGGTGCGTTTGCCGGAGCCTTCCAAGGCCTTGCATTGCCTCTCGTCTGTCCAGCAGGTCAGTCGCTTGGAGGCCAAAGGAGTCCTGGAGCAAGGAGCCAAAGGAGAAGAGGATCCCTTGGAGGCAAGCCAAGGCTCCCTGGGATTACCTGGGGGGGGGGGGGGGAAGGACCACTTCACTGGCAATGGGGGAAAGCTACGTTCTGTGTTGTGGAAGGCATTAATGGCTGGAATCACTGGGTAACTCTGAGTTTTTTGGCCTATATGGTCATGTTCCAGAAGCATTTTCTACTGATGTTTCACCTGCATCTGTGGCTGGCATCCTCAGAGGTTTGTTCAGAGGTCTGTTGGAAATGAGGCCAGTGGGGTAACTGAGTTTTTTGGCGTATATGGTCATGTTCCAGCAGCATTCTCTACTGATGTTTCGCCTGCATCTGTGGCTGACATCCTCAGAGGTTTGTTCAGAGGCAAGTGGAGTGTACAAACAATTGACAGACCTACCAAGAAAATTCAACAAATGCTACAAAGGATAAGAGGGATCCCTTCACTATTGCAGAGGTCTATTGTATACTATGCATCTATGGACAAGAATTTATTTACTAGCTTGGGGACCCGGCGCTGCCCGGGTAATTTGAGAAAGGCATTGTGCGCCAAGATTGGTCTCTATCAGTTATTTATGTGGCTCACGGTGCTCTCAGGAAGTTAGTGAAGGTACTGCAAGTCCCATTGTCCATGGGCCATCGTTCTCCAAACGGCATCAGGATGTGGAGTGGGTCATGGGGGCTCTGTGTGCCAAGTTTGGTCTTGATCAGTTATTGGATGAGGTTCGCAGCGGTCTCGGGAAGTGAGTGAAGGTACTTCAAGTCCCATCATCCATGGTCCATCCTCCTTGAAACCGTGCCAGGATGTAGAATGGGTCATGGAGACTCTGTGTGCCAAGTTTGGTCTTGATCAGTCATTGAATGAGAGTTGCAGCGGTCCTATCTCTGTCCTATCTCTGTCCTTAGGCAGGAGACCTGCTGGGGCTGAAGGAAGGCCTGGACACTGGCAGCTGGCCGCTGGACTTTGACTCAGAGTCCATGAACGATGAGTGAGTATGGCAACTCCCTTCGCGGCCCCTTCTTAGTTGCGCTTTGATACGCATTGTACATGGATGTGCATTGCACATTGCTCATGGATGCACATGGCTGTCCTCAATGCATGGCTCAATGCACACTGTACACTTAGTTGTGCTTCAGGTCAAGGAAGGAGAGTTATGCCTGTTGTGCCATTGCTGTGCATTGATGCACATGGTGCATGGATGTGCATTGCACACTGCTCATGGATGCACATGGCTGTCCTCAATGCATTACTCAATGCACGGTGTACACTTAGTTGTGCTTTGATATGCATTGTACATGGATATGCATTGCACACTGCTCATGGCTGTCCTTAATGCATGGCTCAATGCACACTGTACACTTAGTTGTGCTTCAGGTCAAGGAAGGAGAGTTAAGCCTGTTGTGCCATTGCTGTGCATTGATGCACACTGTACATGGATGTGCATTGCACGCTGCTCATGGATGCACATGGCTGTCCTCAATGCATGGCTCAATGCACGGTGTACACTTAGTTGTGCTTTGATACGCATTGTACATGGATGTGCATTGCACATTGCTCATGGATGCACATGGCTGTGCATGTGACATTACACCTCAATGCACGCTGCACACTTAGTTGTGCTTCAGGTCAAGGAAGGAGACTTATGCCTGTTGTGCCATTGCTGTGCATTGATGCACATGGTGCATGGATGTGCATTGCACGCTGCTCATGGATGCACATGGCTGTCCTCAATGCATGGCTCAATGCACGGTGTACATTTAGTTGTGCTTTGATACGCATTGTACATGGATGTGCATTGCACACTTCTCATGGATGCACATGGCTGCCCTCAATGCATGGCTCAATGCACACGGCACACTTAGTTGTACTTGAGGTCAAGGATGGAGAGTTATGCCTGTTGTGCCATTGCTGTGCATTGATGCACATGGTGCATGGATGTGCATTGCACGCTGCTCATGGATGCACATGGCTGTCCTCAATACATGGCTCAATGCACGGTGTACACTTAGTTGTGCTTTGATACGCATTGTACATGGATGCACATGGATGCACATGGCTGTCCATGTGACATTACGCCTCAATGCATGCTGCACACTTAGTTGTGCTTGAGGTCAAGGAAGGAGAGTTAAGCCTGTTATGCCATTGCTGTGCATTGATATGCATTGTACATGGATGTGCATTGCACATTGCTCATGGATGCACATGGCTGTCCATGTGACATTACGCCTCAATGCACGCTGCACACTTAGTTGTGCTTGAGGTCAAGGAAGGAGAGTTATGCCTGTTGTGCCATTGCTGTGTATTGATGCACATGGTGCATGGATGTGCATTGCATGCTGCTCATGGATGCACATGACTGTCCATGTGACATTACGCCTCAATGCACGCTGCACACTTAGTTGTGCTTGAGGTCAAGGAAGGAGAGTTATGCCTGTTGTGCCATTGCTGTGCATTTATGCACATGGTGCATGGATATGCATTGCACGCTGCTCATGGATGCACATGGCTGTCCATGTGACATTACGCCTCAATGCACGCTGCACACTTAGTTGTGCTTGAGGCCAAGGAAGGAGAGTTATGCCTGTTGTGCCATTGCTGTGCATTTATGCACATGGTGCATGGATGTGCATTGCATGCTGCTGATAGATGCACCTGGCTATCCATGAGACACTGCACCTCGATGCACACTTGGTTGTGCATTGTTGCAATTCCATAATGAGATGCTGCACACCATAGGGCAGGCATCCTCAAACTTCAGCCCTCCAGCTGTTTGGGCCTCCAACTCCCAGAAGTCCTAATTGTCAGGAATTCTGGGAATTGAAGACCAAAATAGCTGGAGGGCCGCAGTTTGAGGATGCCTGCCATAGGGTTAGGCGATGTCTCCCTGACCTCGGATCCTGGCTTATGTTTTCTGCACATGAACCAAGATAACCCTCATTCCAGTGTCTCCTACGTGGGGTTTTAGTCTCAACATTACAGTACAAGTCTAGTACTGAGTGCATGGCTGCAGACATGGTTCAGTTTGACTTGGGGACTCTGGAGATGCCAATGACATCTCTCCTTCTTTCTCTTTGGTGCATTTTCTAGGATTTACTGGGGCTGCTTCTACTTCTTCCCTTGCTTCCGGATGTGCAGGAGGGACAAAAGGGGGCAGCCGTAGTGCGGTACGTACATGGGGTCCATTTCCAAAGTGCTTGAGCAATAGAGGATTCCTACATTATTGAAGATCAGTCTGGATGGCCTTTGGGGTCCCTTCCAATTTCATGAATCTATAACACATATGTCCGCAGGCCTGGTTTGGCCCTCCATGTCATTTTATATGTCCCTCCTCCAGCTGTTGGACTCCCAACTTCTGTCTTCCTCATTATTATTATTATTATTATTATTATTATTATTATTATTACTACTACTACTTTATTTGTATCCCGCTAGCATCTCCCGAAGGACTTGATGCGGCTTACATAGGCCAAGGCCTCAAAACACAACACAACAATGAACACCTAAAGCAAATTAAAATTAAAATTAAAAACAGATTAAGCAATATAAACAACAACAATGAACAATAACATCGAGACACTGTAAAACTGGGCCAAGCCAGTTAGGCATTCTCATGACTACAACCAATGGGAGTTGGGATACAGGAACATCTGGAAGGCTGCAATTTGGATTGTTGTAGGTTTTTTTGGGCTATATGGCCATGGTCTAGAGACATTCTCTCCTGACGTTTCGCCTGCATCTATGGCAAGCATCCTCAGAGGTTGTGAGGTCTGTTGGAACTAGGAAAATGGGTTTATATATCTGTGGAATGACCAGGGTGGGACAAAGGACTCTTGTCTGTTGGAGCTAGGTGTGAATGTTTCAACTGACCACCTTGATTAGAATATAATGGCCTGACGGTGTCTAGAGCAAACTTTTGTTGAGAGGTGATTAGATGTCCTTGTCTGTTTCCTCTCTGTTGTTCTGCTGTTGTAATTTTAGAGTTTTTTTAATACTGGTAGCCAGACTTTGTTCATTTTCTGTTAAAATTGTCCACATGCTTGTGTATTTCAATGGCTTCTCTGTGTAGTCTGACATGGTGGTTGTGAGAGTGGTCCAACATTTCTGTCTTCTCAGATAATACGCTGTGTCCAGGTTGGTTCCTCAGGTGCTCTGCTATGGCTGACTTCTCTGGTTGAAGGAGTCTGCAGTGCCTTTCATGTTCCTTGATGTGTGTTTGGTCAATGCTGCTGCGTTTGGGGGTCCCTATGGAGACTTCTTGTCCACAGCTGCATGGTATACGGTAGACTCCTGCAGCAGTGAGAGGATCCCTCTTGTCCTTTGCTGAACGGAGCATTGGTTGGATTGTCTTGGTGGGTCTGTAGATGGTTTGTATGTTGTGTTTCCTCATCAGCTTCCCTATGCGGTCAGTGGTTCCCTTGATGTCTGGCAGGAACACTTTTCCTCTGGGTGGATCTTCATCTTGACTCTCGTGGCTTGTTCTCGGTGGTCTTGCAGCTCTCCTGATGTCTGAGGTGGAGTCTCCATTGGCCTGGAGAGCCCAGTTGAGGTGGTTCAGTTCATCTTGGAGGAGGTGGGGTTCACAGATTCTTTTTGCACGGTCTGCCAAGGCTTTGATGGGGCTTCTTTTTTGACTTGGGTGATGGTTGGAGTTTTTATGTAGATATCTATCTGTGTGTGTGGGTTTTCTGTAGACGGTGTGACCCAATTGTTGATCTGGTTTGCGGATGACTAGGACATCTAGAAAAGGCCGTCTTCCTTCATTTTCTTTTTCCATAGTGAACTGGATGTTTGGGTGGATGCTGTTGAGATGGTCCAGGAACCTGTTGAGTTCTTCTTCTCCGTGGCTCCAAATGGTGAAAGTGTCATCCACATATCTGAACCATATCGTGGGCTTTTTGGTGGCTGTTTCCAGGGCTTGTTTTTCAAAGTGTTCCATGTAGAAGTTAGCTATGACCGAGCTGAGAGGGCTCCCCATAGCTACTCCATCTTTCTGTTCTTAGAACTCATTGTCCCACTGAAAGGAGCTAGTGGTGAGGCAATAGTGAAACAGAGCTGTTATGTCTTATGGGAATTTGTTCTGATTGGTCAGGATAGTTGGGTTTGGATTGAGATACAAGGCTTGTGGATACCTGACTGTTAAACTTTCTCCAGCCTTCGAGCCACAAGGGCCCTTGGGTTGCAGTTCCCATTATCCCTAGTCCAGATAATCAAAAGTGATAGAGGTGGTCATACCGGAAACACCTGGGGGCTCAAAGTGGGTAAACACTAAAGAGCACTGGCAGCTATGTAAAATAATTACACTTGGCTCTGTTTCCAGGGATTTTTTTCCCCATAGATTCAATGATCAGGGTATAAACATAAGCAATAATAATAATAATAATAATAATAATAATAATAAAAGGGAACAGCAGGATTGAAGAGATACAACTGGAAAAGTTGACACAATACAAGGATTTAAAGATCGAACTGCAAAGACTCTGGCACAATCCAATCAAGGGGGCCCCAGTGGAGATCGGCACACTGGGTGCAGTGCCTCAAGACCTTGGCCTGCACTTAAAAACAACCGGCACTGACAAAATTACCATCTGTCAGCTGCAAAAGGCCATCCTACTGGGATTTGCACGCTTTATTCATCGATACATCACACAGTCCTAGACACTTGGGAAGTGCCCAACGTGTGATCCAATACAACAACCAGCATAGGGATCTTGTTTGCTGTGGACTCATCTTAGAATCATAGAATCATAGAATCATAGAATCAAAGAGTTGGAAGAGACCTCATGGGCCATCCAGTCCAACCCCCTGCCAAGAAGCAGGAATATTGCATTCAAATCACCCCTGACAGATGGCCATCCAGCCTCTGCTTAAAAGCTTCCAAAGAAGGAGCCTCCACCACACTCCGGGGCAGAGAGTTCCACTGCTGAACGGCTCTCACAGTCAGGAAGTTCTTCCTAATGTTCAGATGGAATCTCCTCTCTTGTAGTTTGAAGCCATTGTTCCACGTCCTAGTCTCCAAGGAAGCAGAAAACAAGCTTGCTCCCTCCTCCTCCCTGTGGCTTCCTCTCACATATTTATACATGGCTATCATATCGCCTCTCAGCCTTCTCTTCTTCAGGCTAAACATGCCCAGTTCCCTAAGCCGCTCCTCATAGGGCTTGTTCTCCAGACCCTTGATCATTTTAGTCGCCCTCCTCTGGACACATTCCAGCTTGTCAATATCTCTCTTGAATTGTGGTGCCCAGAATTGGACACAATATTCCAGATGTGGTCTAACTAAAGCAGAATAGAGGGGTAGCATTACTTCCCTAGATCTAGACACTAGGCTCCTCTTGATGCAGGCCAAAATCCCATTGGCTTTTTTTGCCGCCACATCACATTGTTGGCTCATGTTTAACTTGTTGTCCATGAGGACTCCAAGATCTTTTTCACACATACTGCTCTCGTTGTGTATCTAATAATGATGATGGCAATGATGATGATGTTGTGGTGATGTGTTGGAGGTCGAGCTGTCCAGAGAGGTGAAGGGACAAAGGCAGGTTATATGGAAGTTTTTGTATAGTTTCTAATCAGTATTGTTTTTAGATCAGGCTGCAGATACATTGGTAATACTAGTTGTTGTTGTTCATTCGTTCAGTCGTCTCCGACTCTTCGTGACCTCATGGACCAGCCCACGCCAGAGCTCCCTGTCGGCCGTCACCACCCCCAGCTCCTTCAAGGTCAGTCCAGTCACTTCAAGGATGCCATCCATCCATCTTGTCCTTGGTCGGCCCCTCTTCCTTTTCCCTTCCACTTTCCCCAGCATCATTGTCTTCTCTAGGCTTTGCTGTCTCCTCATGATAATACTAGTAATACTAGTAAGCATGATCATAATATCAAGTATTGATGCCTCACCAAACTATAGGTCCCAGGATGCCAGCTTGACCAGGGCGGGTTGGTGCTGCTCGTATTATTGGATCTCACAGCAGAATTTGACACGGTTGACCACAATCTGTTGACCCACTGCCTTGCTGCTGTTGGAGTCAGGGGGAGAGCTTTAAACTGGCTGTCCTCCTTTCTTCACAACCGTGGACAGCGAGTGGAGAGGGGAGGCCCGGCCTCTGAGAGGTCCCCTATACTTTGTGGGGGTCCTCAGGGGGCCATTCTCTCCCCTCTGGTGTTTAACATCTATATGCGACCACTTGCTCAGCTGGAGCAAGCTTGTTTTCTGCTTCCTTGGAGACTAGGACGCGGAACAATGGCTTCAAACTACAAGAGAGGAGATTCCATCTGAACATGAGGAAGAACTTCCTGACTGTGAGAGCCGTTCAGCAGTGGAACTCTCTGCCCCTTGTGGAGTGTGGTGGAGGCTCCTTCTTTGGAAGCTTTTAAGCAGAGGCTGGATGGCCATCTGTCAGGGGTGATTTGAATGCAATATTCCTGCTTCTTGGTAGAATGGGGTTGGACTGGATGGCCCATGAGGTCTCTTCCAACTCTTTGATTCTATGATTTTATGATTCTATGGTTCGAGGTTTTGGGCTGGAGTGTTACCAGTATGCTGATGACACTCAGCTGGTGCCGAGGATGGAAGTCCGACCGGACTCTGTACCCAATTGTTTCCATCAGTGCCTTGAGGCCGTGACTGGATGGCTGTGTGAGGGTGAACCCAGAAAAGACGGGCATCCTATGGCTGGGTCGACCGGGCAGTGGGGACATCCAGCTGCCTACCCTGGATGGCGAGGCGCTACGCCCATCATCATTGGTCAAGAGTCTGGGAGTCCTTTTGGACCCTTGGCTGACGATGGAGGCCCAGGTCTCTTTCCACCATGAGCAGAACCGCCTTCTTTCTTTCACCTGCGGCAGGCTAGACGGCTGGCCCCCTCTTCCCTGTCCAGGGACGACCTAGCTATGGTGATCCAGGCCACGGTCATCTCAAGACTGGACTACTGTAACACCCTCTACATTGGCCTTCCTCTGTCGGTGATCCGGAAGCTCAAGTTGGTACAAAATGCAACTGCTTGGCTTGTTGCAGGAATTCCGATGAGATGCCACATCACCCCAATCTGACTGCAGCTGCATTGGTTACCCATTGAGCACCGGATCACTTTCAAAGGGATGGGACTCACCTTGAAGGCCTTGCATGGTCTGGGGCCGATGTACCTGAGAGACCGCCTCACCCCTGCCAACCCCAGAGATCCCTCTGGTCTGAGGACCTAGAGGTGACTAGGGCATGGACCACCATGGCCAGATCAGATTTCACGAGGTTACACACACAAGGCCGTGTGTGTGCGTGTGCATGTGAGTGAGGGAGAGGGAGAGAGAGACAGACAGAGACAGAGACAGACACACACGATGTACTTGAGGGACGGCCTCACCCCCTCCCAACCCCAGAGATCCCTCCGTCCTGAGGACCAAGATCTATTGGAAATTCCCAGTGTCAAGACCTTGTGTCTAACAGCAACCAGGCACAGAGCCTTCACAGTAGTGGCACCATCGCTCTGGAATACTCTGCCACTTGAAGTCCGTGCCTTGCAGAACATATCAGCTTTCCGCAGGGCATGTAAGACATATCTGTTTCGACAGGCCTTTGATCTTTGATATTGCTGATTTTAAATTGTTTTTAAATTGTTTTAAATTGTTTTAAAATTGTGTTAGATTTTAGCCATTCTTGTAAGCCGCTCCGAGCCTCAGGGGAGTGGCCGCATAGAAGTTCAAATAATAAATAAACAAACAAACAAATAAATAACATTGAGCCATAGCAGTTGAAATGGTATCAAAACTAAATGAAATATAAAGTGTAGATGCACCTCCGTGACCTGAAGGGTGGGCTAGATGACCCCTGGTTGTCCTTCTGCCTCTCTTATGCTGAGTTTTCCTTTAATCGGAGAGGTAACCCTTGAAGAACAGAAGGCCTGTAAAAGAGATCTGGATCGTAGAGCAACTTTCCTTCATTGTGCTGCCCTTCAGCTCACAAAGAGAATCATAGAATCATAGAATCATAGAATCATAGAATCAAAGAGTTGGAAGAGACCTCATGGGCCATCCAGTCCAACCCCATTCTGCCAAGAAGCAGAAATATTGCATTCAAATCACCCCTGACAGATGGCCATCCAGCCTCTGCTTAAAAGCTTCCAAAGAAGGAGCCTCCACCACACTCCGGGGCAGAGAGTTCCACTGCTGAACGGCTCTCACAGTCAGGAAGTTCTTCCTAATGTTCAGATGGAATCTCCTCTCTTGTAGTTTGAAGCCATTGTTCTGCGTCCTAGTCTCCAAGGAAGCAGAAAACAAGCTTGCTCCCTCCTCCTCCCTGTGGCTTCCTCTCACATATTTATACATGGCTATCATATCTCCTCTCAGCCTTCTCTTCTTCAGGCTAAACATGCCCAGTTCCCCAAATAAATAACATTGAGTTGAAATGGTGTCAAAACTGCATGAAATATATAGTGTAGATGCACCTCCACAACCTGGAGGGTGGACTAGATGACCTCTGGTTGCCCTTCTGCCTCTCTTATGCTGAGTTTTCCTTTAATCGGAGAGGTAACACTTGAAGAACAGAAGGCCTGCAAAAGAGATCTGGATTGTAGAGCAACTTTCCTTCATTGTGCTGCTCTTCAGCCCCCAGGGAGGCCTTTTGGGAATGATGGGAACTGTAGTCCCAAAACTCTGAGGATGCTATGCATGGGGTGGAAGTCTGATGTTCATGGAATTCAAACTACAAGAGAGGAGATTCCATCTGAACATTAGGAAGAACTTCCTGACTGTGAGAGCCGTTCAGCAGTGGAACTCTCTGCCCCAGAGTGTGGTGGAGGCTCCTTCTTTGGAAGCTTTTAAGCAGAGGCTGGATGGCCATCTGTCAGGGGTGATTTGAATGCAATATTCCTGCTTCTTGGCAGAATGGGGTTGGACTGGTTGGCCCATGAGGTCTCTTCCAACTCTTTGATTCTATGATTCTATGAATTGACCTCTGACATTCCCCATCTTTTTGCAGATCGCAAAGGATGCCTTGCAATTCGCCTTCCTCCCTTGAATTTCCCTTTTGCGCTGGTCGTCCAGATATATTTTCGCTCCGAAGAGATGGAAGTCGGTGCCATGCTTGGATATTTTAAAAGTCTGAAACCACCTTGTTGTCGTTGTTGTTGTTGTTTTGTTACCAGCCCTTGAAATAGCCTCGCCTTCCCCATCACAATATGGGAAGGGTCAGCTTGGACCAGTCTCTTCTATGGGTTGCTGTGAGTTTTCTAGGATGTCTGGTCATGTTGTAGAAGCATTCTCTCCTGACATTTCACCCACATCTCTGGCAAGCATCTTCAGAGGTTGTGAGGGCTGTTGGAAATGAGACAACTGGGGTTTATACATCTGTGGATGGGAAAAGAGGTTTATATATCTGTAGAACAGCGCTTCTCAACCTGGGGGTCTGGACCCCTGGGTGTGGTCACGAGGGGGCGTCAGAGGGGTCACCAAAGACCATCAGAAAACACAGTATTTTTCTGTTGGTTGTGGGGGTTTTGCGTGGGAAGCTTGGCCCAATTTTCTCGTTGGTGGGGTTCAGAATGCTCTGTGATTGTAGGCGAACTATAAATCCCAGTAACTACAACTCCCAAATGTCAAGCTCTATTTCCCCCCAAATTCCATCACTGTTCACATTTGAGCATATTGAGTATTTGTACCAATATTTGGTCCCGATCCATCATTGTTTGAGCCCACAGAGCTCTCTGGAGGTTGGTGAACTATAACTCCCAAACTCAAGGTCAATACCCACGAAATCCTTCCAGTATTTTCTCTAGGTCATGTGGGCCAAGGTTGGTTCAATTCCATCATTGGTGGAGTTCAGAATGCTCTTTGATTGTAGGTGAACTATAAATCCCAGTAACTACAACTCTCAAATGTCAAGCTCTATTTTCCCCCAAACTCTACTATTGTTCACATTTGGGCATATTGAGTATTTATACCAATATTTGGTCCAGATCCATCATTGTTTGAGCCCACAGAGCTCTCTGGAGGCTGGTGAACTATAACTCCCAAACTCAAGGTCAATACCCACCAAATCCTTCCAGTATTTTCTGTAGGTCATGTGGGCCAAGGTTGGTTCAATTCCATCATTGGTGGAGTTCAGAATGCTCTTTGATTGTAGGCGAACTATAAATCCCAGCAACTACAATTCCCAAGTGACAAAATCAATCCCCACCCAACCCCACTTATTGGGTATTTGTGCCCAGTTTGGTCCAGTGAATGAAAATGCATTCTGCATGTCGGATATTTACATGACAATACATAACAGCAGCCAAATCACAGTTGTGAAGTAGCAATGAAAATAATGTTTTGTCGAAGGCTTTCATGGCCAGAATCATTGGGTTGTAGGTTTTTCCGGGCTATATGGCCATGTTCTAGAGGCATTTTCTCCTGACGTTTCGCCTGCATCTATGGCAAGCATCCTCAGAGGTAGTGAGGCTTGCCATAGATGCAGGCGAAATGTCAGGAGAAAATGCCTCTAGAACATGGCCATATAGCCCGGAAAAACCTACAACAACCCAATGAAAATAATGTTGTGGTTGGGGGTCACCACAACATGAGGAAACTGTATTAAAGGGTCAAGGCACTAGGAAGGTTGAGAAACTCTGCTGTGGAAGTCCAGGATGGGAGAAAGAACGCTTGTCTGCTGGAGGCAAGAGTGAATGTTGCAATTAATCACCGTGATTAGCATTGCAAAGCCTTTGCAGCTTCAAGGCCTGGACCTTCCACAGATATATAAACCTCCCTTGCTTAGTTTCCAATATACCTCACAACGTCAGGAGAGAATGCTTCTGGAACATGGCCAGACAGCCTAGAAAACTCACAGCAACCCAGTGATTCCAGTCATGAAAGGCTTCGACAACATAGTCTCTTCTATGTTGTCGACAGCAGGGGGGAGGTAGACCCAAGAGATGAGGTCCACTTGCAATTTCTGCTGAATCTGCATTGCTCTATAATGCAGTTTACCAAGGTGCTTGTTTATAAAGCTATTGCCCTCCCAACAGGGGCGGCTCATCCATTACACGAAGTAAGCGGTCGCAGAACACTTTTGTTTGCCAGGGGTGCAGAGGTGCCTCTGTAAATGCCCCTCGACCACCACTTGAGGACCCCCCCCCCCCCCTCAGCTCACAACAGCCCTAGCAGTCCGGGGGGAGACTCGGCTTTCTTGCCTCACTGCCGGGCGATCCTCTTCCCAAAGGGGCCGGACCTTGAGCCTCGCCTAGCCCCTCTCGTTCCTGCTCCACCTGGCCACCGGGTGCGCGAGCAGAGCCGGTGCTCAATCGTTCTCTGCGTTCGATCCCTTCCCCATGACCGGCTCCCTTTCCCGATCCCCCGGCGCTCCACCCGCCTCCTCTCCTCTCCCCAATCCGTGGGTGGGCCAAGGGGCGGAGCTGCCGTGCTTGGCCCACTTCGGGTCCGGAGGCATCTCTCTCTCTCTCTCTTGGTCCCAATGGCTGAAGAGAAAGTCAGGAGAAGACCCCAGCATGCGCACCAAAAGTCGGCTCTTCTCCTGACTTTCTCTTCAGCCATTGGGACCAAGAGAGAGAGAGAGAGAGACCCTCTGGCTGGGGGTATCTCCCACCTCCGCTCCCTCCTTTGTTTTTGCGCCTACCTTCAGGAAAGGTGGGCATCTCCACCTCTCTCTCTGTCTCTCTCTCTCCCTCTCTCTCTTTCGGTCCCAATGGCTGAGGAGAAAGTCAGGAGGAGAGGTGACTTTTGGTGCACACGCCGGGGTCTTCAGGCACGCCTCCAGACCCAAAGCGGGCCAGGCAAGGGAGCAAGTGCTGCAAGTGTAGTTACTGGGATGTATAGTTCACCTACAATCAAAGAGCATTCTGAACTCCACCAATGATGGAATTGAACCAAATATGGCACACAGAACTCCCACGATGAACAGAAAATATGTATCAATGATTGGTTGGGGGGGTAGGTGTGCCAAAATACTGTTTGCTTACCGTTGAAAATTACCTAGGGCTGCCTTTGCCTCCCAACCACGCGAAACGGGGACTGTCTACAGACGTCACTTGCAACTCCTGGAACGATTCCATCAGCACTGTCTCCAGAAAATCCTGCAAATCTCTTGGGAAGACAAGTGGACAAATGTCAGCATGCTGGAAGAAGCAACGACCACCAGCACAGAAGCGATGGTCCTCCGCCATCAACTCCGCTGGACCGACCACGTAGTCCGGATGCCTGACCACCATCTCCCAAAGCAGTTGCTCTACTCAAGAACGGAAAACGGAATGTTGGTGGGCAGGAAAAGAGATTGAAAGATGGGCTCAAGGCCAACCTTTAAAATTCTGGCATAGAGACTGAGAACTGGGAAGGCCTGGCCCTTGAGCGCTCCAGCTGGAGGTCAGCTGTGACCAGCAGTGCTGTAGAATTTGAAGAGGCACAAATGGAGGGCAAAAGGGAGAAACGTACTAAGAGGGAGGCGTTTCAAGCCAACCAGGACCAGTTTCTGCCTGGAAACCGATGCCCTCACTGCGGTAGGCTGTTAGGAACTGTGGGAGTTGAAGTCCAAAACACCCGGAGGGCCCAAGTTTACCCATGCCTGGTTTAACAGGACAACAGTGGCTTCTCAGTCTGTTGCAGCCTTCTTCCACATTCACAGCCATTGTAACATGTACCATGTTATCCTCCACCTGCTCCGCCATTGAGGTCTTTGGGTTTTTGGACTGTGCTTGGTCTGGAACCTCCCCCGCAGCCACTCCTGGGAGTGCACAACTCCACTCGTGCCCGCGGTTCATTGGAACACGCAAGCCCCCTCACCATGACAAGGTGACAGTTTGACACCCCTGGAAATGCCATGGCTTGATTCTACGGAATCCTGCAAGCTCCTTTTGCAAGGCCATGAGCCTTCTCCAGCAAAAAGTGCCGGTGCCTTACCAAACTACAACTCCCAGGATTGAACAGCACTGAGCCATGGGAGCGAAAGTGGTATAAAGCTGCATCCAATCTATAGCAGGCATGGGCAAATGTCTGCCATCCAGGTGTTTTGGACTTCAACTCCCACCATTCCTGGCCTCAGGCCCCTTCATTTTCCCCCTCAGCCACCATCATCTCCACTGGACTGAAGGTCACATTGTCCAAATGCCCGATCATCGTCTCCCAAAGCAGTAACTCTACTCTGAACTCAAGAACTGGAAATGTAATGTTTGTGGACAGGAAAAGAGATTGAAAGATGGGCTTAAAGCCAACCTCAAGAACTGTGACATAGACACAGAGAACTGGGAAGCCCTGGCCCTTGAGCATATCGCTCAGCGTTTCTCAACTTAGGGGTCAGGACAGTATTTTCTGTTAGTCATGGGGTTTCTGTGTAGAAAGTTTGGTCCAATTCTGTTATTGATGGGGTTCAGAATGCTCTTTGATTGTACGTGAACTATAAATCCCCGTAACTACAACTCCCAAATGTCAAGTACTATTTTCCCCAAACTCCACCAGTGTTCACATTGGGGCATTTAGAGTGTTTGGTCCAAGTTTGGTCCAGACCCAACATTGTTTGAGTCCACACTGCTCTCTGGAGGTAGGTGAACTACAACTCCAAAACTCAAGGTCAATGCCCACCAAACCCTTCCATTATTTTCTGTTTTTTGTCGTGTCAGGAGCGACGTGAGAAATTGCAAGTTGCTTCTGGTGTGAGAGAATTGGCCATCTGCAAGGACATTGCCCAGGTGACACCCAGATGATTTGATGTTTTTATCATCCTTGTGAGAGGCTTCTCTCATGTCCCTGCATGAGGAGCTGGAGCTGGTAGAGGGAGCTCATCTGCCTCTCCCCGGATTCGAACCTGCAACCTGTCGGTCTTCAGTCCTGCCGGCACAGGGGTTTAACCCCTGTACCACCGGGGGCTCCATTATTTTCTGTTGGCCATGGGAGTTTGTGTGCCAAGTTTGGTTCAATTCCATCTTTGGTGGAGTTCAGAATGCTCTTTGATTGTATGTGAACTATAAATCCCCGTAACTACAACTCCCAAATGTCAAGTTCTATTTTCCCCAATCTCCACCAGTGTTCACATTTGGGCATATAGAGTGTTTGGGCCAAGTTTGGTCCAGACCCAACATTGTTTGAGTCCACAGTGCTCTCTGGTTGTAGGTGAACTACAACTCCAAAACTCAAGGTCAATGCCCACCAAACCCTTCCATTATTTTCTGTTGGCCATGGGAGTTCTGTGTGCCAAGTTTGGTTCAGTTTCATCGTTGGTGGAGTTCAGAATGCTCTTTGATTGTAGGTGAACTATAAATCCCAAGTGGCAATCAATCCCCTCTCCCCCAACCCCACCAGTATTAAATTTGGGCATATTGGGCATTTGTGCCAAATTTAACCCAGTGAATGCAAATACATCCTGCATATGAGACATTTACATTATGATTCATAACAGGAGCAAAATTACAGTTATGAAGTAGCAACGAAAATAATGTTATAGTTGGGGGTCACCACAACATGAGGAACTGTATCAAGAGGTCGTGACATTAGGAAGGTTGAGAAACACTGATCTAGCTGGAGGTCAGCTGTGACCAACAGTGCTGTGGAATTCGAAGAGGCACGAATGGAGGGCAAAAGAGCGAAATGTGCCAAGAGGAAGGTGCATCAAGCCAACCTTGACCAGGACCGCCTTCCACCTGGAAACGGATGCCCTCACTGTGGAGAACATGTGAATCAAGAATAGGGCTCCACAGCCACCTACATATCCACTGCTAAGACACTACACTTGGAGGACCATCGTCCTCAGGCTATGAGGGAGTGCCTAAGAAAGAGATTTCCCCATGAGTTTGCCCTTGAGATGCTGCAACTCCCTATCTTCAGATGGTTTCGGGGATCAGTTCGTATGGATGGATGGAAAGAGGTGAAAGTGTCTCCAAGGGGCCACCCAGTCCAGCCCCCTACTGCCCCCCACTCACTCCAAATCCACAAAGGACGCGCCATCCTTCATGTCATTTTATTGATAACGCGAGCGCAACAAAACCTGCCGCTATGATACAGTCCGGCATTAGCTTATTGTCACAAGGAAGAGGAGGAGGAGGCGGGCAGGTGGAAACAGAGCGCAGGTGGAGCAGGATGGCTCAGGATGGTCCATGAGAGGAGGAGGACAGCTCTGGTCTTGAATGGCAGGGACAAGGAGGCAGCAGGGAATCATAGAATCCCAGAGTGGGAAGGGTTCCCCAAAGGCCATCCAGTCCAGCCCCCCTTTTGCTAGGAAGGAAGGAAGGTACAAACCGAAGCCTCTGTTTAAAGGCATCCAAAAATGGAGAATCGACCACCAGTCGATCCATCTTGAATGCTTCTGTCTTGAAAGTTCATAGACTCGTAGATCCCAAGAGATCATCCAGTCCAGCCCCATTCTGCCAAACCATCTCTAAATCCAAACCATCTCTACAGATGAGTTGCTGTGAGGGGTTTTTTTTTTTGTCTGTATGGCCATGTTCCTGTGGCATTCTCTTCTGACATTTCACCTGCATCTGGGGCAAGCATCCTGGATACACAGGCCATATGCAAGGTTCAATATGTCATATGCAAATCCCAATAGGTATATATGCTATATGCAAACTCCAATGGGCACATGTGTCATATGCAAGCCTCAACGTGTCACATGCAAAACCCAACAGGTATATATGCTATATGCAAACTCCAATGGGCACATATGTCATATGTAAGCCTCAATATGGCATGTGCAAACCCCAATAGGCATATATGCTATATGCAAACTCCAGTGGGCACATATGCCATATGCAAGACCCCATACGTCATATGCAAATCCCAATGGGTGCATATGCCACAAGCAAGCCTCAATATGTCATATGCAAACCCCAATAGGTATATATGCTATATGCAAACTCCAATGGGCACATATGCCATATGCAAGCCTCAATATGGCATCTGAACATGAGGAAGAACTTCCTGACTGTGAGAGCCGTTCAGCAGTGGAACTCTCTGCCCTGGAGTGTGGTGGAAGCTCCTTCTTTGGAAGCTTTTAAACATAGGCTGGATGGCCATCTGTCAGGGGTGATTTGAATGCAATATTCCTGCTTCTTGGCAGAATGGGATTGGACTGGATGGCCCATGAGGTCTCTTCCAACTCTTTGATTCTATGATTCTATGTGCAAACCCCAGTGGGCACATATGCCATATGAGTGCACATGCCAACAAGTAAGCCTCAATATGTCATGTGCAAACCCCAATGGGTACATATGCTATATGCAAGCCCCCATGCATCATATGCAAATCCCAATGGGCGCATATGCCCACAAGCAAGCCTCAATATATCATATGCAAACCCCAATGGGTACATATGCCACATGCAAGCCTCCACAGGTCACATGGAAATGCCAGCAGGTGCAAATGTCTTATGTAAACAGAGGTTGTGTTGGCAGTGAAGCAGGTGGAGCATATAAACATGTACCTGTAGGATGTCCATGGTAGTAGGAAGAACCCTTCTGTTTGAAGCAAGTCAGTGTTGCAATTAGCAAGCTTGAATATTGTTCTATGTGGTATTCTCTCCTGACGTTTCGCCTGCACCTATGGCAAGCATCCTCAGAGGTTGTGAGGACCTCACAACCTCTGAGGATGCTTGCCATAGATGCAGGTGAAATGTCAGGAGAGAATGCCTCTAGAACATGGCCATATAGCCCGAAAAACCTACAACAACCCAGTGATTCCGGCCATGAAAGCCTTCGACAATAATCTTGAATATTATTTATTATTTACCTTATTTATTCCCTGCCTTTCTCCACCCCGGAGAAAGCTTACAAATGGCAGCTAGGCAGTTCCTTGAAACATACGAAATTCATCACAGCAATAGCACTGAGTAGCTTTGCAGCTACAGAGTCAATCAGTGAGGGATTCTGCATAGAGGTAGCTTGGCTGTTGTTGTCTGGGGGCATCCTTTGTTTGGGAGGTGTTCACTGGCACTTGATTGTTTGCTGTCTGGGATTCCCGTTTCTGAGTGGCATTCTTTATTTGTAGCTGCAAGGCTACTCAATGCTATTCAAGCTTGCTCATTGCAACGTTTACACTTGCTTCAGACACACAAAGGTCCTTTCTCCCACCCAGGTATAAATAACACTCCACTTGCCTCATTTCCAACAGATTTCTGAACAAACCTCTGAAGATACCATTAAATCATAGAATCCTAGAGTTGGAAGAGAACTGGTGGACCACCCAGTCCAACCCCTTTCTGCCAAGAAGCAGGAAAATTGCATTCAAAGCACTCCCGACAGATGGCCATCCAACCTCTGCTTAAAAGCCTCCAAAGTAGGAGCCTCCACCACACTCCGGGGCAGAGAGTTCCACTGCTGAACGGCTCTCACAGTCAGGAATCATAGAATCATAGAATCAAAGAGTTGGAAGAGACCTCATGGGCCATCCAGTCCAGCCCCATTCTGCCAAGAAGCAGGAATATTGCATTCAAATCACCCCTGATAGATGGCCATCCAGCCTCTGCTTAAAAGCTTCCAAAGAAGGAGCCTCCACCACACTCCAGGGCAGAGAGTTCCACTGCTGAATGGCTCTCACAGTCAGGAAGTTCTTCCTAATGTTCAGATGGGATCTCCTCTCTTGTAGTTTGAAGCCATTGTTCCATTGCGTCCTAGTCTGCAAGGAAGCAGAAAGGAAGCTTGTTCCCTCCTCCTCCCTGTGGCTTCCTCTCACATATTTATACATGGCTATCATATCTCCTCTCAGCCTTCTCTTCTTCAGGCTAAACATGCCCAGTTCCCTAAGCCGCTCCTCATAGGGCTTGTTCTCCAGACCCTTGATCATTTTAGTCTGCTGAACAGCTCTCACAGTCAGGAAGTTCTTCCTAAGCTGCCATAATGGTGCAGCGTGGATGCAAATGTGGTCAGCTACAGGAAAGTGAGTAATGGAAAAAGAAAAAAGGATTCCATGTGCAGGACGCATAAGTCCATGCTCTCTTTTGCTATCGTGTCATCATTTGCATTCCTAGGATTCGTGATTTGCCGGAGGTACTTGGGGGGACCTGCACAAGGGTGGCACTTGGGGTGACTCACATTGGCCACCGTCCTTCCGTGTCCTGCTCTGCTGCCTTCCTTTTGCAGGGACTCCCTCCCTCAGTTGGTCTTGCCAGGAAAGGGCCGCGTTGACCCCGGTGCCCAAGCCCTCTGGCAGCATAAAGTGTTCCTGGTTATTTTTAGCCTCCTCCTGGCGCCCGCCAACACTGCCGCCTTCAACTCAGGAAGTTTCCATCAAGTTTGCTGCCTCCGAGGGTTTGGCAAAGAGGCGGCAAGTTTGGCACGATCTGCAGAACCCGGCTTGGCTCTGGCGCAGACCCAGGGACGTGGGAGGAACAGCTTGGAGAAGGCAGGGCACTCAACGCCAGCCCTGCATTTGCAAACTGGCCCAGCTCTGGAGTGAAGGCACGCCAGTTCAGGCACAGAGACACACACCCCACTCTCCCTCTCTGCCGGCTTATGCTTCCTGGGCCAACTAATAATGCAATCTCCCCCCCCCCTCCCCAATTTACGTTTCCAAAGGGGCATAAACATGGACCAGGATATCAAGGGCAGGTCTAGCAAGACCAAATCTCCTGCCAGTCACCCCAAGTCACTTCCAAACAGGAGCTATTGGGGGGCAATTTTCCAGTTAGACCACAGTGGTGCAGCCACAGCCCATGTCATACGCAAACCACAATAGGTACATATGTCATATGCAAACCTCAATGGATACACAGGCCATATGCAAGCCTCCATATGTCATATGCAAAGTCCAATGAGTACATATGCCATATGCAAGCCTCAACATGTCATATGCAAACGCCAATAGGTACATATGCTATATGCAAACTCCAA
The DNA here is from genome assembly GCF_037176765.1 of Anolis sagrei. Lineage (NCBI taxonomy): Eukaryota > Metazoa > Chordata > Lepidosauria > Squamata > Anolidae > Anolis > Anolis sagrei. The sequence goes on from NC_090022.1 coordinate 301,801,275, forward strand.
TGGGCACATATGCCATATGCAAGCCTCAACATGGCACATGCAAACCCCAATAGGTATATATGCTATATGCGAACTCCAATGGGCACATATGCAATATGCAAGCCCCCATATGTCATATGCAAATCCCAATGGGTGCATATGCCACAAGCAAGCCTCAACATGTCATATGCACACTCCAATAGGTACATATGCTATATGCAAATTCCAATGGGTACATATGCCATATGCAAGCCTCAACATGTCACATGCAAACCCCAATAGGTATATATGCTATATGCAAACTCCAATGGGCACATATGCCATGTGCAAGCCTCAATATGGCATGTGCAAACCCCAGTGGGCATATGCCATATGCAAACCCCATACGTTATATGCAAACCCAATGGGTGCATATGCTATATGCAAACTCCAATGGGTACATATGCCATATGCAAGCCTCAACATGTCATATGCAAACCCCAGTGGGTACATATGCCATATGCAAGCTCCCATACGTCATATGTAAATCCCAATGGGTGCATATGCCACAAGCAAGCCTCAATATGTCATATGCAAACCCCAAGGAGTACATATGTCACATGCAAGCCTCAGCAGGTCACATGGAAATGCCAACAAGTGCAAACGTCTTATGTAAACCCCAACAGATACATCTGTTGTATCTATTATGTCCCCTCTCCATCTTCTCTTCAGAGTCTGGTAGAGGCTTCTTTTTGGAGGCTTTTAAACAGCGGCTGGATGGCCATCTGTCAGGAGGGCTTTGGTTGTGCTTTTCCTGCCTAGAAGAATGGGGGTTGGGCTGGATGGCTCATATGGTCTCTTCCAACTCTACCATTCTAGGATCCATCTCCATGCTACATAATATCTCCAGCACCTGAAAGAACCTCTCAACTTTCAATCATGGAAGAGGACGTGCTCTCAACAAGGAATGGATCTTTCAGGAGTGCTCTAGTTGTGCCTTCCAGCCTAGCAGGAGGTTGGACTAGATGACCCCTATGGATTCTAGGACTCGTAAAGAACCTCTCAACTTTCAATCATGGATGGGCATCTTTCAGTAGCATTCTAGTTGTGCCTTCCAGCCTAGCAGGGGGTTGGACTAGATGACCCCAGGGTTGCCTTACAAGCCTAGGACTCTAGGGCTCGTAGGCATGACTGCCAACCTTTCCTTGCCCTGAAAAGGTTGCCAACAAGCACGAATTTGGGCAATTTCCCATTGACATCCTCACAGAATGTGGGAGGGGTCTGGATTTCTTACAAACCAATATAAACAAAAGCAGGGATTTAATTCATGGCCAGGAAATGTCCCTTGCCGGCCATGTGCAAATGTGTGCACAATGAGACACCACACAGGAAGGCATGGATGCACGCATGAGTTGGTGTTTGCACCCTTTGCCAATATGGTTGATGTTCAGGGAAATGTGGGCTGTTTCCTTCCGTCTCTCTGGCCAACGCTCTGGAAAAGGGGTCCCCATCCCCCACAATGCCTTGCATCCTCTAGTTTCCCCACAATGTACGGCGACCCATGGGTTCATGCTGTCACGTCAAGCCAACCAATAGTCCTGAAGTCCCAAAGGGAGTAATGTGGACCATTTTGGGGGTGCCAACTTAGCCAAGCCAGGTCCAGAGTGTCCATCCTTTGACCCTTCCTTCTTGCCAGTCTGGTGGGCAGGGTGACCTTTTGCAAACTATGTGTCTTTGCCCACCGATAAATGGTCCCGAAGTCCCAAAGGGCCAGGCTTTACTGTGGTTTGGAGGTGTCCGAAGGGTGACCATTGGGTGGAATGCCCATCCTCTCGACCCAATGGCTCTGGCCACCTAGTCCACTTTAGTGGGCATGAAGACTTTCTGCAAAAGGTAGTTGCCCACTGCAAGGCGGAGGCTGTGGGACGAGTCCAAAACCAGTAGCCTCCAGTTTACTTCTGGGAAATGGATGTTCAGCAAAGGGGCAACTCCTTTGGGAAGTTGATGGTCAGCTGCAGTTGAAGAGGTGAATGTTGGGGTGCCCCTCTCGCAGGGGCCCCGATCCATGTTACAAGATCTGGGCTTCTGCAAAAGGAAGAGAGAAGAGAGTCAAGACAGGATCTGCAGAGAGAAGTCGGAGGCTCAAGTTGGGCCTATTGTTGTTGTTGTTGTTGTTGTTGTTGTTGTTGTTGTTATTATACCCCATTTTATCTCTCCTGCAGGAGACTCAAAGTGGCTTAACATAAAAGCATGAGTATACAATTTAAAATATATACAAATATGCAAAAATACGAACAGTGGTCCATCCTCCCCACCAATGGAAAAAATCCTAGAATCCTAGAGTTGGAAGAGACCAGGTGGACCATCCAGTCCAACCCCATTCTGCCAAGAAGCAGGAATATTGCATTCAAAGCACCCCTGACAGATGGCCATCCAGCCTCTGCTTAAAATGTATTTATTTATTTACTTACTTACTTACTTCATTTGTATATCGCTTTTCTCAGCCCTTAGGCGACTCAGAGCGGTTAACAACACAGTTTCAATACAGTTTCAATACACATAGTACAAAATCATTGGGCATTTAAAGCAATAGTAAACAATTAATTAAACAACAAACATCAAACATCAATATAACAAATCCATCACGTCTCATCGATAGAATCAGAATCCAGTCTCATTATCCTTATTCCGTGTTCCAGTAGTCAATTACACTGCCTAGTCGAATGCCTGTTCGAAAAGCCAGGTCTTCACTTTCCTCCGGAATGCCAACAGGAAGGGGGCTGATCTGATCTCTGTAGGAAGGGCGTTCCACCGCCGAGGGGCCACCACTGAGAAGGCCCTGTCTCTCGCCTCCAAAGAAGGAGCCTCCACCACACTCTGGGGCAGAGAGTTCCACTGCTGAACAGCTCTCCGAGTCAGGAAGTTCTTCTGCTGAGACCTTGTAGTTTGAAGCCATTGCGTTCTGTTCTCCAGGGCAGCAGAAAGGAACACTTGCTCCCTCCTCCCTGTGGCTTCCTCTCACATATTTATACATGGTCCTCATCATATCTCCTCTCAGCCTTCTCTTCTGCAGGCTGAAAATGCCCAGCTCTTTAAGCCGCTCCTCATAGAGCTTGTTCTCCAGACCTTTTATCATTTTAGTCACTCTCCTCTGGACACATTCCAGCTTGTCAATATCTCTCTTGAATTGTGGTGCCCAGAATTGGACACAATATTCCGGGTGTGGTCTAACCAAAGCGGAATAGAGCATGGGGAGCATGACTTCCCTAGATCTAGGCACTAGGCAGGCATGTAGCCGGAGGGGGGGGGGGGGGGGGGCTTGAGGGGCTTGAGCCCCCCCCCCCCCCCCGAAATTCTCATGGTGGTTCGCAAAAAGGCCTTACTGGTACATTATTTAAACTGTTATGTTTATTCATATCATGATCTGATCACCATACTCAATATATCCCATATGCATGGGGGTATTGGGGTAATGATGCAAAAGGTTTGCTAGGCTAGACCCTCTTTCACTCAGACTCAGCCCCCCCCCCCGAAACTCAGCCCCCCCTGAACCCCCCCTGAAAAAAATTCGCCCCCCCCCCCCCGAAATGAAATCCTGGCTACGGGCCTGGCACTAGGCTCCTCTTGATGCAGGCCAGAATCCCATTGGCTTTTTTTGCCGCCACATCACATTGTTGGCTCATGTTCAACTTGTTGTCCACGAGGATTCCAAGATCGTTTCCCCACGTACTGCTCTTGAGCCAGGCCTCATTGTCCCCCATTTTTTATCTTTGCATTTCGTTTTTCCTGCCAAAGTGGAGTATCCTGCATGTGTCCCTGTTGAACTTCATTTTGTTAGTTTTGGCCCATCATCTCCCTAATCTGTCAAGATGGTTTTGAATCCTGCTCCTATCCTCTGGAGTATTGGCTGTCCGTGAGAGCCGTTCAGCAGTGGAACTCTCTGCCCCGGAGTGCGGTGGAGGCTCCTTCTTTGGAAGCTTTTAAACAGAGGCTGGATGGCCATCTGTCAGGGGTGATTTGAATGCAATTTTCCTTCTTCTTGGCAGAATGGAGTTGGACTGGATGATAGCCCAGGAGGTCTCTTCCAACTCTTTGATTCTATGATTCTATGATTCTCCCTCCCAATTTGGTCCCATCTGCAAACTTGATGATCCTGCCTTCTAGCCATTCATCTAAGTCATTAATGGAGATCCTGATCAGGACCGGGTCCAGGATGTAGTCCACCTACCCTTTGGAAGGCAACTGTGGTTCTGTGCTCTCTGCTGAACCCAGAAGAGGTTGTTCGTGCTGCAACTCTGTTTGTAAACCTGCCCTTCCCTCTTCCGCTACTACTAGTACTTCTGCTTCTAAAAGTAACTTTACTCCATGGCTGGCTTCCCAGGAATGTCCAGGCTGCTCCGCATGGAAGGTCTGACCAGCCAGGCAGACAAAGGCAGCCTTTTCGGCTGTGGTTTCTCACTGCTACATTACTCACACCAATTGGCAGTTTGGGGGGATAAATCAATGCTTTCCAAGCGAACCTGTCAGCAGGAGTGTTGGGAAGCTTGGATTGTGGATTCCTGCCTGGTACAAGCAGGTTTGTCTGGATGATCTTTGGGGTCCCTTCCAATTCTAGTGGAATACAGACTGCCTGGGAATCCAGTGGAGTCTCCTTCTCTGGATGGCCCTCTGTTGGTAGGGCTTGAATGGTGCCTTCCTGACAAAAATGGGTTGGTCTGGATGGCCTTTGAGGGTCCCTTCCAACTCTATTCCTATTGATAGGAACAAGAAGCTTCCCTGGGAATGCCTCCAATACACGAGTAGGATGCCATTCTTCACTAAGGATGCATCTACACAGTAGAACTAAAGCAGTTTGATACCAATTTAAATTGGCACAGCGCAATGTTAGGGAATCATGGGATCTGTAGTTTGGGGAGAACTCTTTGGCAGAGAAGCATAAAGACCCAGTCAAACTATAACTCCCATGATTCTATAGTGTTGAGCTATGGAAGTTAAAGGGGTGTCAAACTGCATTAACTTTACAGTGTAGATGCACCTTTAATCCCTTTCAGCAATTTTCTTGCTGCAAGAAAATTATAGTTTCAGCAATTTTTTGCTGCAAGAAAATTAATTTCAGTGATTTTCTGAAATTTCAGCAAATAATTTCAGCAATTTTCTTGCTGCAAGAAAATTATAGTTTCTGGAGGTCGCAGGACTTATTCTGTGCAATATTCACAAGCAATTTCTGCACAGGAAACAATACTTTCTGTGCAGGAGTTAATATTTCTAGATGGACATATTATATTACCTTTGCAAAAAAATTATGCGCAGGAATTAATGTTTCGGGACTGCAATATTATTTCCTATATGCAGAAAATTCTGTTTTCTGCATGAACCAGAGGCAGATTTTGCGCAAAATTATTCCCCAGCTGTGAAGGTCCCTGTTAGTCCAGCATCTGTCTCAACATCTGGAAAATCGGTTTTTCAAGTGTTTTGCAATTTTTTTGGAATCTCTCCACCCCCCCCCCCCCAAATCAATCAATCAATCAATGTCCCAATGAGCCAACAATGTGATGTGGTGGCAAAAAAAGCCAATGGGATTTTGGCCTGCATTAATAGGAGCATAGTGTCTAGATCTAGGGAAGTAATGCTCCCCATGCTCTATTCTGTTTTGGTTAGACCACATCTGGAATATTGTGTCCAATTCTGGGCACCACAATTCAAGAGAGATATTGACAAGCTGGAATGTGTCCAGAGGAAGGTGACTAAAATGATCAAGGGTCCGGAGAACAAGTCCTATGAGGAGAGGCTTAGGGAACTGGGCATGTTTAGCCTGGAGAAGAGAAGGCTGAGAGGAGATATGATAGCCATGTATAAATACGTGAGAGGAAGCCACAGGGAGGAGGAGGGAGCAAGCTTGTTTTCTGCTTCCTTGGAGACTAGGATGCATTGGAACAATGGCTTCAAACTACAAGAGAGGAGATTCCATCTGAACATGAGGAAGAACTTCCTGACTGTGAGAGCCGTTCAGCAGTGGAACTCTCTGCCCCGGAGTGTGGTGGAGGCTGCATCTTTGGAAGCTTTTAAGCAGAGGCTGGATGGCCATCTGTCAGGGGTGATTTGAATGCAACATTCCTGCTTCTTGGCAGAATGGGGTTGGACTGGATGATGGCCCAGGAGATCTCTTCCAACTCTTGGATTCTATGATTCTATGAAAAGCTGGAAGGTCTTTTAAATGAGGAGGGTTGCACTCACTGGGCAAGGCCTTCATGTGGATGGCCGCTGCAAGGAGGTCGTGGTTTTTCGTGGCTTCTTTGCTTTGCTTCTTCATCCGGGTCCTTTGGAGAAAAAGAGGAAAAAAGAGGGAAACTGAATGTTTGCAATAGCAGATGTGCATTTCGCTTTGCGTTTGCATTCACCCAGCAAAACTGTGCACCGATTGATGCAAGTGCAAGGAAATCTGAACTCAGGTCCCACCTCCTGCAAATTTTGGTCTGTCTGTCTGTCTGCCTGTCTATCTATTCATCCATCCATTCATCCATCCATCTATCATCTTAGGGGTTGGACTGGATGACCCTTGGGGTCTCTTGCAACTCAATGACTCTATCTATCAATCAATCTATCAGTCTATCAATCTATCAATCTATCAATCTATCAATCAATCAATCTATCTATCTATCTATCTATCCATCCATCCATCCATCCATCTATCATCTTAGGGGTTGGACTGGATGACCCTTGGGGTCTCTTACAACTCAATGACTCGGCTATCTATCTATCTTCTTGTGGCTCTTGAGGATCTCTTCTAGCCCCATGATTCTGTCTATCATCTATCTATCTATCTATCTATCTATCTATCTATCTATCTATCTATCCATCCATCCATCCATCCATCCATCCTTCCTTCCACCCATCCATCCATCCATCCATCCATCCATCCATCATCTTAGGGGTTGGACTGGATGACCCTTGGGGTCTCTTGGAACTCAATGACTCTATCTATCTATCTATCTATCTATCTATCTATCTATCTATCTGTTGCATTTGTATGTCACCTTTCTCCCGAGTGGAATCAAAGCCATGGCTCAATGCTATGGAATCCTGGAAGCTGGAAGCTTTTGCAAGGTCTTGAGGCTTTTATGCCGTGCAATGCTGTTTGAAAGTGCATTATATCACCAGTGCAGACTCACATAAGGCAGTTTAACTGCACTGAAGCACACTATGTGAGTCTGCACTGACTATCTGATACAGTTTCATCCAAAGTGTGCTGCTGCCCCACCAAACTATGGCTCCCAGGATTCCATAGTATCAAGCCATGGAAGTGAAAGTGGTCTAAAACTGCCTTAATTCCACAGTGTAGATACGCCCATGCAGACAGAGGAGGTGGAGTGATGCTTTTGAAAGACTCTTCACTATCCGTCCTTTCGATATTCTACTTTCCTTCCTTCCATCCATCCCTCCTTTTTCCCCCTTCTCTCTCCTTCCTTCCTTCCTTCCTTCCTTCCTTCCTTCCTTCCTTCCTTCCTTCCTTCCATCCATCCTTTTTTTCTTTTCCTTCTCTCCCTCTCCTTCCTTCCCTTCTTTCCCTCTCCTTCCTTCCTTCCTTCCTTCCTTCCTTCCTTCCTTCCTTCCTTCCTTCCTTCTCCTTCTCTCCTTCCATCTCACCCTCCTTCCTTCCTTCTGTCCCTGTCTTTCCTTCCTTCCATCCTTCTTTTTTCCTTCTCTCCCTCTCCTTCCCTTCTTTCCCTCTCCTTCCTTCCTTCCTTCTTTCCTTCCTTCCTTCCTCCCTTCTCCTTTTCTCCCTCTCCTTCCATCCATCCATCCATCCTTCCTTTTTTCTTTTCCTTATCTCCCTCTCCTTCCATTCTTCCTTCTCTCTCCTTCCTTCCATCCTTCCTTTCCCCCCTTCTCTCCTTCTCCTTCCATCCTTCCCTTCACTCCCTCTCTTTCCTTCCTTCCTTCCTTCCTTCCTTCCTTCCTTTTCCTTTTGTCCCTCTACTTCCTTCCATTCTTCCTTTATTCTTTTCCTTCTCTCCCTCTCCCTCTCCTTCCATTCTTCCCTCCTTCCTTCCTCTCCTTCCTTCTCTCCCTCTCATTCCTTCCTCCTTCCTTCCTTTTCTTTCTACCCCTCCCCTTCCATCCATCCATCCATCCATCCATTCTTTTTTTTCTTTTCCTTCTCTCCTCTCCTTCCTTCCCTTCTTTCCCTCTCCTTCCTTCCTTCCTTCCTTCCTTCCTTCCTTCCTTCCTTCCTTCTCCTTTTCTCCCTCTCCTTTCATCCATCCATCCATCCATCCATCCTTCCTTCCTTTTTTTTCCTTCTCTCCCTCTCCTTCCATTCTTCTCTCCTTCCTTCCATCCTTCCTTCCCCCCTTCTCTCCTTCTCTTTCCATCCTTCCCTTCTCTCCCTCTCCTTCCTTCCTTCCTTCCTTCCTTTTGCTTTTGTCCCTCTCCTTCCTTCCATCCTTTATTCTTTTCCTTCTCTCCCTCTCCCTCTCCTTCCATCCTTCCCTCCTCTTCTTCCTTCTCTCCCTCTCATTCCTTCCTCCTTCCTTCCTTTTCTTTCTATCCCTCTCCTTCCATCCATCCATCCTTCCTTTCTTTTTTCTTTTCCTTCTCTCCCTCTCCTTCTTTCCTTCTTTCTTTTCCTTCTCTCCCGCTCTCCTTTCTTCCCTTCCCTTCCCTTCCTTCCTTTCCTTTTTTCCTACCCCCTTCCTTTCATGCTATCATTCCTCTTGCAAAGAAGCTACCCTAATTTACATAATTATTTATTATATTCATTTATTGTATTGTGCTCACATGGAAACTCTCTCCTAAATCACATCCAAGGAAGCTTCCAACACAATCAGAAATGCTCACAATGAAAATTAAAAACAACACATAAAAGCAGATAAAAGCATAGACTGGGTTGTTGCAGGTTTTTTTGGGCTATATGGCCATGGTCTAGAGGCATTCTCTCCTGACTACCTCTGAGGATGCTTGCCACAGATGCAGGCAAAACGTCAGGAGAGAATGCTTCTAGAACATGGCCATATAGCCCGAAAAAACCTACAACAACCCAGTGATTCCGGCCATGAAAGCCTTCAACAAAAGCATAGACACACACACACACATATACCTTTTATATAAAAGTATATATTTCAGAAATCAAACAATCAAGTGCCAATTAATACCTCCCAAACAAAGGATTCCCCCAGGCAGCAATAGCCAGGCTTTGTGTCTGCAAGACTATTCAATGTTAATGAAGCTGGCTAATTGCAACATTCACAGTTGCTTCAAACAGGCAAGTGTTGTTTCTCCCACCCTGCATATTATTCCACTGGGATATATATACACTCTACTTGCCTCACTGCCAAAAAAAACCTCTGAAGATGCCATTAACCACAAATGCAGGCAAAACGCCAGGAGAGAATGCTGCCAGAACATGGCCATACAGCCCGGAAAACACAGTAACCCAAAAGTAAGTGTGTGTGTGTGTGTGTGTATAATACAGAAGTTTAGGGGGGATAATAAAAACCCCTTGGATCCAATTTCATTGAGGTCCTCCTCAGCCTGGCCACATGACCTTGGAGGTGTCTATGGACAACGCCGGCTCTTTGGCTTAGAAATGGAGATGAGCACCAGAGTCAGATACGACTGGACTTAATATCAGGGGAAACCTTTACGTTTACCTTACTCAGCCTTCCTCCCTTCTCCCAACCCAAGGCCATTGTCCCCATCCCCCAACGAAGGAAGGGCACTGACCACATCAGGAAGGCGAAGACCAAGATGACCGCCAGGACGAAGAAGGCAAAGACGCCCAGCAGCACCAGCACCGCCACCTTCTCCGTGGGATCGCTGCGACCGGCTGCTGCTGAAGACAGAAAACGAGAGGAAAAGATCCTTTGGGTCAGCCTTGACTTACCTGGAAATGACCGTCCACCAGTCCCTGGGCATGATGCCCAACCCACCAAACTGTAGCATCCGAGAACCGTTCAGCAGTGGAACTCTCTGCCCCGGAGGGAGTGTGGTGGAGGCTCCTTCTTTGGAGGCTTTTAAACAGAGGCTGGATGGCCATCTGTCAGGGGTGATCTGAATGCAATATTCCTGCTTCTTGGCAGAATGGGGTTGGACTAGATGATGGCCCAGGAGGTCTCTTCCAACTCTAGGATTCTATAACTTCCTGTTTGTGAGAGCCGTTCAGCAGTGGAACTCTCTGCCCTGGAGTGTGGTGGAGGCTCCTTTTTTGGAAGCTTTCAAACAGAGGCTGGATGGCCATCTGTCAGGGGTGATTTGAATGCAATATTCCTAGTTCTTGGCAGAATGGGGTTGGACTAGATGGCCCATGAGGTCTCTTCCAACTCTTTGATTCTAGGATTCTAGGATTCTATGATTCTATGATCCTCCCTCTTCTAGATCTGAGTTTATGGATCCCCAGAAACACTATGTAACACAATTTGCATTCCTGGGTTATAAATGTTTTCTCCAAATTGGTTCCATCATAAAAACATAGGAAACTGCCTAAACTTTGTTTTTGTGGGACATAATTGGCTATAGTTTTCCAATGAATATCTCACTGAGTCTCAACCAATTCAACCTAGTGTGTGCCACAAAAACAATGTTTCTGGAGTAGAACAACTACTTCCAAAGTAAGAACTGCAAAATGAAGCAGGAAATAACACTTGCAAACCAGGAACAGGAACTTTTCCAAATGCTGTTACATAATGTAATTGGAATTGTGGTTCGGTGCCACCTTCTAGCAACTGGAGAGGGCCCCTCCACCTTGAAAAGCTGTCCAGAAAATGGCATTTCTGAAGGGTTGGCTTGGTACCTGAAAGCTGCAGAAATCCTGTCTTGTATGCAAGCTTTAAAATCACAGTAGTCCTCTTTGGTTTTCATGGAATCCCAATTATTGTTATTGTTGAGGTTGTTGTTGTTATTTATACCCCGCTTTACCTCTCCCAAAAGCATCAACATACCATATTTTATATATATATATATATATATATATATATATATATATATATATATATATATATATAAAACTGTAATGTTTGTCTATGGGATTAACATAACTAAAAAACCACTGGATGAATTGACACCAAATTTGGACACAAGACACCTAACAGTCCAACGAGGGTTCATCACCCCTAAAAACACACAAAAAAGCCCCATATATGCATACACTCATATACATATACACGCACACATACATACACACACATATATACACAAGCACACACAAATATATACATATACACATACATACATATATACACACAATATGCATATAGACAAGCACACACATATACACATATAAACACACAAATATATACACATATATACACATATACACACATATGCACACACATATATACACCCACATATATATACGCAAACACACATATATACACAAATATATACACACATATAAACACATATATATACACACACAAAACACATGTATACAGATTGGGCCACAGCAACATGTAGCAGGGGATGGCTAGTCTATATAAATAAAAATGTAATGTTTGTTTGTGGGATTAATATAACTCAAAAACCACTGGGTGAATTGGCACCAAATTTGGACACAAGACACCTCTCAAGCCAACAAGTGACCATCACTCATAAAAACACAGCAGAAGAGACTTAAAAGCCAAAACCCCCCCCAAAAAATACATTACAACGCATGTGCAAATCTCTCTCTCTCTCTCTCTCTCTCTCTCTCTATATATATATATATATATATATATATTCAAACACATATATACACATATACCCAAATATATACACACATATACACATATATACACATACAAAAGACATATACACAGACTGGGCCACAGCAACGCGTGGCAGGGGGTGGCTAGTAGAGTATAAGTGTATCTACATATCTATGACATTATCCTAGAGTTGGAAGAGACCCCAAGGACCATCTAGACCACCCTTCAAAGCCTTCCTGGCAGATGGCCATCCACTTTCTGCTTAATGCCATGTTTGGCACTCATGTATGTACATACCAACTGACTCGTTGGGGGCCAAGGAAGGAATCTCTGCTGGATCTTCGAGCTCGTTGCTCACTGTGGCCACTGGTCCTGAGGAAAAGTAAAGGCTGTATTAAGTGATGGAAGGCATGTGAGGAAGGGAGCCCATGAACAACATTGTCATTCCAACCATCCAAAGCAACCTGATCATTAGACACAATCCCAGGCTGGCATACAACAATCAACCACAAAATTGTGTTGGCACAGGTGTGGAAAAATTGGCTCCTATACGCATAGGTGGTGGGAATTAAACAAAGTACAAAAAATTTATAACAAGGTAAAGACACAAGTGGGAGATAAAGGAGGAATTGGCAATGTTAAGAAAATTAAGATAACAACAGTGACTGATTTTGAGATTATTCTACCTGTGTTGACATTACTGCTGGCGGGCATCCCCCAAGCCTCGGGGCTCCACTCGCTCCAGCTGCCGGCGTCCAAGAAGTCCCTGGCGCTGACCTGCACCACGTGGACCAGCCCGGCCACCACGTCCGTGATCACCTTGGACAGGTTGCCCGTCTCCACCTGAGAAATCCAGGGGACACAAAGTGTGTTATGCAGCACGTGTTTTAATCCAGCGTCCTAATGCCCCAAAACCCAGATGCAAAATAGTCTCAGACCAATAGTCAAGGTAAACAGAAAATCTTTACTCTCTTCACTTTGCTGAGATGAAACAAAACTGGCAATGCTGCACACAAAAATCAGCAGTGCAACATAATCAAAGAACAATACATGAGCTTGAGTTCATGGTAAATGTTGCAATCCAGAGCAGGGAACGAGGCCCTAAGATAACTCTCCACCACACTTGGCTGTGAAAAACAATCCTTTTTTATTGAAGAAAAATGGTTACAAAATAAAGGAAAAATGCAAGTCAAAAGCCACAGCAAAATCAGCAAACATGAATTTAAATGGACAAAACCAAACCCAAAGCCACACTGTAAAATACTGGAACCTGTTAGCAATCCACTAACCGTACTTGATATCCTAGAAATCTTTCCATACTATGGCCAGGGAACCGGGAGAACTGCCAAGGTCCTCATCAATTCTGAAACGATGCCTGAACTGAGGCAATCAGCCTGGCGTATTGCAATTAAAACTCAAGAATCGGTTCCATGAACCGCCCTTCTGTTTTGAAGCCAATGTTTTTAATTCTTGAATTCGGGAGGATCAACGCAAACTGAGTGATTTACTTCTGTCTTCCCAAATTTGGCCCCTTCTGTTGTCATTACAGTTAACAGGTGCAGAAGGGAGGGAAAGTTCAAGGTCTCCCTCTGAAACATTCTCAGGAACACTGGTACTTTCATTTTCCAAATCTACAGAAGTTCCTTCCTCACTAATTTCAGGAACATTGGCATTTTCCAAACCTACAGCAGATTCTTCCTCACTAATTTCAGGAGCATTGGCATCAAAAGGTACATTTCCACTAGCATCAGTAAATATACTTTCATTAGCATCAGGAGGAACAAACAGAGAATCAGGTTCAAGTTCAAACTCAGGCTGAACTCCAACAGTAAAATCCCCAAGACTTAAAGCAAAACTTGACCAGGACATGGCTTGTAGCGAGGAACAAGGCAGGAGTTTCTTACTGTATCTGCTACGTTGCTTGATCAGAGAACCGAAAGCTATTCTTTCCCAAATTAAGGACAGCAATGCATGAAAGCATTCCTTTGACCTTGGGTAGTCTCTCTCACATCATGAGGAGACATCATGAGGAGACAGGAAAGCCTAGAGAAGACAATGATGCTGGGGAAAGTGGAAGGTAAAAGGAAGAGGGGCCGACCAAGGGCAAGATGGATGGATGGCATCCTTGAAGTGACTGGAATGACCTTGAAGGACCTGGGGGTGGTGACGGCTGACAGGGAGCTCTGGCGTGGGCTGGTCCATGAGGTCACGAAGAGTCGGAGACAACTGAACGGATGAACAACAACAACAAGTCTCTCTCGGTCTCACTTTCCCATAGGCTGGCTTGCACCTGGAATTCTTTCCCCAGCAGAAGCAGCCTTGATTCTCTATCTAACCTCCATTCCTCCCTTCTCTGTCTGTCAGCTTGTAAAACAGGTATGTTTTCACACGAAGAATCCCCCAATTCCCCCTCCATTCTCCCAACCAGGGAATCACCATCCTGTTTCAACATCCCCTATGTCTGAGCACCTCCAGAAGTAGGCCCTGCACCCCCAAACCCCTCATCATCATCCTCAGCTGGCTGAACTACACCAAACCTATCATCCTCAGTTGGCTGAGCAACGACATAGATGCGGCCCAAGGTTTTCTTTTCCATCACTGGAAGCTGGTGTTCAAACGCTTTTGAAGGAATTCTAAGTAATCAGCTGTAAGGCACACCAAAGAGTACCTTTTTGCAACTGTGCATTACATTCTCCAGCAAATACTTTTCTTGGTGTCAAGGTTTTGAAAACTGAGCTGCAAATTAAATGTGATCATGTATTATACTTGAATCAATAACAGCTAAGTTCCATGGTTGGCTAGACTATTTCCAAAGTGCAGGCCCAGACAGGCGTATTAAAAGGCGACTAATGCCAGACTAATCTCATCTCTTTCTTCGATAGAGCTACAAGCTGGGTAGATGCGGGGAATGATGCCGTGGATGTAGCGTACCTGGATTTCAGGAAGGCCTTCTTTGACAAGGTCCCCCATGACCTTCTGGCAAGGAAACTAGTCCAATGTGGGCGAGGCAAAACTACGGTGAGGTGGATCTGTAATTGGTTAAGTGGACGAACACAGAGAGTGCTCAATAATGCTTCCTCTTCATCTTGGAAAGAAGTGACGAGCGGAGTGCCATCAGCAGGGTTCCGTCCTGGGCCCGGTCCTGTTCAACATCTTTATTAATGACTTAGATGAAGGGCTAGAAGGCAGGATCATCAAGTTTGCAGACGACACCAAATTGGGAGGGAGAGCCAATAGTCCAGAGGACAGGAGCAGGATTCAGAACGATCTTGACAGATTAGAGAGATGATGGGCCAAAACTAACAAAATGAAGTTCAACAGTGACAAATGCAAGATACTCCACTTTGGCAGAAAAAATGAAATGCAAAGATACCGAATGGGGGACAATGCCTGGCTCGAGAGCAGTACGTGTGAAAAAGATCTTGGAGTCCTCGTGGACAACAAGTTAAACATGAGCCAACAATGTGATGTGGCGGCAAAAAAAGCCAATGCGATTTTGGCCTGCATCAAGAGGAGCATAGTGTCTAGATCTAAGGAAGTAATGCTACCCCTCTATTCTGCTTTGGTTAGACCACTTTACCTGGAATATTGTGTCCAATTCTGGGCACCACAATTCAAGAGAGATATTGACAAGCTGGAATGTGTCCAGAGGAAGAGGGCGACTCAAATGATCAAGGGTCTGGAGAACAAGCCCTATGAGGAGTGGCTTAAGGAGCTGGGCATGTTTAGCCTGAAGAAGAGAAGGCTAAGAGGAGATGTGATAGCCATGTATAAATATGTGAGAGGAAGCCACAGGGAGGAGGGAGCAAGCTTGTTTTCTGCTTCCTTGGAGACTAGGACGCAATGGAACAATGGCGTCAAACTACAAGAGAGGAGATTCCATCTGAACATGAGGAAGAACTTCCTGACTGAGAGCCGTTCAGCAGTGGAACTCTCTGCCCCGGAGTGTGGTGGAGGCTCCTTCTTTGGAGGCTTTTAAACAGAGTCTGGATGGCCATCTGTCAGGGGTGATTTGAATGCAATATTCCTGCTTCTTGGCAGAATGGGGTTGGACTGGATGGCCCATGAGGTCTCTTCCAACTCTTCGATTCTATGATTCTATGATTCTAATGCATTAACTGATGGGCTATGCAAATGTTACTCACCATCGACCAGGAGCTGTAGACGATGGGCCGATACTGGATCCGGAACTGAAGCTGGAAGGAGGGCTTCTTGGGCCAGCTGGATGGGTATTCCCAGCTGACCAGCAGTTGCTGGGGGGCAAAGGGCACCGGATCCACCCGAAGGCCTTCCGGAGGGTCCGGCTTGACTGTGGAGGAGACAAGGAACAAGGTTAGAAGCCTAGATGTTGAGAAGGGCCTCCTGGAGGTCCCATGCTCCTCGAAGGAGAACTTGAGGAGTAGCACAGGCACTGATATTTGGAGGGGGTCCCTCCCCAAACCAGGTGGGCACAATGCATCCGAAAGTGGCACCCTCTGCTCTTCCGAGGACCAGGACTCACTGATGGCGTGGAGGGTGACGTCCAGGAGGCGGAAGCTGGCACCCAGTGGGTTGACCTCCGTCACGTTCATGCGGTAGGTGCTCCAGAACTCGGACTTGCTGACCAAACAGGAGAACGGGCGGGAGGGGTCCTGGACACACGGCCTCACGTCACCCGATGGGGAGCTGTTCCAGCCAAAAGGAAAAATGAGGAGATGTCATTGATCAGTCTAAAACTTCAGATGAAGCCTTAGGAGTGACCATGTCATCAAAGGACTGTGAACCACAACCTGTTAATGACAACCATCTAGGTCAGGGAGGGGCAAACTTCAGGCCTCCAGGGGCTTTGGACTTCAACTCCCACAATTCTTAACAGGATACTACAGTTCCCAGAAGCCCCCAGCCTGCGGTTCAGCAATGCTGTTGCGTTTGGTGGTCCCGATGGAGACTTCTCATCCACAGCTGCATGGTACATGGTCAATCGGTTGCATACAAAACCAGCCACAAGTTCAGTTCAACTGTCCATCTATTACTCCCCATCCAATGATAGGAAAAGGCCTTTCTGTTCTGATGCCAAAGGCAACTTATAGCCCTCCTGACTGGTAGCCATTTTTGGCTTCTATCTATGTGAATGCCTCAAACCTCTCCTTTTAAGTTGGCAATGGTTAGTGTTTTGTGGCAGTGAGTTCCACAGTTTCACAATGCAAAGAAGAGAAGCCTCTGATGAAGGATGATTGTTCTGCTTCTGCAGAGACTACAACACAATGGATTCCCTCCCTACTCAAAAGGGCACCCCTCCCCAGGGAAACTGCCTGCAGGCGCATCATGTGCCCAAGTATTCTTGCATCCTGCACAGAGCAGGTCCTGGCAGAGGAGACTCCTGCCCTGGAGTGTTGCTGCTCCTGGCTCAAGGCCAGCATGGGTTCACATTCCTTGAAGTTTACACACAGGTCGTCATTGCAAGGAGTCGGAGAAAGGAAATAAGGGCATGGAATGGCGGAAGGCAACAGGATTGTGTGGGAGGCAGGAGAGAGAGTGCAATGGAGAAAAGCAGGCAGGCATTTGGCTCCCTTCCCACCTTCCGACTGCAAGAGGCACGGCCATCATAGAATCAAAGAGTTGGAAGAGACCTCATGGGCCATCCAGTCCAACCCATTCTGCCAAGAAGCAGGAATATTGCATTCAAAGCACCCCTGACAGATGGCCATCCAGCCTCTGTTTAAAAGCTTCCAAAGAAGGAGCCTCCACCACACTCCGGGGCAGAGAGTTCCACTGCTGAACGGCTCTCACAGTCAGGAAGTTCTTCCTAATGTTCAGATGGAATCTCCTCTCTTGTAGTTTGAAGCCATTGTTCCATTGCGTCCTAGTCTCCAGGGAAGCAGAAAACAACCTTGCTCCCTCCTCCTCCTCCCATGTGGCTTCCTCTCACGTATTTATACATGGCCTTTATCATATCTCCTCTCAGCCTTCTCTTCTTCAGGCTAAACATGCCCAGCTCCTTAAGCCGCTCCTCATAGGGCTTGTTCTCCAGACCCTTTATCATTTTAGTCACCCTCCTCTGGACACATTCCAGCTTAGAGTCAATATCTCTCTTGAATTGTGGTGCCCAGAATTGGACACAATATTCCAGGTAAAGTGGTCTAACCAAAGCGGAATAGAGCATGGGGAGCATGACTTCCCTAGATCTAGACACTAGGCTCCTAATGATGCAGGCCAAAATCCCATTGGCTTTTTTTGCTGCCACAAGAGGCAAAAGAGACAAAACCTAGAACAACCCAGATAGAGAAAAGGTTGCAAAAAGATAGAGAAAGGGTTGCCAAGATAGAAAAGGGATTGCAAAGAGATGGAGAAAGGGTTGCAAAGAGATAGGGAAAGAGTTGCAAATAGATAAGGAAAGGATGATGATTATGATTTATATTTATATTTTGCTTTCCTCTGTTAAACGAGACTGAAAGCAGCTTGCAAAGGAGGCTCGTTCTTTGGAGGCTTTTAAGCGGAGGCTGGATGATCATCTGTCAGGGGTGCTTTGAATGTGATTTTCCTGCCTTTTGGCAGAATGGGGTTGGACTGGATGATGGCCCAGGATGTCTCTTCCAACTCAAGGATTCTATTATGACTTTATTTGTATCCCATTTTATCTGTGATTGAGATACAAAACAGCTCACAATAATTTTTAAAAATCCAATTTAAAATCTACAGCAAATACATATCATCATCATCTTTATTTATACCCTGCCTTTCTCTATGCAATGTATAGAGAGAGCATTTATAAGCAGACAAGGAGTGCAACTTGCACCAAGACTGAGACATTTTCTAGATTTTACCTTTGATTCCCATTTCCAAGTAGCTGCCTTTTCCTGGAAAAAAAAAGACAGAAAAAAGAGTTACTATTTTTGGAGGAAATATACATTTCCCCCTAATTTGACATATAGGAAAATGGCATTTCTCATTTCTCATCTGGAGAACAAGCCCTATGAGGAGCGGCTTAAGGAGCTGGGCATGTTTAGCCTGAAGAAGAGAAGGCTGAGAGGAGATATGATGATAGCCATGTATAAATATGTGAGAGGAAGCCACAGGGAGGAGGGAGCAGATCAAGGGTCTGGAGAACAAGCCCTATGAGGAGCGGCTTAAGGAGCTGGGCATGTTTAGCCTGAAGAAGAGAAGGCTGGGAGGAGATATGATGAGGGCCATGTATAAATATGTGAGAGGAAGCCACAGGGAGGAGGGAGCAGATCAAGGGTATGGAGAACAAGCCCTATGAGGAGCGGCTTAAGGAGCTGGCCATGTTTAGCCTGAAGAAGAGAAGGCTGAGAGGAGACATGATGATAGCCATGTATAAATATGTGAGAGGAAGCCACAGGGAGGAGGAGGGAGCAAGCTTCCTTTCTGCTTCCCTGGAGACTAGGACGCAATGGAACAATGCCTTCAAACTACAAGAAAAGAAGGAGATTCCATCTGAACATGAGGAAGAACTTCCTGACCGTGAGAGCCGTTCAGCAGTGGAACTCTCTGCCCCGGAGTGTGGTGGAGGCTCCTTCTTTGGAAGCTTTGAAACAGAGGCTGGATGGGCATCTGTCAGGGGTGCTTTGAATGCAATATTCCTGCTTCTTGGCAGAATGGGGTTGGACTGGATGGCCCATGAGGTCTCCTCCCACTCTATGATTCGATTATATTATTCTAATTGCCACACAATGAAACAGAAATAACACTTTCATACCAGGAACATATTTTTTCAAATGTTATTACATAATGTTATTATTCAGCCCTAACTAATGAACTGGATTGGGCATTTCCCATTGGAAATTATAGATTCCTTTATGGCAGAATCATAGAGTTGAAAGAGACCTCATGGGACATCTAGTCCAACCCCATTCTGCCAAGAAGCAGGAAAATTTCATTCAAAGCACCCCCAACAGATGGCCATCCAGCCTCTGTCTAAAAACCTCCAAAGAAGGAGCCTTCACCACATTCTGGGGCAGAGAGTTCCACTGCTGAACAGCTCTCACAGTCAGAAAGTTCTTCCTAATGTTCAGATGGAATCTTCTTCCTTGTAGTTTGAAGTCCAGAGGAGGGTTACTAAAATGATCAAGGGTTTGGAGAATATGCCCTATGAGGAGCGGCTTAAGGAGCTGGGCATGTTTAGCCTGAAGAAGAGAAGGATGAGAGGAGATATGATAGCCATGTATAAATATGTGAGAGGAAGCCACAGGGAGGAGGAGGGAGCAAGCTTCCTTTCTGCTTCCCTGGAGACTAGGACGCAAGGGAACAATGGCTTCAAACTACAAGAGAGGAGATTCCATCTGAACGTGAGGAAGAACTCCCTGACTGTGAGAGCCGTTCAGCAGTGGAACTCTCTGCCCTGGAGGGAGTGTGGTGGAGTCTCCTTCTTTGGAAAACAAGCGTGCTCCTTCCTTCCTATGACTTCCCCTCATATTTTGATACATGGCCCTCATCATATCTCCTCTCAACCTTCTCTTCTTCAGGCTAAACATGTCCAGCTCTTTAAGCTGCTCCTCATAGGGCTTGTTCTCCAGACCCTTGATTATTGGACTGGATGGCCCATGTGGTCTCTTCCAACTCTTTGATTCTATGATTCTATGTATACATTATTTATTTATTTATTTCGGGTACTTCTACCCCGCCCTTCTCAACCCCCGAGGGGGGACTCAGGCTGGCTTACAAAAAGGCACAATTCGATGCCTATACAAATTACACATAATGTACAAAACCATAGTTAAAACAATTATCACAGTTAAAACAATCAAAACAATCAGTATATAACACATCAATAAAACTAATCTTATGCTCAGCGTTTCGTCTTTCAGAGTTCCATAGTTCCATTCTTTGGAAGCTTTGAAGCAGAGGCTGGATGGCCATCTGTCAGGGGTGATTTGAATGCAATATTCCTGCTTCTTGGCAGAATGGGGTTGGACTGGATGGCCCAGGAGGTCTCTTCCAACTCTTGGATTCTATGATTCTATTCCATTAGTCATTTCCTGACCATTGTCAAAGTCCTTTCTTTAACTGCCCGATTGTCCGAATGCCTGGTCCCAAATCCATGTTTTCAGTTTTTTCCTAAAGGAAAGGAGAGATGTCGCTGATCTAATTTCCCCGGGGAGTGAATTCCACAGGTGGGGAGCCACCACCGAGAAGGTCCTGCTCCTCGTCCCCGCCAACCTCACTTGTGATAGAGGCAGGGTTGAGAGCAGGGCCTCCCCAGAAGATCTTAGACTCCGGGGTGGGATGTAAAGGGAGATCCGTTCGGACAGATACACTGGGCCGGAACCGTATAGGGTTTTGTAGGTCAAAACCAGCACTTTGAATTGTGCTCGGAATTGGATCGGCAGCCAGTGGAGCTGACACAACAGGGGGAGGGGGGTGGTATGCTCCCTGTATGACGCTCCGGTGAGCAGTCCGGCTGCCTCCCATTGGATTAGTTGGAGTTTCTGAACAGTCTTCAAAGGCAACCCCACGTAGAGTGTGTTGCAGTAATCTAATCAGGGTGGCTATCATGTTTTTATAAACATGCTATTGTCCTCCCAACGCTGCTCTATGCCTGTGAGACGTGGACTGTCTACAGACGTCACATGCAACTCCTGGAACGTTTCCATCAGCGCTGCCTCCGGAAAATCCTGCAAATCTCGTGGGAAGACAAGCGGACAAACGTCAGTGTGCTGGAAGAAGCAAAGACCACCAGCATTGAAGCGATGGTCCTCCAACATCAACTCCGCTGGGCCGGCCATGTTGTCCGGATGCCCGACCACCGTCTCCCAAAGCAGTTGCTCTACTCCGAACTCAAGAACGGAAAACGGAATGTTGTTGGGCAGGAAAAGAGATTGAAAGATGGGCTCAAAGCCAACCTTAAAAACTCTGACATAGACACTGAGAACTGGGAAGCCCTGGTCCTTGAGCGCTCCAGCTGGAGGACAGCTGTGACCAGCAGTGCTGCAGAATTTGAGGAGGCACGAGTGGAGGGTGAAAAAGAGAAATGTGCCAAGAGAAAGGCGCGTCAAGCCAACCCCGACCGGGACCGCCTTCCACCTGGAAACCAATGCCCTCACTGCGGAAGAAGATGCAGAGCAAGAATAGGGCTCCACAGCCACATACGGACCCGCAAGGAAATCCATAATGGAAGACCATCTTACTCGTCCAACGAGGGATCGCCTAAGTAAGTAAGTAAGGCTATCATGTCTCCTCTCAGTCTTCTCTTCTGAGGTTGGACTAGATGGCCTTTGGGGGACCCTTCCCATTTGAAGATTCTATAATAGTAGAACAATCACTTTGGACTCTCCTTCTTTGGAGGTCTTTCAACAGAGGTGGTAAACACCAGCGCATTGGATGGCTGCCCCTCGTTTTGGCCTCTACACCTCTATTTTACGGAGCCACCAGGGAGCATGGTTTTGGGTTCGGTTCCTGCCCGGCTCCGGTGGTGGAGACAGTGGGCCTGGCACCGTCCATTCTGGATCTCTGACTCCATTTTCTGGAACATGGAGTCCTCTCGTTTGCCTTGCTTTGCTGGAACGCCAATTGGGTCTGTGAGTATCGAATTGGACGGTGCAATGGAAACTCGCGTGATACGTGTTTTTCTCTTTTTTCCCCCTTTTCTTTTGGGGGATCGGCCTTTGTTCCAAGACGGGCTGCAGCCAAGGAACTGGGCTGGAAAATAACAAGGCAATTTGCTACCAAATTTAAGAGTAATGGATGAAGAGGGTGGGGAGGTACAGTCAGATCGGGTCAGGCTCTGGGCTTGGAAAAGCGACTGCTCCTGGGGCGCATCTACACTGGAGAGTTAATGCACTTTGGCACCACTTGAACCGCCGTGCCCCAATGCTATGGAGTTGTCATTTTACAAATATACTAGCCGTCCCCTGCTATGCGTTGCTGTGGCCCACATGGGGGTTCTGTGTGGGAGGTTTGGCCCAATTCCATCATTGGTGGGGTTCAGAATGCTCTTTGGTCGTAGGTGAACTATAAATCCCAGCAACTACAACTCCCAAATGTCAAGATTCTATTTTCCCCAAACTCCACCAGTGTTCACATTTGGGCATATTGAGTATTCTTGTAGAGTTTGGTCCAGATTCATCATTGTTTGAGTCCACAGTGATCTCTGGATGTAGGTGAACTACAACTCCCAAACTCAAGGTCAATGCCCACCAAACCCTTCTAGTGTTTTCTGTTGGCCATGGGAGTCCTGTATGCCACGTTTGGTTCAATGCCATAATTGGTGGAGTTCAGAATGCTCTGTGATTGTAGGTGAACTATAAATCCCAGCAACTACAACTCTCAAATGTCAAGATTCTATTTTCCTCAAACTCCGCCAGTGTTCACATTTGGATATATTGAGTATTTGTGTAGAGTTTGGTCCAGATCCATCATTGTTTGACTCCACAATGATCTCTGGATGTAGGTGAACTACAACTCCAACACCAAAGGACACTGCCCACCAAACCCTTCCAGTATTTTCTGTTGGTCATGGGAGAACTGTGTGCCAAGTTTGATTCAATTTTATCGTTGGTGGGGTTCAGAATGTTCTTTGATTGTAGGTGAACTATAAATCCCAGCAAATACAACTCCCAAATGACAAAACCATAATTTTTTTGGGTGATGGTCACTCCTTGTGTTGTGAGATGTTTTGTTGCCAAATTTGGTGTGATTTCGTTCAATGGTTCTTTTGTTTTTAAGGTACTCATTATGCACAGAGCATTGATAGATAGATAGATAGATAGATAGATAGATAGATAGATTAGATAGATAGATTAGATAGATAGATAGATAGATAGATAGATTAGATAGATAGATTAGATAGATAGATTAGATAGATAGATTAGATAGATAGATTAGATAGATAGATAGATTAGATAGATAGATTAGATAGATAGATAGATTAGATAGATAGATAGATTAGATAGATAGATAGATTAGATAGATTAGATAGGATAGATAGGATAGATAGATTAGATAGATTAGATAGATTAGATAGATAGATTGATTAGATAGATTGATTAGATAGATTGATTAGATTGATTGATTAGATTGATTAGATTGATTAGATTGATTAGATAGATAGATAGATTAGATAGATTAGATAGATTAGATAGATTAGATTAGATAGATAGATAGATTAGATAGATTAGATAGATAGATTAGATAGATTAGATAGATTAGATTGATAGATTGATAGATAGATAGATTAGATAGATTAGATAGATAGATTAGATAGATAGATTAGATAGATAGATAGATTAGATTAGATAGATTAGATTAGATTAGATTAGATTAGATTAGATAGATAGATTAGATAGATAGTTAGATAGATAGATGGAGAGGCATACCTGTAGGTGGTGATGTATTTGGTAGGAAGGAAGGTCTCAACGTTGGAGGCCCAGAAGCAGGAGAAATTCTCGTAGTCAGAGGCCTGGCACGAAATGGAAGGCATCTCTGGAAGTCCTGCCAAGAAGTGGAGGAAAGGGGGCATGTTTAGCCTGAAGAAGAGAAGGCTGAGAGGAGACATGATGAGGGCCATGTGTAAATACGTGAGAGGAAGCCACAGGAAGGAGGAGGGAGCAAGCTTCCTTTCTGCTTCCCTGGAGACTAGGACGCAATGGAACAATGGCTTCAAACTACAAGAGAGGAGATTCCACCTGAACATGAGGAAGAACTTCCTGACTGTGAGAGCCGTTCAGCAGTGGAACTCTCTGCCCCGGAGTGTGGTGGAGGCTCCTTCTTTGGAAGCTTTGAAACAGAGGCTGGGTGGCCCTCTGTCAGGGGTTATTTGAATGCAATATTCCTGCTTCTTGGCAGAATGGGGCTGGACTGGATGATGGCCCATGAGGTCTCTTCAACTCTAGGATTCTATTATTGTATTTGGGCACAAAGTCTACACACATCTATAATGGGATTAGGGAAGGCACTGGACTGCTTCTTGGCAGAATGGGGTTGGACTGGATGGCCCATGAGGTCTCTTCCAACTCTTTGATTCTATGATTCTATGGTGTACTACGACAATAAAGTTATTCTATTCTAAATGTCATGTTCCTGGGTGACATTCAGGGCTGTGCAATAGTGATTAGAATGTGGAAGGACGGTCTGAGTCCCTCTACGGAGGTTGAGAAGATTGGGATATAATTTTTTTAAATAAATAATAAATAAATAAGGACGGGCGTTTTGTTTTTGTAATTTTACATATATAATGCATATTAGGGGTGGTCTTTAATTTCGTTGCACCATCTACAATGACAATAAAGTTATTCTATCCTATTCTATTCTATGGGTTGTTTGCCCAAAGGAGGGTCTCCCGTTCCAATCTAGCCCCCCCCCCCCCCCCACACACACACATGCACACACATTGGGGTCTCCACAGGGCTTACGTCCAAGGCGGAGAGTGGTGGAGCCGAGGAGAGACCCTCCGGCGTCATGGCAGCTGTAGAGTCCCTCGGCGTTGCGCTGGGCTTGCGGCAGGAAGAGTTGCCCCTGATGGACCTCAGACCCATCGGGGAGGATTGGGGCCCCGTTCCAGTGCCACGTGATGGGGGAGCTGCAGGAGAAGGAGAAAGAAGGTGCCCTGAGGCCCAGGAGGAGGAAGAGGGGGATCCTACCTGGCAAGGAAAGGAGATCCCACCTGAAACACCAGGAAGAACCTCTTGACCTTAGGAAGAGATGTTCAACAGTGGAACTCTCTGCCCTGGAGTGTTGTCAAGGCTGCTTCTTTGGAGGCTTTTAAACAGAGGCTGGATGGCTATCTGTCGGGGGTGCTTTCATTATAAAATTCGGGGAAAAATCTATTCCTGTATTTAAAAACTCTAAAATTACAACAGCACAACAACAAAGAAGAAACAAACAAGGACATCTAATCACCTCTCAACAAAAGTTTGCTCCAGGCACTGTCAGGCATTCAAATGCTAATCAAGGTGGTCAGTTGAAACATTCACACCTAGCTCCAGCAGACAAGAGTCCTTTGTCCCACCCTGGTCCTTCCACAGATATATAAACCCTTTTTCCTAGTTCCAACAGACCTCACAACCTCTGAGGATGCTTGCCACAAATGCAGGCGAAACGTCAGGAGAGAATGCCTTTAGACCATGGCCATATAGCCTGAAAAAAACTACAACAACCCAATCTGTTCCTGGTTTGAAAATGTTATTTCCTTATGAAGCTATTGTCCTCCCAACCCTGCTCTATGTCTGAGAAACATGGACTGTCTACAGATGTCAACATTGACACTGAAATACAACACCGCCTGAGCTCTGCGAGTGCAGCATTTTTCCAAATGAAGCAGAGAGTGTTTGAGGACTGGGACAGCCGTAGGGAGACCAAGGTGCTTGTTTATAAAGCTATTGTCCTCCCAATCCTGCTATATGTCTGTGAAACGTGGACTGTCTACAGACATTACATGAAAGTCCTGGAACGATTCCATCAGCACTGCCTCCAGAAAATCCTGCAAATCTCTTGGGAAAAAGACAGGCGCACAAATGTCAGCATGCTATGAGAAGAAGCAAAGACCACCAGCATGGAAGCAATGCTCCTCTCCATCAACTCTGCTGGACCAGCCACATTGTCCGAATGCCCAAAATCACTGTCTCCCAAAGCAGTTGCTTTACTCTGATCTCAAGAACAGAAAACAGGATGATGGTGGACAGGAAAAGACATTCAAAGATGGGATCAAAGTCAACCTCAAAAACTGCACCATAGACACTGAGAACTGGGAAGCCCTGGCCTTGAGCGCTCTAACTGGATGTCAGCTGTGACCAGCAGTGCTGTAGAATTCAAAGAGGCACGAATGGAGAGTGAAAGGGAGAAACGTGCCAAGAGGAAGGCACGTCAAGCCAACCCTGTCTGGGACCGCCTCCCACCTGGAAACTGATTCCCTCACTGCGGGAGAACATGTGGGCCAAGAATAGGTCTCCACGGCCACCTATGGACCCACCTCCAAGACACATCACCTGGAAGACCATCATCCTCAAGCTATGAGGGATCACCTAAGTAAATAATTAATAAGAATATTTTAATCTCTATCCTGCTTTGATCTCTTGACCAAGATGGAAAGTGGTCCACATTAGGAAAGAAAAGGCCATAGACAGGGTCACCCTCAGCTCCTGCTGCTCCCCATTCCAGTGTCCTTTGGGGTCCACCTGCCCTGGCCTACAATATTTCCCCCCTAAACTAGCACTAGGGGCATTGCAGAAATCCCCAAACTGTGAATAGCACGTAGATTCTCCCCAAAGCACCTACCTGGGACTTCCTCCGGCACAGGTCAGGGTCACATCCTTCCCTATCTGGCCATAGGTCACCCCTGGAAGAGAAGAGGCCCACAAGCGTAAGACACACTGATGCCGTGCCCCATCCCCACTCTTTATAGCAGTGTTTTTCAACTTTCCTAATGCCGCGTGAAGGAGTCATTAAACTGCTGCCACCAATTGTAACGATGACCGTTTTAATGCCACCGAATGCCACCAATTGTGAAGGTGCGCGTGGTAAAGCACCCACTGCCACCTAATCTATGAGGGAAGCCGGGCAACGATCAATATCAGCCTAGGAGCTATTTTATAAAGGGACTGTTAATTACAGAAGGCTTTATTCACTTGATAGCGTAGTGTTTACTTTCTTGGCTTGACTTTACTATTGCAGGCTGTTCAACTTAGGAGAAACTGTATCAGGCAAGGCTTGAGGAAAACAGCAACAAGTTTAACAGGAGAATAACAATGTATAACTGTTCTTCAAAAGAGGTACAAATCTTGATGGATACATTGGAAAGGTTTCATGAGTAAACTCAGGCAAACACTTCATAAGGTTTCACAGCTGGCACAACAGGCTTAAACCCAGCCAAACCTTGATTCTTAATTCAGAATCAACAACCCCCTGTACCGGGTCCTTCTCTGCAACCACTTGGTCACCAATTGATTCCCTGAATCTCCACCAAGAGATTCAGTCTTTCCCTATAGCACACTGGCTACAGACACATTCCCTGAATCTCCACCAAGAGATTCAGTCTTTCCCCTTAGCACACTGGCTACAGACACATTCCCTGAATCTCCATCAAGAGATTCAGTCTTTCCCTATAGCACACTGGCTACAGACACATTCCCTGAATCTCCACCAAAAGATTCAGTCCACTCAGTAGCTCGCTGGCATACTGACTGACTCTTTTTCAAAACAGCTGCCCCTGAGGAGGCAGTTGGCTCCGCCCCTGTTGCTATGGCAACTCAGCTAACGCCAAGCCACCCTCTCCAACAAAACATAATCTCCCATACTTACCATCCCTAAACCCCTGTCCAAACTACACATAACCAAAGGAATAAAATTTACACATCGTCACACCGTGACCCCATAATCAGTTCCTCCTGTTGTGATGACCCTCAACCATCACTCAAAAAAATTGATTTTGTCATTTGGGAGTTGTACTTGCTGGGATTTATAGTTCACCTACAACCAAAGAGCATTCTGAACTCCGCCAATGATGGAATTGAACCAAACTTGGCACACAGAACTCCCACAATCAACAGAAAATACTGGAAGGGTTTGGTGGGCATTGACCTTGAGTTTGGGAGTTGTAGTTCACCTACATCCAGAGAGCACTGTGGACTCAAGCAATGATGGAACTGGACCAAACTTGGCACAGATAGTCAATATGTCCAAATGTGAACATTTGGGGAAAACAGACCTTGACATTTGGGAGTTGTAGTTGCTGGGATATATAGTTCACCTACAATCAAAGAGCATTCTGAACCCCACTAATGATGGAATTGAACCAAACTTGGCACACAGAACTCCCACGACCAACAGAAAATACTGGAAGGATTTGGTAGGCATTTACCTTGAGTTTGGGAGTTGTAGTTCACCTACATCCAAAGAGCACTGTGGACTCAAGCAATGATGGATCTGGACCAAACTTGGCACAGATAGTCAATATGTCCAAATGTGAACATTGCTGAAGTTTGGGGAAAATAGACCTTGACATTTGGGAGTTGTAGTTGCTGGGATTTATAGTTCACCTATAATCAAAGAGCATTCTGAACCCCACCAACGAAAGAATTGGGCCAAACCGCCCACACAGAACCCCCATGACCAACAGAAGATACTGTGTTTTCTGATGGTATTTGGCGACCCCTCTCACACCTCCTCACGACCCCCTCAGTGGTTGCGACCCCCAGGTTGAGAAACACTGCTTTATAGGAAAAGTTTGAATTCTTGAGATCTTTTTTAATTGAGCAGAAAGGAAGTCATCCCACGTATTTTGCACACATAAATACAGAACCTATCCCACCTCATTGACCTCCCCTTTTGCCATGAAATCAAGCCAAGTCACAAAAATGATGAATGGCAATCCCTACTCTTTATTTATTTACTTAAAACATTTATATTCTGCGCTTCTCACCCCGACTCTCATGTTGCCCCTGATGGACCCAGGACTCTGGGTGGAGCATAACATATATATATATACGGCAAATATTCAATGCCAGGGCATAAATCCATATGCCTCCGGACGGATGTCTCCTTGGAGCCGGTCACTCACCTTCCTCGCCCCACTCTCCAGACATAGTGATGGACGTGGTCACCAGGACGGCTGCCAAGAGGACCCCCACTCTGCTCAGGCAGGAGGCGAGGCTCGGCATCTGGAGTGAGGAAGGAAACAGGAGATTACTTAGCAGATGTGGAGCATTTGAACCCCTTTCCCAATAATAATAATAATGTATTGTCAAAGGCTTTCATGGCCAGAATCACTGGGTTGTTGTAGGTTTTTTTGTGCTGTATGGCCATGGTCATTCACACCTAGCTCCAGCAGACAAGAGTCCTTTGTCCCACCCTGGTCATTCCACAGATATATAAACCCCTTTTCCTAGTTCCAACAGACCTCACTCCCTCTGAGGATGCTTGCCATAGATACAGGCAAAACGTCAGGAGAGAATGCCTCTAGAACATGGCTATATAGCCCAAAAAAACCTACAACAACCCAATAATAATAATAACAACAATAACAACAACAACAATAATAATCTTTATTTATACCCCGCCACCATCTCTCCAATGGGGACTTGGAGCGGCTTACATGGGGCCAAGCCCGGACAACATATTACAACAGAATAAAACCAGAGCATAAACAATAAACAACATCATCAAATTACATCAAGAAAAACAATATAAACACAGTCATAAAATAGCATTCCAATAGGCACAATCACAATAACAATGGGTGGGCCACATGTACAGGATAAAAATGATTCTAAGACTCTAATGAGATAAAAATAGGAGCAAGTTATCTGCAGGGAACTAGTAAAAACATACATAGTTGTGAAGCTAAACTTCCTATTTGGAGGGCGTGTATTCCAGTGGGATGAGTGTTGAGGGATGCAATGGTGTCATATTGTGCACCTACTCGCCAAAGGCGCAGCGGAAGAGACAGGTTTTAAGGTCCTTTTTTAACATTTCTAGAGAAGGGGCTTTCCTGATCTCTCCAGGTAATGACTTCCAAAGTCGGGGAGCCACAGAGGAGAAGGCTCTCTCCCTTGTGCCCACAAGACGAGCTTGTGAGATTGGTAGGGGTGAATGGAGGGCCTCCCCCGAAGATCTAAGGGCCCGGATTGGTACGTGGAGAGAGATACGGACACGAAGGTAGGCAGGTCCCAAACCGTTTAGGGCTTTGTAGGTGATAACCTGTACCTTGAATTGGGGCCAGAAAATAAACAGCAGCCAGTGGAGCTCCTTAAACATGGGAGTTGACCGCTCCCTATAACTAGCCCCAGTTATTAATCTTTTAATTATCCATCCATCTATCCAAAGCAATTACAGGCAGCCCCCAAGTTACTAACAAGATCAGTTCTGTAGGTTTGTTCTTAAGGGGAATTTGTTTGTAAGTCGGAAAAACAAGGACAATTTCTAAGTGTACTCTCTCTATAAATAATGTATAGATTGAATGAAATGGAATGAAAATTGTATGATTGGGGTCTGGTAAAGACTGAAGACACCACTCTAAGAAGAATGAAGCCCGGAAAACTGCAAAAGGAGGTGAAGAATGCATGAACTGCTCAACTGTGAGTAAAAGTTGCTAATGAGAAAAACTGCTGACATGGCTGAATTGCGGTTGAAAACAACATGTTTACAAGGTCAAGGACAAGGATTCTTTAAGTTAAGGAAGTCAACACAGTAGTTCCTGTCATATGTTCTGCAGTTGATGGTGCTTGGTGATGGAAGGGTTAATGTAAGTATTAGTTCTAAAGCGTTTCGTAATCTGTAAGTAAGAGTTCATGGGTGAAAGCAATTAAGGGTGGAGGTATGCAAGGTCTCCCATTGAATCTCAAAACTTCCCTTGTATGCATTGCCAATACAGACCAAGGTGGTTTTGAGCTATGCAAAACATACAAAAAAGTGAACATTAAAGTAGAATTGAGCAAAAAAGAACTTTCAAAACTTTTAATAGAAATCACAATGACACGAATAAGAATATATATATATATATATATATATATATATATAAATCCATTCTTTTCTAAATCCCCAAAGCCAATTTTATATTTTATATACGGGATGCTATTTTACTAGGCGACTGTATATAATGGGACTTGGAAGATCCATATAGATCTTAAAGACCTTCATTGTAAATAAGATGCCATTTTGGTGTAGTTCCCTCTCGCTGTCACTAGAGGGAGGTCGCCTATTGAGACTGGCATCTCTTAAATAATATTAAAAATCTTGCTTCCTATGCAGATTTCTTCCTTTCCTTTTTCCTCCCTTCTTTAATATTTACTCTCTCTTTCTCTCCCTGGCTGCACCAACACCATAGAATTATTGCAGTTCCACAACACTTTAATTACTATGGCGCAAAGCTAGAGAATCCTGGGAGCTGTAGTTTCGCAAGGTCCTTTCAGTGGGACAATGAATTCTACGAACAGAAAGATGGAGTAGCGATGGGGAGCCCTCTCAGCCCGGTCATAGCTAACTTCTACATGGAACACTTTGAAAAACAAGCCCTGGAAACAGCCACAAAAAAGCCCACGATATGGTTCAGATATGTGGATGACACCTTCACCATTTGGAGCCACGGAGAAGAAGAACTCAACAGGTTCCTGGACCATCTTAACAGCATCCACCCAAACATCCAGTTCATTATGGAAAAAGAAAAGGAAGGAAGACTGCCTTTTCTAGATGTCCTAGTCATCTGCAAACCAGACCAACAATTGGGTCACACCGTCTACAGAAAACCCACACACACAGATAGATATCTACATCAAAACTCCAACCATCACCCAAGTCAGAAAAGAAGCACCATTAAAGCCTTGGCAGACCGTGCAAAAAGAATCTGCGAAGCCCACCTCCTCCAAGATGAACTGAACCACCTCAACTGGGCTCTCCAGGCCAAGGGAGACTCCACCTCAGACATCAGAAGAGCTGCAAGACCAAGAAGAAGCCACGAGAGTCAAGATGAAGATCCTCCCAGAGGGAAAGTGTTCCTGCCATACATCAAGGGAACCACTGACTGCAGAGGGAAGCTGATGAGGAAACACAACATACAAACTATCCAGAGACCCACCAAGAAAATCCAACCAATGCTCCGTTCAGCAAAGGACAAGAGGGATCCTCTCACCTCTGCAGGAGTCTACCATTGTATACCATGCAGCTGTGGACAAGAAGTCTCAAGAGGGACCACCAAACGCAGCATTGCCCAACACACGAATCAAGGAACATGGAAGGGACTGCAAACTACTTCAACCAGAGAAGTCAGCCATAGCAGAGCACCTGAGGAACCAGCCTGGACACAGCAGATTATTTGAGAACACAGAAGTGCTGGACCACACCAACAACCACCATGTCAGACTACACAGGGAAGCCATTGAAATCCACAAGAAGCAGGTGGACAATGTCAACAGAAAGGAGGAGACCATGAAAATGAACAAAATCTGGCTAACAGTATCAAAAAACTCTAAAATTACAACAGCAAAACAGCAGAAAGGAAAAAACCAGGCACATTTTAACACCTCTCAACAAAAGATTCCCCCAGGCTCAGCCAGGCCTTCAAATGCTAATGAAGGTGGTCAATTGAAACATCCACACCTAGCTCCAGCAGATAAGAGCTCTTTGCCCCACCCCAGTCATTCCACAGATATATAAACCCTCATTCCTAATTCCAACAGACCTCACAACCTCTGAGTATGCTTGCCATAGATGCAGGCGAAACATCAGGAGAAATGCCTCTAGAACATGGCCCTATAGCCCGAAGAAACCCACAAGAACCTAGCCCTTTGCCCTCTCTGCCATGGAGTGGTCCCTGCAGCAAAACAACTACAACTCCCGGGATTCTACAGCATTTTAAAGTGGCGTCAAACTGCATTCATTCTAGTGTAGATGCACCCATAACAAGGAGGGAAAACCAAGTTAGGGGTGCGTCTACACTATGGAATTAGCACCTTCTATGATTCCATGAGGCTTAATGGTTCGGTGTTACTCTCAGCCCCCAAATCGGGGTCCTTTGAGGGGCCAAATTGGCTGAAAACGACTGCCAAGTCCCTTTCCAAGCCAAGTGGGTGTGGGGCCTTTGCTTCTCCTTCCTTGCATTGGAAAGATCTCGGCGGAGGGAGATGTCTGGAATAGTTTTGACCTGGAAAAAACAACAGCGGGCTCCAACCCATCCAGGTTTATTTGGAGAGAGATTCCAGGGAAGGTTTTCGGGGCCAAAGAACAGGGAAACCTAAACACAACCAGCCCAAGGCCTTCTGCGGCTTCAGCGGCGGTTTTTCAATCTGGATCAAAAGGGGAGATTTGGAGAAGATGGAATGCCTTGGGTTTGGGACAAGGACATTCTCAGAGCTGTGCATGGAAACCAATGGAGACCCATTGAGCACTGATAGCTTTGTGCATTGAGCACTGAGTGCATTAACTGTTTGCACATTTGGTTGTGCTTTGACCGACTTAGCATCACTGCAAAATAAATGAAGTTCAACCCCACTTTCACTGCTATTTGTCAATGCTATGGAATCCTGGGAGTTGCAGTTTTGCAAGGTCTTTTGACTTCTCTGGAAAAGAGTGCCGAGCCCTCACCAAACTACAAATCCCAAGCTTCCGCAGCATTGAACTATCATGTCAAATCATATTCATTCCACAGGGTAGGTGCACTTGTAGTCAAACTATAACTCCCAGGATCCATCTACACTGCAAAATGAATGCCGTTCACGGCCACAGCTCAGTGCAATTGGGAGTTGTAGTTCGACAAGGTTCCTAGCAATTGGATCCTGGGAGTTGTAGTTTGACAAGGTCCCTTCGCCTTCTCCGTTGAATCGTGTGTCAGGAGTCTTGAA